>NC_025996.2:36324334-36363707 GCF_000442705.2 Elaeis guineensis
GCTTTATAGTCAGCTGGCTGCTCATTAAGCACAGTAGCCACCTCTCTCTATGCATGTCATTTCAGAAAAGTAGTTGTCACACTCATTTTGCATTGTTGGATATTAAAGGTGTATCATTTTAGCTTGCATTCTGTGCATTTTAATATTTCACACATTTTATGGTGACTGGGTCTAATTTCTCTCTCTATTTACTTCATCTCCAGGAAGTTACATATCTCCATCGTATTTTGTCTCAAACACTGCTTGAGGCTGATGTTCAAGCAATTTTCAGGTGAAGAATTTGACATGTATAAAATCAATAACCTTGAAGTCCATGTTCAGTGTCAGATGAATGCTTTGTTAGGTTTGATGCATATCCCTCTTTTCATTGGTAGGAACATGACTTGAAATAGAATTACACTAGGATAAAGAAAACTAATATGTTATTAATCAAGGCTGTTAAATGGGAGAATGTGTGTAGATCTACAGTTGGGACTTGATATCCTAGAATGTGATACACCTTGTATTTTTAACTCTGGCGTTAGTGCCATACTCTGAGTTCAGCATTGCTGGCTTTGTCTTGTCTTGTTTTTCAAATTAATAAACCTTATGAATTTATACTGGTCTTACCCTCTCATATGATTTATATCATCCAAGAATGCAAACTCTTATTTTCTTCACCATTTTGTCCAATCTTTTACTTGTTTTCTGAGATATATAAAAAATAATAGAATTCTGGAATTCTGGTGCTGCCTGTCTAGGTTAAGAACTTACAAGTTCACTAAACATGTTGCTTGTATGACATTAAGCTGCTAGCAATCTGTTGTTCAATAATGTGGTTACACTACATTGTTAAAGGCTAGATATTTTCAAGAGTAGTTTGTGACCACTACAATAGATATTGGAAAGATGCTAAGATACAAATGACATGAAACATATTCATATCAAGGCGACAAGTATCATGATCACCCCTTATTCTTATAAAATTGTGAACCACTCAAGTATTTCTTCCAATACAATGGTTATCTTATCAATCAGCAATGACCAAGCTAGTAAATGCCAATAACAGTTACATTTTTTTTGATAAACTCAGGCAAGTGGTTCATATCTTCCATTCGCATATTTCTGAAGCATTTTCAAAGTTGGACGCCAGCACTCCCCAAGCCAAAAACAGGTGTACTATATATATTGTCATTTTGTTTCAACTGAAATGCTTTATATCATTTGTTAATCTGATTCTTTTGATGCCCATTGTTTAAAAACCAGACTATGCCGAGATGTTCAGCATATTCTTGGATGTATTCGCAAGTTGCCTTCTGACAACTCAAGTGAACATGGTGTGCCAAATTTTGGTCTTCTTGATGAATTCTTGGCAGAGCACTTTGGAACTAAAGTAGGCCAATGAATGATCATGTAAAGTAGAAACTAGCTGTATCTATGCGAAGATTGTCATGTGAGAACTTCATTACAAGACAAGGAAATGGATCTTAGACTTCTGCAATTACATCACACAATATCATTCAGGTAACTTTTCTTTAAAATCACCATACTAATGAACTTGTAGTTTCTCTATTGGTACAATATACATGCTGCTTCTGACAGTTGTAGCTCCATAAGGCCCATTGAATTTTCACTGAGTGGTTCTTGTATATGTTTGCTCTCTCTCTTAAATGTGACAGCCTTGGCACTGAATGACCCAAAGTTTTGACTGTCAGAGAATGTGTTCTTCTCTTTTTGTTGCATAGTTATCTATGATTTGGTTATTCATGATTGGTGATATTTATTGCTCTGACTGGCTAGACTGATAAAAGCATTTCTGGGCCTAGATGCATATGTACAAACATATGTGAGGACCTCTTTTACCTTCATGGTTTGTGCATTTCTCTAGCAATGTTTTTATCAGTCTAGTCAATTAGAGCAATAAATATCGTCCAAGATAACATTTTCTTCAGAGACTGATCCATTGGATGTTTATTTATGTTCCAGAATGTGAACATGCTATCGCAAAGTAGGTGCTATACATATGCACATATGTAAACAGACATTCAGCAGGAGTTCTGAACACCAAGGGTGCGTTTGGTTAGCCATTAAAAAAGTGCTTTTTTTGCTTTTAGATTTTTAAAAAGCAAAAATCAAAAAGCAATGTTTGGTAACACCATGAAAAGCAAAAAGCAAAAATCAAAAAAATCAAAATAATTACTATACGCAAAGCAAAAAAATTTTGCTTTCCAAAACTTGCTTTTCTGCTTTTTTTGCTTCTTCACGTCTAAAACGCCAAACTAAAAAGTAAAGAATTCGAACCCTTCTCCCTCGTCGAGCTCTTCACCTCCCCACCCTCTTCTCCCTTCTTTTTCGAATCTTTCTCTCTCGTCGAGCTCTTCACCTGTCATCTCTAAACGTTGCTTTTTGCTTTATAGCAACATAGTTACCAAACATATTTTTTGCTTTTTTGGTTTTACTCAATAGCAAAAATAAAAAAAATAAAAATTACTTTTTAAAAATCAAAAATCAAAAAGTGTAACCAAACGCACCCTAAGTTCTCAGTCGTGTTCCATGTCAGAAGAAAGTATGTTGGAATAGACTTTTTTTATCATATCATGATTCATAAGGTTTGATAACCTTCCTGTATAATTGTTGATAAAGTGCAGATAACCTTTTTTGGCCCCTAACAAAGTTCCCACCCTGCTAATGTCCTCCAATTTTTTTTTTTGCCCAGCGCTGCTGCTTCTCTCTCTCTCTCTCTCCCCCCTCCTTTCCTTTAGGAGGTAATATTGGTTTCCAGGGGACAGCAGCTGGCCCTATTCTCTCATCAAGGTAGGATTGAACCCCTACACAACTATTTAACAGGATGAGGATCTTGCTCTTGGCTCGTAATTTTGATTTCCATGCGCCTTTTTTTTTAATTCCAATAGTCACCTAATTCATTGATAACAATATTTATTGTATTCCACTACTGAACTAGACTTTGGTCTCTTTCTTGGAAGACCAATTCAATTTTTTGGATGTGTGCATTACAGCAAAGGGACAGAAAATACTGAAATTGGATCATGCTTATCTTTCAGAAGGAGAAAACTTGGCAAACATTATGTATAGCATCTTCTCATTCAAATGGAATTTCTTTCACTTAAATTAGGAGTCTTTCAGAGATCAAGTGAGGTTGCTAGAGCTTTTAGTAGTCAAAATGGTCCTTGAGGCAAAGCCTTCTTAATGTTTCTATATTTGTTCTTGGTCTGGCAGTTTTCATCTTTCAAAGTCCAGGTGGTGAAACTTCTACCTAGTTACTACTTTTTCCTGCTTTGAAGTTAGTACTAAGAAGCCTTTTTAATCTGTTACTTTTTCAATGTGGATCAGTTCATAGATTGTTGTTTTACTTTTGTTGTGAATGGTATAGAACAAGGTTTTGAATATTGGTACCAGGGCTGTTACCCTTTTTTGGCTGGAACGATATGGTATTGCTTTGTTTAGTACTGACATCAGGTATAGGGCTTTTACCGGTCCAACACTTGGATGCTGACAAATTTTTATTTCCTTTTGCTTTTCAGGGTTTTGTTTGGTTTCTTTTCATGATGAAGGCTCTGAAGTGATTTTGTTTTGTAATTTTTAGTGTTTAAATTATGTTTTTAGTGGTCATCTGATACTAGAGTGTTGATATTGGCATTGACACTCCAGAATCAATAATCTAGCAGCACGCACACAGTATGGCTGTAAGTGTGGTAGAAATTTTCAAACTCAATTTCCAATTATTTTATTTTTATTAATATTCAAATATGAAAATATGAATAATTTATAAAGAAATAAAATATGTGGCAAAAAATAAAATTTTTACGTTGTACTGTGCTGTGCACCCTACAACATATGTGAAATTCAAGTAAATCAGGAAAAAATCAACCATGGATTCCCCTAATTTTCCGAGTTTTGCCAATTTTTGGTCCAAAAAAGGGTTTGGGGGTGGAAGAGCCTCTTGGGTCCAATGGTTCTTTCCTCCATGTTGTCTGCATCTTGTTCGGTGAAGACCCCCTTCCACTTTCCTCTAGCTTCCGTTCTTTCTTTCTTTTTGGCTCGGGCAAAAAGAGAGGCTTAGCCTCTCATGAGATGCTTAAAGGCCCCCTAAGATGCCTTGGCCCCTCTAGTCCCCCAACCATACATTTTTCAAAAAAAAAAAAAAAAAAAAGTGGATTTGTTGGGATGGCTACAGTACTGGTCAAATCAGTCTTGATTCTGGGCCGTTCCAACCTGTTTTGGCCACAATCATATTGGATGAAAGGGGGTTTGTACCAGCCTGTACCGGTTGGTAACAAACGGATCTGAGTGGGATGCCTTGGTTTAACAAGTTTAAGCAACTCAGATGCATTCTGGTGCCGGTTTTTGGCTGGAACTGTATGGCACCAGCTGTATTGTTCCATTTTGGTGTTATTTAAGAACATGGTATATTAACCTTCACTTCACTATTTTACCAGAATGCTGTTATACTTGCATTGGAAAAAGATTCAGTGATTCAATGTGCTTATCATCGCTTTTGAAGTGCTCTTTTTATTCATTCATCTAGAAAGCATAATTATATTCTTATGCATGCTATTGTAGATGAGGATTCAACTACCAATGAGGAGCAATCAATCTTCATTGGAGTTCAAGGTTCATTCAACAAGATCACTTGTGTGAACAAGTCCAAAACTGTTAATAAGGGAAAAAAAAAATGAAGGAAAGCCATCTGCATGTGTAAAACACTAAGTTGGTTAGTCCACAGAATGGCAAGGACTATGGGCTTAATTGCTAATTTGTTGAAATAAATTTTTATAAACAGTGTTGCTTATTTATGCTAACATCCTATTAAAGTTTCATTTTGTTATTGTTTATAAATTCAAAACCAACATCCTCTTAAAAGCATATGCACATTATTTCATTATGACAAAGTATCAAAATATTAATTTAAATGGATGGAGTCTTCCTTGCTATCAAATTTGTGATTTTTTTTTTCTTTGGAGATATCAGCCTTCCTGTCCAAATATGTGAGGGTGGGTCATTCTGGCTACCTGTATACAATCTCTTACCGGTGTCGATGAATTTTGGCTCCTTATTTTAGCATGTCACCCCGATTTGCTGTGTATGATGCAGTCCAATACACTACTGTAGATGCCATGTGGGATGGTATACGACATTCCTCCTTTGTATTGTGTCAATGACCTAGTGGTGCAGTATGTATTGTATGGCAAATGTTTTATGTACTGCTACTTAAAGCCCTTGATGATTAGTGATAAGAGATAAAAGGATCAAGTTCAACTCTCTGTTAGTTTATCATGACTGGAAGCTGACCAAACATGTCAGAATTGCGTATGTTTCTTCTATTTGAGAATTGCAATGATTGCATGGTGTTATAAATAATGTCTATTGCACATCTTGCACGAATTGTGTTCTTGAATTCTTAAGATAGTTATCCAGTTAGGATAGTCAAACTCCAAGGATGAGACCCACTCTTTGTTTCTAACATGACTGTTTAATATCATCATATATCTAATTGTTGCATGTTGAGTAATGTACAAAACAGTGCGAACTTAGTTCTTTTTTTTTTTTTTTGTAATGATTTTGGTATATTCATGAAAAAAACTGAAGTGGTGACAAAATGATTGGCTTAATATTTCTTTATCTGGGAGTGTACATGATGGTATTTATCTCGTAAAAGTTTACTGCAAACAGGTAACTATGTATAAGTTTTTTTTGCAGGTCTTGTTCTTTCCTTTGCCAGTGAATGCCTGAGCAATTTTGACATGGAGTCACTAAGATGTAAGTTTCCCGTGAAACACAGTGATGAAAAATTCTCTCTAGTTACATTTTATCAGTTGGAGTTTTGTGCTTAGTTAAATCCTATTGGTAGAGCCAAGCGATAGTTCCTCGGATTTTTAAATTTGATTCCTTGAGCTACTTGTGTGAAGCCATTGTTGTAATGCTGAAGAATAATTTTACCAATGAATGTATATTTAGTTCTTTGGAGCTGGAACTGTTCGCCATTTTATGCTTCTATTGTAAGCTCGTAAATGTCAGGCAACATGCCTGATTGGTGGTTCATGAATTGGTTTCTGTAAAGGCTGTAGTTTCTCATAAAGGTGATCAACTGAAAGCAACAATGCAACATTGTCACTGTAAAATAAGTTTCAGCCTATTACATGTCTATTTTGATGCACACATTACTGTTCCATTTTAGCTTAAAGGACATGCGGTGATCTTTTGTGTTATGGGTTTAGTAGGACAAATTTTGATTGTTTAGATGACGGCATAAATTCAAGGTTGAAGGTGGTTAGCTGTAAAGGGACTTGATGAAGATTGATAAGGCTCCTTTATAGTGATGATACAGGCTATTATAAACCAAATGCACCTTATGGCTGTTGTGGATGGCACCTATCATTCTGTACCGTTAATTATTTTTTATCTGCTTTATCTACCATTCTTAAACTGAATGCTGATGTGAAAATTAAACATCACATGGATATCATTAATTTTCATCAGAATTATCAATGAAGATCTCTGCAGTATCCTACCAATATTATTTTTGAGGGTTTATGCTGGATGGCGGATGCTTTCAGCATTGAGTTGAAACTAGAGCTTCTCTTTTCCTTTTGGGCTTTTCCTGAGAAATATTGTCTCTGTCGTCCAGCAGTTCATTTTTCGAAGGGAAACGGAGACCTGTCATGGACCTTCGGGGCACTGTTGCACTACATCTATTTAGGTTCTCTACCTTCTTGTTGCAATTACTTGACTTAGTAAGCAATTCCACTTTGTTTTTGTTCTTCATTTGCATTAGCCAATCTATCATGTTGGTCTCTGTAAACAGTGATTAGTCACTAGGTTACAAGTGCGAAGATCTTCCAAGTATCAATTCCCTGCCTTTTTAACTAGCTTTATTTATTTAGCCTGCAACAGAGCTGAGTTCTGTTTCACTCCTAGATATTATATATCTAAACTGTGTGATATATGGAGATGGTACAACTGGCTATAGCCATCTTTGGACTGTTTGATGTGGTGTGGTTATATCGGTGTGGTGTGGTTATATCGGAACATAATTTTGATTTTACTATTCTTTAGCAGTCCACCGTAACATCACAATTCCTTGTTTACTGAATCATTCGTTTAATTGGAGCTCAGCTGGTCTCAGCTTGATCCAACTGTGAATATGTGGTCTCTTTTTTCGTTTGTTCTTTCATCATCTATGTCATTCATGTACGTATTGGGCATGCTTATTTCTGCTGCAATTTTCTTTGCCTTAACAGATGAAAATTTAAAATTTTATTATCCAGTGGAGTTCTGCAAAAAATACTGTCACTGCTTGTGGTTTGGGTAGTTGTCTAATCTGTATTTAGTTTGTAAGGTTAGTTTGACTTCGATTCTGTCATAAACAATGTACCTATAAATGAAAAAAGAAAGAGTCATTTCGCATATATAACCGGTAAATTTGTATATTGTATGAATGCCCTTTCAAATATTGTTTTTTTTTTCGTAAATGATTTTTCTCTTGCCAGTCACGTACGTAATCCAGGATTAGATTTGTTCAATCAAGTGTCAAACATGCTTTTTCTTTGCGAATTGACAAAATATAAAAGGAAAAGCTTTAAAGGACCGATTTGACAGTAGGAGATTAATATCTACCAAAAAAACCCATTGTCGATAAAGCAACGCTCGGTGACAAGGTGTCATTCTACAAAAAAGCTTGTTTTGAATCCTATGGAAGCAACTGGTTTGTGGAAGGGGTATTTGTGCAAAAAGGCAATCATATTTAAGAAGGCATTAATGGAAAAAGACAATTGAAAGACGCGAGAGGATGGAGGGGGGTGGGGGAGGGTTGGTGCAAAAATCTAAAGAGGTGTGCACAGTCAGGATTAAAGGGCTTGCAGTTTTAGAGTGCTTTATTAAGGTTCTTGTCTCATTTTCACCTTCATCATAATTCTTCCGTTGAATGTTTCATAGTTTTTTTTTTTTTTTTTTTGGTAAGAAAGAAGATATTCATTCGGAAATAGTCAGGATTAAAGGGCTTGCAGTATTAGAGTGCTTTATTAAGGTTCATGTTTCATTTTCACCATCATCATAATTCTTCGGTTGAATGTTTCATAGTTTTTTTTTTTTTGGTAAGAAAGAAGATATTCATTCGGAAATACAAACAGAAGTCACAGATTTATGGTTGCGCCCCAGTACAGTCCTATACATTATGAAACAATGTTTCACTAGTTAATAGGTAAAACAAAAGCTTTTTGAACTTGACCAGATACAAAATGGACTATGGCCACGAAGCCACTTGAAAAATCCTAAAGAAAAAATTGTAGGAGATTGCTTAAACGTGTGCTCGCGACTGGCCCTATAATTAATAACACGGTTTGTTTCATGTTAACCATTGGTGAGGGCCGATTGATGGAGTCAGTTTCTTACAAATGAGCGTCATTTTAATTGAGTCGAGAGTCTTAATCCATATTCCTATTTTGTCAAAAATTGTCCAATCTTCTTATTTTTTGTGGATTCATTTGTAACCCGTCAATTGATATAGGTGGTCATGTATCATAGGAATCAAAATAAAGCAGGGCTAGAAATATTGGATTTGGATTGTGTGTCCAAGTAAAGCTGAAAAAAGAACTGAGAATTGAAGTGGAAAAGCAAGTATAACATATCTTGAATGCACTATGTGCTCAACTGTTCTTTTCATTTTTTTTTACCCGTCTTTGTTTTTTTTTTCCTTCTCTCTTCTGAATCATGTAACTCCATAATTACTCGGAGTTATGATTAACCTATGACCTATCTTACTATATTGCCACTATTTTTTGAGACCTAGGTCTCGAAGAGTTTCTTCCATTTGTAATATCATATTGCTGGCAAGATGGAAATCCAATCCGTATAATTAGATTGGTCTCATCTAGCCCTAACTCGATCTAGTTATATACGAAAACCTTGTCCAAACTCGTTTGCGGACAAAGATTGGGCAATCTGGTAGATTTGAGAAAGAATGCGCTGCCTCTAACTGAGCGAATTGATGGAATCGAAACTAAGCAGACATGATGTTGGCTGTGCATTTCTTATAAAACAGTTGCACCATGGTCACTTCTTATTCTAAACGCGAAGGCCATGATCCTATATGTGGAGCTCCTTATATGGCATTTGCACCACGGTCACTTATTTATTCCAAATGCAGTGGATCAAGGCACGCCAAACCTGATATGAGCATGTACACTCAGCTATGGCTCCAAGTTCCTCTTTTTGCGAATCAGAGCTGTCATCTAATCGTTGGAGATCAATGTGGAGCACCTAATAATGCACAAAAAAATTTCTCAAGTACCATTCAATGCTGTTTTGGCAATTAAGTATTCAACTACTTCTATGTATCAATTTCTATCAGTATAATTTGAAATTAAACTAGATGATCATTCATCTCATGCAACAATCATTTTGTGCCTCATCTCTTGCCTAGGCATAAAAGAGTCCAAGCACTCCCTATGGAGTGGATCTCACCATGTTATGCCATTCTTACGTCGATTATGTCACGTAATGGAGATAAGTTTTATAGAAAAATCTATAATTACGGACAGTGATATAGGAGGATGGTTTGACTTGTCATCGACAATCTGGTTATCTAAAATTGATTGGACAAGCTTGACAATAAAATCTATCGTATCCATGACTTTAATTAAGTATCGAAATTTTAAAAAGCTATAACTTCTAATCTAGGAAAAAGTTGGCAATACAATTGAAGATAAAGCTTATATAAAAGTCAAGATGGCATCTCCCCAAATTAAAAAATTTTTGAAATATATTTTTACCATTCTTATAATCTGTATTGTTTTCTTTGAGGAGAGAAATCCAATCCGATTTGAATTGGACTGCACCAAGATAAAAAGGGAGAAGTTGATCACCTCATATAATTAATCATAACAAAACTTCATTATCAGCCAAAAGTCATTATCAATTGTATCCTCCTTTGATGTTCTAGAAGCATTGAAGTATTTTCTGCTCATGCTGCTTGTATGTTCCAACTTTATCACCTGCCAAAGTAGAAGTCACTTTCATCTTTGTTCTCTTTTCAGTTATTGAAAGCTTTTCTCCCATCTAGTTGTACCATTTGTAGGTTTACACCATGCACTAGGCCTCCACAAAGGAAGGATAACCATCCGACAAAATATCGAAAGCTCATAGGAGATATTTGGAAGCACATTTAGAATTATAATTTGTGAGTTGTGGATACCATTCTTCTCCTACATATATATCTTTCTCACAAATGAAGAATGTGTCTGGGCACCTACCTCTCTCTCTCTCTCTCTCTCTCTCTCTCTCTCTTGATGGCTTTATTTTTGGCTCAAAAAGGTTACAAGAGTTTGTGATCAAGGTGTGGGATAATGTTAATTTTTTGACATGTTTCTACTCTCTTATTAGTCTAGCTTCTTGCTAATCTTCATTCTGCTTCACATTTTGATCAATACCTGGGTAATTAATTTGTTAACTGGACCAGTTGGAGCTTACAAGAACCCACGGAGCCGAGTCCATACAATCAAGCTATTAGGTGAAGGCTATTCGTAGACTTCCCAACTCACCCACCTTTTTATTGTAGTCTGAAGTCGGTTGCGTTACTGCTTCAGGTTTATCAGCGTAGTTGCAAGGCTACAGATTCCCTAGTGGAGGGGACCCTTATGGTAATGCCCAGAAGGGGTTGCTATGCTGGTATCTCCCTCCCGCCCCAGATTTTGTAACCAAAAAAATAAAAAGGCTACAAATTTCCTGGAAAAAAGAATTATTGATTTTCTCATATCATGCTCATAACAATATTGAAATTCTTTTACATGCTTGTATATGAATTACAGAATTAGTGTTCTTGGCTGTCTGGCAGCAATCTCTCGGAACCAACCCAGCCAATGGATCAGCAACTGAGAATGATGTTATATGGTTGAGCCTGAGGGATCTTGGCCATCGGTCACTCTCAGGTCATGGGGTTTTAGTCGTGGTCCATTTTTCTTGAACAGAAAATTACGTGTTTGGCCTATGTAACTATAGTCTGTATAATGTTGACAACAGGTATTGATGTTTGGCACAATTTTATGACATGGAATCCAAAACTAAACCTCAAGTTAGTGAGCACCAGGCATGTCGATATAGTATAGCTTTCAGCTGATAGCATTTTTCCGAACTCAAGGTTTTGCTAAATGAATGACAATCATGTAGTGTCAAAGTTTCTAGGAAGAAAACTGAGCCACATGCTAATTGCTTCATGTTAGGTATCACCATCTCGAAGGTTGCATGAGATGCTGTTTACATGCATGTAGTTCGTTCATAATGCTGCTAGAGCATGTGGCTAATCATCTATAGGCTTGTGATTATTGTGGTAGGCTTGTTTAGATACACCTGACAAAAAAAAATTTCCAAGATGAATTAATTGAGTCTGGTAGTGCACTGTAGGCCTCAAGGAACATGAATATTGATGATTTAATGTTTCATTTTGCATACGCTTTTTGGCGTCAGTAGTTTGGGTGAACTTATCTCTTTCAATATGTAGTATAACTCCATCTATACATACGATTTAGCATAATAATGTTATTAGAAACAAGGATTTGGGAATCAGCTCCTTGACTAGTGGCCTAATGTCAAAAGAGTACCTCTTTTCCTGAGATCTTGCACACCATTACTATTTTTAGAGCATCTTTAAATCAGATGATTGTAATTCCTGTAAAATGTTAAATTGCTATCTCTTCTAAGCATAGATGTTGAAACTTCTTTTTTTCCATCTATGGAAATACATTACGCCTGCACGTATAACCTTTGGTAAAGATTGGCAGTAGGAATGACAAGATTGTATTGTTAGCTTGTGAGCTAAAGAGTTGGTGTAGATTTTGATACTGTCAGCTGCTAGTTGTCAAATTTTTATATTTTAATAATTTCATATGTCATGCATGATAACAGAGCAAATGATAGAAAGACAGGAGGTAAGTTTTGGAGGAAGGAATAGTTAGCTTGATATTTATATATAACAATAGTAACAATTGGCGAGGGACATTTTGTCTATTTCTGGAAGCATGGAGGAGGAGGTTGATTTACCTAAAAGAAAGGGATTTGACCATCAAAATCCCCTAAAAAGATCTTTAAAAATTACCATCTATGTATAATACTTTTAAGAAAATATTATCTTATTTCTCATCTATTATAGGTATTTTAAATGTATGATATATGTGCATCAAAAAAGAGAAAAGCTCTTCTTGCCTCATGGTCTCTCAGAAGGGTGGGGAATTGTCATGTCTGGGTTCGGTTTTTCTTGGACCCACTTTGGATTCTTTTGGGCTGGTGCACCCATGTTATCATCACCATTGCAAGAAAAGTTTTACGTGCGCATTGGCCTGTGTTATGCCTGCATCTATTTTGCTAAATGGGTCATTCAATTTGAGAAAAGGGCATTGATGGTCCGATAAAATCCCAAACAAATTGTTTTTACAAGAAAAAAGGAAAAAGACTAACTTTTGCATTAGTGAAAATACTGAGATTTGTTTCCTCCGCAAACTTTATGCCATGAACATAATAAAGGGAAATAGAGCCCATCTATTCATTTAGCAGTTACATCCTAGCACAACAGGGTTGCTCTGAAATCTTGACAATTTTAAAGCTTAAAAGCCATTATTTTAACTAAGCAAGGGATTTGTTTGGCGAGTATTTGAACTCTAGCGCGTTCATCTACTTGCTCCTAAACTTGGACTATCATTATCTCTGGTTGCTAAGTGCCAACTGATGCTTCAGTGGCTGAGCATGGGATGTCTGGTATTCCAGTCCTAATATCATTTTATCATCTGAAATGAGCTCATCATTAGCAGTTAATGGGTATTCTTTTATGTTGTAGTCGACATATTGGCCTTAGGGTCTTTTAACTAAAAAAAAAGAAAAAAAAAGTTGATACATCTAATCGAGTCAACAACAAAGAAACACATGCAGGGAAACCATTGGAAAGCTTTTGGTATTGTAGAAGTTTTTTTCCTTGGAGATTTCCACTGTTTCATATTTCCTGCATGGAATCCATCTACTCTAGCAAACCATTTTCGCATTTCAGGAACTCTTATCAAGTTCTAATCAACATCGCCTGTATCCAACTTATTGTTTCACACATCTGCTTCCCATTGTGTCAACTAGAAGACAAACCACATATTTAATTGTATCACATATCAAGAGCAGTAAAACAGGTTTCTAAATTTATTTATTTATCTGAAGTAGAAAAAATCTAGCATAATGGATATTCTAGAGACATGTATATATATCTCATATTGTTTCATTATCCAAATTACATGGTTATATCGTATACCACTGAAGTTATCACATAACTAGAAAACTTCATGCACATTGATTAGCCTCCGGGTGGGACTACAACTCAAAAATGATTTAACAACAACGGAAGGGGTCCGAATGGACAAATTCCTACTAATCTTGTTAACGACTGAAATCCAGTACTTCTTGGTCAGGAAGAGGGACAAGTGGCCTAAATGAAAGCCAGGTGAAATGAACTGAGAGCAAGCTTGTAACTGGTGCCTAATATGGTCTAGCAAAAGGATAAGGCCAGGTCAGTGCAAGGAACTTAATCTCCTCGCTTGACCTATAATAGACAAGCAGTAAGTTCAGGTATTGTTTTATAATTTTTTTTTTTGCTTGTAATAAGAGTCGACACTCATCTACCCTGTAATCTTTAATTTATCTTTTCTTTGTATATTCTTTACCTTTTTAATATAGGTTGGGGAAGCTAACTGCTTCCTCCATTTTACCACCAAAAAAAAAAAAAAAAGAAGAGGAAGAGTCGACCCGTCCTTAGTCACAATATTGTCCCAATTACCGAACCGTTCCATGACTTGCAAAAGGCTCATGGAAAATGGTATGGAGTAGGAAATGGACGTAGGTCTTTGTAGCAGGGGTGTTGTCACTGGGCAAGCCCCTGTTCATGAACAAGATAGAACATGAGAACAACTGGATTAACTTGCTCTTCAATCCCATCTATTGGTTAGGGAATATCTTTTGAGTTTGGCAATGAAATACTATTTCGATGTGAACTTGTTGCCAAACTTGCATGCGGCTGCAAATACTCTCTTGCTTGCTTTTTGATGAGATTTTTTGGGTGATGATTTCTTTTTTTTTTTTTTTTGGCTTTGAAATATTATTATCATAAATATCAATTTTTTAGTGATGACATATTCTAGCAAGTAATTAGTTGTTAATTTTAACAATAATGTTAGAATCATTCCCAACTATAGTCTATCACATGACAGATCCATGTTGCATGTATGCCGGCTGAAGTACAAGTACGTTATGATGCATGCTTGGCCCTCAGCATATGCTCAACAAAACCAACCTCCCATCTGATCAAAAGATGTAATCTACATAGTTGAAATATGATTATTTTAACAAAAAAATTAGTTAGTAAATATAAAATTCTTAAATATATCGTTGAAGCGTTCATGTAAAGTAAAATACTCCAAACATTTGTACAATAGGATAGGCTAGACTTGAATACAAGTTGCATGCTTGGCCCTCAGCATATGCTCAACAAAACCAACCTCCCATCTGATCAAAAGATGTAATCTACATAGTTGAAATATGATTATTTTAACAAAAAAATTAGTTAGTAAATATAAAATTCTTAAATATATCGTTGAAGCGTTCATGTAAAGTAAAATACTCCAAACATTTGTACAATAGGATAGGCTAGACTTGAATACAAGTTGTTTAAAACTTTAGGCCCAATTCACCAAGTGGTTGCTTAACCTATCTATCCTCGAACACAGGTTGGGAGGCTACTTCTAGGGCTGGAAGTGGGCTCCCATTGGGCCGGACCTATTTCGGATCGGGCTTCGAGCTTGGCACGAAACTATTCAAACCGGACTCGAACCAAAAAATAAGGCCCGTTTTGTATTTGGATCGGACTTTGGCGGACCTTTGGCTCGGCTTGGGTTCAAGTCCGAAACTTAGCCCAAAGTTCAGCTTGGTCCCCATGATTTGCTCTATCGAGCCCGGGCCCGAGCCTGAAACTCAGTCTAAAGTTCAGCCTAGCCCCCACGATTTGCCCTGTCCACGGTCCGCCCGATCAAGAGTCTGTTCTTTTTTGAGAAGCTTCTCCAGTTCTCCCTTCGGGCCATCTTATCCTCCTTCACGGCCTTTTGTGCGGCAGATTGGTGGTGGCAGCCTCCAAGCAGAGGCTCTCCTGCTCCTCTCCCTCTTTGCGATGGTGCCTGGACCCTATGTCTTGCTCATCTCTGTCTTCACCACTAACATCATCATCCACCCTATCTAATACGGTGCTTGGACCTTCACCCAGAAGCACATCCTCCACACCTTCCTCTGCTCCATCTCCCCGCCCGGCCCTGTCGCCTTCCCCTCTCCCTCCATCTCCACTTGGTAGCACACTGTCCATCTCTACACCGACTAGACCGGCACCAACGTCTCAAGCAACGTCCTCCTCAGCACCGAGAAGAACGACCGCTACTCCTCCCACGAGAAGTCCCTCACCCGCCTCTCCATCCAGTCCATCATCCGTGCCGCCGTCACCGCCCGTACCCGCCTTCTCCTGCGGCGGCCTCTACCTCCTTCGACGTTGCCATCAAGGACTTCTGCGGCCTGGTCTACGGCTTCCACTACTTCACCTTCTCCTCCATCATCAGCTACACCCTCCCTTACGCCTGGATCAGCAACTCCGTTGTCAGATGCCCAGGGATTTGCGCCTACCCCTTCACCATGCCGGACTACATCCCGAGGGCTCGCTTGGGGGGATGTGGGGGTGGATGGGATGATGAGTGTGGTGGCGCGCGAGCTGGCAGAGATGCCGTTGAACCCGCTAGTCAACACCTGGTACATTGGTGGGGACTCCAGCTTCCCGACGAAGATCGCTGATCTCTATGACGGAAGATAAAGGAAGTTTCGATCGGGAAGGATCACACAATATGGGTGGAAGTCTCGAGAGAAGAAGATAGAGGAAGGAGAGAGAAACAGGCTTACAAAGGGAGAGGGAGGGGTTTGGGCCGCATCTTGGACTTGGGCTCAGGCTCGAGCTCAAGCCGGCCCAATTGGGTTCGAACCGGGCTCGGGCCTTAAGTTTCAAAAGATTTTCAATCTAAGCCCGGCTCGAAGCCTGAAAAAAAAAAATTATGCCAGGCTCGTGTAGAAGTGTGGCCCGATCCAATCCGATCCATTTTCAGCCCTAGCTACTTCCCTATCTTGCTCATTTAGGCAAGCAACAACAAAATAAGATGGTGCACAAGTATGGCCGAGGCATATAGTTGAGTCAATTCCGAGCCATGCCAAGAATAGGGACTTGTCCTAAAGCAAGTTCAGTCAAGCCAACAACCACATGTGCGATCCCGTGTCAGGCCCCTATCACAGCCACCTAACTTTCCAGGAAAATTCTCCCATTGTCACTCATATGATATGCAGATTCCCTTCCCTTTGCTTGTTGCCACGCTTCTCATATGCCTAAGGACTAGCTCTCATCTGAAAGAGACAATTGCTCTTCCAAGGCCCAAACAATTAGGCCCTCCGTCGGTTTTGCCAGGAGGGTGCGCCCGCCATACCATGCCGGCCAAGTGCGCTGGAGAGAGTTCTTAGGGAGAACTTGGGTAATAGGATAGCTAACTTTTATAGACTGATTTGAAGAAGTAATTGTAAAGATTTGACAAAGTAATGGTTAAGCTAGTTGTTGATCACCTAGGTTAACGCAGGTATCTGGGATTTTTGGTTAGGGACTCTTTTACTAGATTATAGGGTTCGAGGAGGAGCACCAATTTTGATGGGATTCCACAAGTTTTTATCAATGTAAGGGCTTTTGAATACCATAAGAGCATATTTGGGTGTCTAGGATTTACAACCTCACAGTAAAATTTATGATGAGATGCAGTTTTTGATCTTATAGGATTATATATAACATTATATTGAAGAAATATCTCATGTAACTAATACTATTCTCCATTTGGTGATAATTAAATAAGGATTCTTCCCCGTCCCATTTTTCTCTTTCCTTTCTCTTTTTATCTCTTTTTTTATCAAAATAATAAATTTATTATTATCAAAATATCATATTAATCATTATAATTATAAAATAATTTATATCAAAAAAAAACTAACATTTGTTTGCGTATCTTTCAAGTATTGATGAATATAATTACTATGGATGTCAATTGTTGGCACGAC
This sequence comes from Elaeis guineensis, assembly GCF_000442705.2. Classification (NCBI taxonomy): domain Eukaryota; kingdom Viridiplantae; phylum Streptophyta; class Magnoliopsida; order Arecales; family Arecaceae; genus Elaeis; species Elaeis guineensis. The sequence continues at coordinate 36,341,474 of NC_025996.2, forward strand.
ACAACATGGTATATGCAAAAGCACAACAATGTCTAATTGATATAACCACAATATAGTGTACTTTGTAAATCTTTGAAATGCATGGTCTTGCACTGCTTTCTAGAATCTCTCAAAGCCTGCTTTATTCCAAAAGAATATTTCTCACTGACGTGTTCTTTAAAAACCTCCTAAGTTTCTGCCATACCACCATTATAGGCAAAACCAATACAATGAAATTCTAACATACCATATTCTTCTCCGGAAGCATGTTAAACACCTCAGACCGATCTATAAACTTCCTACAGCTAAAATACATGTCGGTGAGGAAGCTAGTAAATATGATATCATTGGGAAACTCCATCTTTATAGCATGTTGGAGCACATTTGTCACTTTTGGAACATGATTTCCTTGTCTTTTCTGCGCACCTGCTGAGTCCTTTAAATGGTGATTTTAATTTGATAGCACCTTCAACATTTTAGATGGAGTCAAACAAGTAACCATTATTGTCATTCGTTCCTGTAGAGAAAAGATATAACTGCATCAAAGAACTAGAACAAAAAAAAAAAATAAAAATAAAAACTTAAAAGCTTTCTTTTTTATATCCTTGTTTTTTTGTAGGGATGGATTTTGGCAATGAAGCATTTTTCACCACCATGTCAGCAGTTTTTTCACGGCATCTCTTTTTTCTAAGGCCTTTCAATCTTAAGCCCCTGTTTTTTTTTATGAACAGGGAGGTTATACTACCCCAATTTTATTAGGGGAATAGAATATTTACAGATGCAGGATGAATCAAGTTGAGGAGGCTTGGATTCATGTCCAAACAAAATAAGGTGTAGAGCTGAAAACAGGTTTGCAGAGTTCAATTACAGATTTTCAGGTTACGTTTTCAAGTGTCCAGGTAATAGGTTTCCAGGTGACAGTTTTTCAGAGACAGCTTTCAAGTACCACTGCAGATTTGTATTTTGAACAAAATCTTAAGACCTTTTTATTTTGATAGAAAATCTTAAGCCTTTTTGAAAGTAAAGCATGTAACACCATGATTGTAATGTGGTAAGCCAGTTTTCAGTACCTCTTAACAGCAATTACTCTCGGAACGGAAGTCCAAAATAGGCCAATTCGTTCTGCTAGCACTGGCTTTGACATGGCACAACCTATGATTGCGAGCAATTCGGTGGTCAGAGGAGTCGAAGTAGAAGGGGGAGGTGATGTTAGCGGTAACCCCCTCTCTCTACTCCAAGTCGAAGCCTTTCTTTTCCCCTCCATGGCCCTCTGACTGCTGCCCTCACCACCATCGGTAGTGCCTCGATCTCTAGACTTGCTGCCGATCTCTTCGAAAGAGCCCGATTCTTTCCTACTATCGTCGACTCTGAGGTGCTGTTGCCCTTGATCGCCAATGATTTTGGCGGTCAGGGGAGTCGAAGTGGAAAGGGGAGGCTACAATGGCGGTGGTAAATATAAAGGTTCTGACGGTGGTGGAGGTGAAGGTGGAGGAGGTGGTGATGATAGAGGGGAAGATTCTGATGAGAGCGACGATGGGGTTGCAAAGGTAAAGCCTAACAATCCAAGAGAAAAAAAAACCATGAAAGAATAATTTTTTTTCCCATTAAGATTAGCCACTTCTCATTAGTCTTTTATCCTATAATTTAATCATCCAACGAATGCCCAGAAAAGGAAACAGAATTTTTATCCATAGCATCCATTAATCCTATAGATTTTGGACCATGCATTACCATTCTTTCCAAACAAGTCCTAAATAATCTTTGTACTCTTTTTTTATTTTTTTTTAGATTGTAATAAATTAAATTAAAGTTCGAATTTTACCATTTTGAATACATTAATTCAAATCTAAATTTACGAATGATATCTAATAAAGTGCAAAAATGATCTTGGGTATAACTTAAGGCCATTAATTGAAAAAGAAAAATATCAAACAACCCCAAAGCATTGCAAATTGCTTGTAATTATAATACTCAAGATTACATAGATTGTCGATCATAAGTGGGTAGTTATTTTTGTAAGCTTTACTACAACATTGATCTACCATTCAAACATAAAAAAAGAATATATCCAAAGCAAAAACTTTTACATGGACATATAAATCACAATGCATGGATATACAATACCTCAGCCTTGGATATTGTTCATCAAAATGGGCTTCGATTTAGCAAAGCATATTGCTAATTGCACGTAGATGTGATCAAATATCTTGTCAAGTAATTGGAAATAAGCAATCCTTGTAGCTCGTTTGATCAAGAGTGCATAGATGAACCCCCAGAGCCCCACAACAAATCCTGGTGCAAAGCTAACATAAAACCATATCTTTTCAGAAGCATCTCTATTTTCAAATCTCTCTTCTTGACCTTCTGTTTGAAATGGACTTTCCGAAGGGGCTTTATTAGAGCACCATGGTAACGGCCATCTTTGAAGATTAGGATTTCCACTATAGATAGAGAAATCGCAGAATGTCTGTAGTTGGTTGCCCCAAGGAATTTTTCCTGACAAATTATTGTGGGACAAGTTCAAGTGACTCAAGAAATACATGGAGGACATAGTCGATGGTATTACTCCTGAGAGATTATTCACTGACAGATCAAGTGATTCTAACTGCTTCAAGGCACCGATATTTTCTGGGATCCTTCCTGTGAAGTGATTATTAGAAAGGTTCAAGAAAAGCAATCCTTGAAGATTCACTAGTTCTTCGGGAATCATTCCAGAAAGATTATTTTGCGAGAGGTCTATGCTCATTACCAATGAAAGCACACTGGTATATTCAATATCTAATCCATTTGTAGATACTTGTAAGCTCTCTGTATACAAAGTGCTGTAGTTTTCTGAAAGCTTTGGTCTATCCACATTCTTTGTTTCCTTCATTGCACTAAAGTTTCCAAAAGATGGAGGCAAAACACCTGAAAAATTGTTGCAAGCGAGGTCCAAAATTTGGACAGAAGCAAGAGATGATAGTTGCTCCGGTATATTACCACTGAAGGAATTTGATCGCAGAGAAAGAATTCTCAATGATAAGAGGCTTTCTCCAATCCATAATGGTAGGTTACCTGAGAACTTATTTTTGCCAAGATCAAGTACCACCAGTTGTGCACAATATCTCAAGAATAAAGGGAAATCTCCAGAGAGACTATTGTTTCTCATGTGCAATGATAGGAGGCTAATAGGACCAGACATGGAGCCTTGAGAGTTCCCTAACATGTCTTTTTGTGAATCAACCGCCCCTTGTTGTGATTTATGCCAGCAGTTTGGAAGTCTTCCGGACAAGTTATTATTGGACAAATCAAGAACAAGAAGATCAGTGAGATTGCAAATGAATGGGTGAATGCTACCATTGATGTAATTGTTGGATAATGAAAGGATTTCGAGTCCCACAGCTCTAACAAAGCTTAAGGGAATAGGTCCCTCAAATGAATTGTTGGATAGATTTATGCGGTATAGATTAGAAGGGTCCAATTCAGGTAGTGGACCACGGAAGTTGTTGGAACTCATGTCAATGTCTTCATATTGCTGGCCTCTCAGCGAAGTTGGCAGTTTTCCTGACATGCTATTCTGAGATAAATTCAAGTCAATAATATGTAGATCCCAAAACCAAGGAGGGATGTCATCTGAAATGTTGTTTTCTGAGAGCTCTAACCCAGTCAAATTTGTCTGGGTTCGAAGCCAGGTAGGAAATTTTGGTCCTAATTGACAAGAGCACATACTAATCCATTGAGCATTAAAAGGAGGTTTCCAATCATGACTTAGGATCACTTCAAATAAGTTGTAAGACAGATCCAAGTCTTCTAATCTCCAAAGGTTGGCAAAATGGGCTTCAGTCAAATGACCTGTAAAAGAGTTTGAGGTAAGATGTAGTGTTTGCAGCGTAGAAAGCTGAGCTAGACTTTCTGGGACCATCCCACTCAAGTTATTGTAACCCAGGTCCAGATATGTTAGACCATACAGAGAGCTGTTTGCGTCTGATGTATTTTTGATGCATTTAGACCAACCTTCTACAATATCTGCAATCTCTCCATTAATATTGTTCCGAGATATAGCTAGCTCGTTCAACTTGCATAGATTCCCTATTGATCTTGGTATCTCTCCACTAATTAAGTTTCGCCGCAAATATAATTTCTCCAAGCTGTGGAGATTCCCAATGCTCGTTGGTATAACACCATTGATATTATTACCAGATAGATATAAATACTTCAAGTGTTGACCAAATGTTGCTAATATTTCTGAAATATCTGCAGTAATTTGGTTACAGGACAAGTCTAAATACTCCAAGTGGCTGAGGTTTCTGATGGTTTGAAATATTTCTCTAGTTATTTGCTGCATATCGCGTTGATTCCGATTGGGACAATCCCATCCTCCAAGATCGAGGTGCACAAGGCTGCTGCTAATATTGAACAAGAAGCGAGATGCAATAGTTCTGTTGGAGTCATCAATGAAAGAAAGATCAAGCACTCTAAGAGATGTGAGATTGACGAATGACAGAGTACGAGGGACAGAAGGGAGGTTGGTATCAAACAAATACAACTCCAACAAAGAAGGGAGCATGTTAATCTCATGAAGCCAGTTGGCTGCTTTGAAGAGGTTAATAAGACTCATGTCAAGAAACTGCAGAGAACGGATGCGGGAGAGCCAGTGTAGATTGTCGGCATGTAAAAACCATCTAAAAACATAAAAACAAGAATAATCATGATACTGACAAAAATGAGGCGACGAATGAAGATCAAGGAAGTGCAAGTTAGAGAGATTTCCAAGCTCCGGTGGAATGGATCCGTGAAAATAAGCATAGGAGAGGTTAAGATATTTCAAGTGCACAAGGGAACCAATGAATTTTGGGATGGGCGCTCCAGAGAAATTGTTCCGGCTGAGATCCAGATATTTCAAATGCATCAAATCAAACAAAGAAGGATTTATCTTACTTGGATTTGGGAACTTTCCAGTTTCTTGTTGGGCATCAAAATCATATGGATATCTGAGATCGAGCTTTACCACATGACCGGTGGTATTGTTACAGCCGACTCCTCTCCATCTGCAGCAGTCTTGACCTCCCCAAGAAGAGAGCCACCGGTCAGGATCGTAGATGTCTGCTTTGATGGCAAGTAAAGCTCTTCGTTCACTCTCTATGCAGCTAGCACCCGTGATGGAACCATCTCCATGACCAAGGGAGAGACATAAGGGGATGCCTCTCATGCACAAGAGAAGGAGCCCAACCAGCATGCAATGCATACCAAGATGGGATCTATTTGTACACCGACTGCTGTTAACAGCCATGCGAGCAGCAGCAGCAGCAGATGATACCATTCCAAAGACAGGAGGAGGAAATTAAAGCTATGAGAGGCTGTTTGCAGGATTCTTATCGCCTGGATGCTCCGTTTTATAAGCGAAGTGATTCCAGAATATATTCCATCCTGTGGATCTCTGTGGTGGGGTGGGAAATCCTTTGACGAGAATTTTTTTTCTCTCTTTTTTTTTTTTTTTTTTGCCGTGATTTGGATGTGTGGGCCCACGTAACAGGAAGGCTTGACTCTCTCTTCCGTGGATGCTCGACTGACTTGTGCGGCTGTCATGCCGAGGCGTGGCCGACAAGGTTTTTTTCTGATAGTTTGGATGACGACTACAAGGTGATCATGTGATGGACGGATATTGTGTGGTGTCTTTTCAAGGGATTTTCGAGGATATCATTTGTCAAGGCTTGGCTCAGGTCCGCTGCACAGGAAAACTTGGTCTGTATTTCATGTCCAGACGTGAAGAAGATAATATCTTTATTGAGAATAATTTTTGATTCTTACATTTTATTATTCTCCAATAAGAGTATATATAGATTACAAGATCTAGTTATTGTAGCAATTACAAGAAGAAGGAATATCTCGATTACATACTAAGTAAAGAGAAACCAAATGTACAATAGCTAAACAAGGAGAAAGACCAAATACGAGTGCCAGCCAAATATGAATATGTGTTGACTTGCTAAATATAGAAAAGAGCCAAATAAGAGTGCAAGCCAAAATAGAATATTGGGTTGGAATAAGTGTGTGCTGATACAGCCCTCAAGATGAAGAATCGGGAGCACGAATCTTCAGCTTGTCTCTTAGGAACCTAAAACGGGAGGTACCCAAGGGCTTGGTGAGAATATCGGCAAGCTGATCTTGGGTGGAGATGAACTGAACAGATAGTTGATATCTTGCAACACGTTCACGAACGAAATGAAAATCAATTTCGACATGCTTCGTGCGAGCATGGAAAACAGAATTGGCCGACAGATAAATGGCCCCAATATTGTCACACCATAAAATCGGGGGACCATGTAAGGGATGGCCAAGTTTCTGAAACAATGACTCAAGCCAGATAAGTTCAGCTGATGCATCTGCTAAGGCTTTATATTCAGACTCTGTAGACGAGCGGGCAACTATTTTCTGTTTACGAGATGCCCAAGAAATGAGGTTGGGGCCGAGAAAGATTACATAGCCCCAGTGGAACGCTATCAGTCCCACTACCCGCCCAATCTGCATCCGAGAAAGCTTGGAGAGAGCGAGAGGTGGATCGGCGAATGTGTAACCCATGATCAGCTGTAGCTTGAAGGTACCATAAGATGCGTTTGACCATAATCCAGTGATCAGTATTAGGAGACTGCATAAACTGACATACTTTATTCACTGCAAAGGAAATATCCGGACGTGTCAATGTAACATACTGAAGAGCCCCAATAATGGAGCGATACTGTGTGGGGTCCGGATGGGGAGCACCCCCTGAATCAGAATCCTTTGTCATGGCCATTGGGGTTTGAACAGGTTTACAATCAACCATGCCTGCCTTTAAAAGAAGATCTTTAATGTAGCGGTTTTGAGATAATAATAATCCAGCAGAGTTCCGAACAACCTCAATTCCTAAGAAAAAATGGAGATCACCGAGATCCTTAATAAAAAATTCCTTAGCAAGCTGTTGAAGGAGAAGAGAGATCTGATGGAGTCATTGTGGTTACCAAAATATCATCAACATAGATGAGCACATAGAGGATATGAGACCTCATCCTTAAAATAAATAATGAAGGATCAGTTTTGCTGGCAACAAACCCTAGTCGGAGAAGAAATTGGGAGAGACGGTGAAACCAGGCACGGGGTGCTTGTTTTAACCCATATAAAGATTTGTGGAGATGACAGACATAATCTGGATGGTCGCGATCCTCAAACCCTGACGGTTGGGACATGTAGACTTCTTCTGTTAGGTTGCCATGTAAAAAGGCATTATGAACATCTAATTGCCGGATGGACCAACCTTGAGAGATTGCAATACTTAGAATAGACCGAATGGTGGTAGGTTTGATAACCGGACTGAATGTCTCGTTGTAGTCGAGGCCAAGTTGCTGATGGAACCCTTTAGCAACTAGACGCACTTTGTAACGCTCGAGAGACCCATCAACTTTTCTCTTGATCTTGTACACCCATTTACACTCGACCAAATTCTTTTGATGAGATGAATGTGGAACAAGAGACCATGTACCATTGTGAATTAAGGCATTAAATTCTTCAGTCATTGCAGCACGTCACTCAGAGTGTTTAGAAGCTTGAGTAAAGCAAGTAGGTTCTATGGTGAGGATAGTGGTGGTGAGGGCGGATGGCTGGTTGGAACGGGATCAAAGTACCATGGAATATGTACGGGTGGGTTGGGCAGGTGGGTCAGGGGAGGTTTTGTCTTGCTGGGAGCTAGTTGTAGGGGAAGGCGTAGGAATGAAAGGTTTTGCTGATGAGGAATTGCAATAGAGGTCAGTAAGTAATCTGGTCCAACAGGTGCAGAGTCGTTAATGCTAAAAGGGCTTGGAGTGGGATCGGTCATAGGAGAAGGTGTTGAGGCAGACCGAGAAAAGGAGGATGTAGCCGATGATGAGTTGGACAGATGATGCAAAGGAGAATGTGGAATCGATGGAGGAACGGATGGTAGTGGGGTGGCCTCTTGTAGAGGGTGAATTAATGTAACACCCCAAGGTGGGGAAGAGGGAGATGATGGTGGTGGATAAGTTAATGAAGATTGAGATTGAAAAGCAAGGTAGATTCGTCGAAGCGAACGTGCCTAGCGATATATGTACGATTTATTTTTAAATCGAGACATCGATAGGCACTATGAGAGGGACTATAGCCGAGAAACACATACGGTTGAGATCGATACTCCATTTTATGTCGATTGTAAGGACGAAGAAGAGGATAGCAAAGGCACCCAAAAATTCGTAGGAAGGCATAGAATGGTGGTTTGTTGTGAATGAGTTCGAAGGGGGATACATCACTAGAGACTTTAGATGGCATCCTATTAATGAGAAAAACAGTCGTTTCAAAGGCATAGTGCCAGTATGACATGGGCACGGATCCATGAGCAAGAAGGGATAGGTTGGTTTCCGTAATATGATGGTGACGACGTTCGACAGCCCCTTGTTGCTCGTGGGTGTGAGGAGCAGCAACATGATGGGTAATGCCAATTTTACGAAAAAATTGAGGAAGAGAGCGAAATTCTCCTCTCCAGTCAGTTTGGATTGATTTAATAGTACGAGAGAAATGCCGTTCAACCAAGGCTTGAAATTATAAGAAAGTAGAGAATACATCAGATTTGCACATTAATGGATAAAACCAAATATATTTACTTTGATCATCAACAAAAATTATGTAGTAGCGGTGTCCTAACAAAGATGGAGTAGGGGAAAGGACCCAAACATCACTATAAATAAGATCTAATGGAAACTGACTGCGACGATGGGACGGAGGTAAATGCAACTTACTAGACTTGCCTAATTGACATGAGGGACAAAGGGGACGAAGATGTGCAGACTTGCAGGGTAGATTATTGGTCTTCACCATGGAGCGAAGCAAGCGATAATGGAGATGGCCCAAACGGTTGTGCCAGCCATCAAGAGTGGTGCTCTCGACTACGTGAATAGATGCAGACAACGGAGAAGGGCTGGAATGGAGAGTGTATAATCCTCCTTTACTCGGACCGGATAACACTATGGTTTTGGTAGTTCGATCCTTCACAAGAAAATGAGAGGGGTGAAATTCAAAAAAGACATTGTTGTCTTTTGCAAACTGTTGTACAGAAAGTAAATTTTTAGAAATAGAAGGAACGTATAAGATGTTAGATAACTGAAAAGAAAGAGAAGAGTAGGGAGAGGAAAAAGAACCATGACCAATATGTGATATATGTAATCCCTTACCATTGCCTACATGCACCTGATCAGGACCAGTGTACTCATCATAGGAGGACATAGAATGAATGTCAGGAGTGATATGGTGAGATGCTCCTGTATCTGGGTACCAAGTGAGGGCAGTGGAGGGGTGAGGGTTAGGGAGAAGTGGTGGATTAGGGTGACGTTGGGATGGATTTGGATTTGGATATGGTGAATATGAGAAATTGACATTGGGTTGTGGAGAGAAAAAGTATGGATATGGTTGCTGAGGGCGATAGAAGCAGGTGGCATTGGAGTGGTTGTTACGATTGCAAAACGAACACCATTGAGAATCACGGCCACCAGGTGGACCAAAACGACCACGACCTCGACCAAATTTGCCACGTCCTCCATGACCTCGAGTAAAGCCATGGCCAATAGAGGGCCTAGGGTCATTAGAAGAATGGACGAACCGTTGAGCAGTATTGACGGTAGGATTGGTAAGAGTGGCATCAACAACAGTTAATTTTCTAAATGCCCGCATGCTTTCATGGCTAAGTAACAGCCCATGAAGTTCAGTGTATGTCGGAGGGGTGTGTCGGTTGAGAATGCCAGGGACCGTATCTTGTAGATCATCACATAGAGCACGCAATACATGAAGATTAAATTCGGTTGGCTTGAGGGCATTACCAGAGGCAGCAAGTTCATCAGCTACAGCTTTGGCACGTCGGAGCAGAGAGGTGACGGTCTCATCTGATTTTTGACGTAGATTCTGCAACTCTAGATGCAGAGATATGAGCCTGGTAGGAGATGCTGAACCAAAGGTTTCATGAAGAGTGATCCAGCACTCAAAACTAGTATTTTTGTCAAGAAGAAGAGGAACCAAATCTTCAGATAATGAAGCAACAAGAAGGCTTACGAGTTGGGCATCTTGTTGTTGCCAAGCAGTAGTTGCAATCGGATCGGTGGGTTGTGGGTGAGAGTCATCAAAGAACCCAAACAGATCTTGACCCTTTAAGAAGGGAGTAATTTGCTTTCTCCAGATCAAAAAATTGGATGCATTTAATTTGATAGATAGAAAATGCTGTGCCGATGGAAAGGTGAGAGGGGTCGTTGTGTTGGGTGGAGGAGGAGAAGAGGGATTGGAGGAGGTGGAGATAGATGAACTGGTGGCCATGAGAGAGCACAGAAGGAGGAAGAAGAAGAGATGCTCGTTGGAGCTTCAAGGCTTTGATACCATGAAGAAGGTAATATCTTTATTGAGGATAATTTTTGATTCTTGCATTTCATTGTTCTCCAATAGGAGTATATATAGATTACAAGGTCTAGCTATTGTAGCAATTACAAGAAGAAGGAATATCTCGATTACATACTAAGTAAAGAGAAATCAAATGTAGAATAGCTAAACAAGGAGAAAGACCAAATAGGAGTGCTAGCTAGATATGAATATGTGTTGACTTGCTAAACATAGAAAAGAGCCAAATAAGAGTGCAAGCCAAAATAGAATGTTGGGTTGGAATGAGTGTGTGCTGATAAGGTGTATGAGACTCTGAGACTACGAGAATCATGCGAAACTCTACAATGATGTTACATTGCACCCTCTGCAGTAATACTCGGGATATTATCAAGTAATTAACAATTAGGCATGGATTGTTCTGGTAGTAATTAGCTGTTGATCTTTGCTGTGCAAAACACGTGCCGCCAAGGTTCCACACTCGTCAATTAAATAATGCGTCATTGATATTTATTTGACAATAACTAGTTGTTGACTTTCATGACAGGATTCTTATCATCACAGACTCATTCTATCATAGACAAAGCCTTTTGTGGGTTTGGATTGGATTCTTTTCACCTCACCGCCGGTCATGATCAATCATGATTAGCAATTAATGAAGAAGCAACTGATGTGTAAATTTTTTATTGACTTTGTCTATCATAGAATAAGTCTACCTAATAATTTCTCCATCATGACATTGTAGCTGAATGTAATCCGAAAAGAATCAATTTATGGTCTGAAAAGTAAAATGTGAGACCTGGACTTGGACCCGAGAGAGATAACAATAACAATTACTCAATGGCAACATGATATGGGCGGATGAAGAACTTAGTTGGAAGGTGGCTTGCGAGGAAAATAGGACTTCGAATTTGATGGTTCCCGAGCACCTTTTCACGGATAAATGCATGGTTAGCATCATGAAAACTCAATTTGCAGGCAGGTTGATTTCTCAAAATAAATTTGCCCAGTTGCTTGCTCGTAAAATCCCTTTGTATTTTTACTAGAGATCTAAGATAGACTCCAACCTTTCCATTGTCTACAAGCAGTTTGTGGAGGGCCTTGGAGTGGGCCAACTCTGATGGTAGCTTGAGGTTGTCCACAAACCACAATAGCTGAGACTGGAAATGGTCATTAGCCCGTTTCTCACGGCTCAAGTAAACCATGCATGCAAGGACTTGCATGGTTTCACTAGTCATGATTTTTGAGGAATTTGCGCCTATCTTGCTGTCCACGCAGTCTTATAGCTTGAATATTTGTTGAAAGGAATTCATTGATGGTGGGACCGTGGGACTCGGACTGCTCTCGGAAGCGATGACTGGAAGTATTCAAGCATGTGTGGCATAGTTGCAAGAAATCCTTCCAATCGCCTGACATTCTACTCCGAAGCCAAATTGGGCCACCACCAGCCACTACAGTCAAGGGAACCTATAATAAGCCTCGGACCAGGAAAAAAAAAAAGTTCAGCAATTTTTTATCTTACAGAATTCAGATCGGTCCACTCAAAATTATTTCGAGATAGTTTAAAATATAGACCTAGTTCAGTCCGTTATTCTATGATTTTGCAGAATGTATTGGTCCGACTGGATGCTAGGATTTTAGGAAGTTGGCATTGTTTTGTCTATTCTATTGAAGCTAGATGGGTGGAGATACACATAAGTGATGCCAAGTTGGTGTTAATATAGACATGAATTCTAATTTACACACATCATAAGCTGCATTTTGTAGTGAATATGCTATTTTTATACTGTTTAATTTTTCATATATGAAAAATTAGCTCTAAGCAGTACTAATGCCCTATAAAGAGAAGTATTTTGTTTGGTAGTTGAAGAGCCAGTTGCATAGTGATGAATCCAGCAGAAGTGTCGTACCTCTATCGTGTCCGCTTTTATTTATCCAGCAGCTGAAGCTTGTTTTACTTCTGAAGATCCGTCTGTTGTTGATTCGCTTCTATGCAGAAGGGGTTATGAGCGTTATGACCATTAGCTCCATCTGCCACCATCCTCCTTCTATAATTAGCTGTGGTGACCTCACTTGGCATTGTGCAGGCAGCCATTACCCATCTAGAAATCAGAAAGCATGAAGAAATAATATCCCATGAATCAGCTGCAGGCTTTGGATAAATCAAGGTTTCCATTTTTGCCGAAGCATTGATTTGTATCCTTTAGGCATCCCGACCAGTACTAGGGCAGCAAATGGGTCCAACACAACCTAATTACATTTTAGCATCTTGATTTTGTATTGGATTTAACCCACTGATTGGTTAGATCTAGTTGGGTTGGGCACATGAAAAGAATTTTAGATTCAATGGATCATTCGGATCGAGTTGGGATCAACAATGAGATTCCAGCCCAAAATCAAAATGTACTAGTTTGGGCCAGAATCAGATCCGGTGGAATTTGCTATTCTGGTCAAGCATTTAAGTGTGCTAAAAGTGAAATAATCATAATCAAATAAAAATTATTAAAAATTTTAAATAAAGTTACAGGAATACCATATTAGACATGAACTTTTATTAAAAAAGAATCTAATTTGATAAGAAAAAGATCCTCTTAATTTAGGTAAAAGTTTGCAAACTTTGGTTTTAAAAAATTAATAACTAATTATTAAAATTAAACTTTTACATGGATATATAAATCACAATACAATCTTCATTATGGTTCGACCATAGCCTCAGATGTTGTTCATCAAGATGGCCTTTAATTTAGCAAAGCATATTGTTAATTGCACATAGATGTAATCAAATTAATGTCTTTTCGATTAACTGAAAATAAGCAATCTTTGTAGCTCGTTTAGATAAACCCCCCAAGCCCCACAATAGATCCCAATGCAAAGCTAACATAAAGCCATATATTTTCAGACTCGTCTCTATTTTTAGATTCCTCTTCTTGACCTTTTGTTTGACATGGACTTTCTGAAGGAGCTTTATCATGATTTCCTTTTTAGATGGAGGGGTCACCGAATGTCTGCAGCTGGTTGCCCCAAGAAATTTTTTCTGGCAAATTATTATCGGACAAGTTCAAGTGACTTAAGGAATACATGGAGGACATGGTTGAGGGAAGCATGCCCGAGAGATTATTCACTAACAGATCAAGCGATTCTAATTACTACAAGGCACCGATATTTTCTGAGATCCTTCCTATGAAGTGATTATGAGAGAGGTTTAAGAAAACCAGTCCTTGAAGATTCATAAGTTCTTCAGGAATCATTCCAGAAATATTGTTGTGTGAGAGGTCTATGCTCAATACAAGTGAAAGCATGATAGCACATTTAATTTCTATTCCCTTTGTGGGTATCAATAAGCTCTTTGAATAATAAGTGCCATAGTATTCTACAACTATTGGTTAGTCCACATTCTCTATTGCCATCATTGCACTAAGTTTCCAAAAGATGGAGTCAAAGCACCTGAGAAATTATTACAACCAAGGTCCAAAACTTGGGAGGAAGTAAGATACAATAGTTGCTCCAGTATATTATCACTGAAGAAATTTGATCACAAAGAAAGAACTCTTAGTGATACGAGGCTTTCTCCGATCCATAATGGTAGGTTACATGAGAACTTGTTTTCACTAGGATCAAGAATGGCCAGTTGTTTACAATATCTCAAGAATAAAGGAGATCTCTAGAGAGACTATATCATCATGCCTTTGCAGTGTTACTTGGTTCAACTCCATTTGCGATCTTTTCTGCATGTGTGATTTTTTCTGGTAGATTCTAGATTGCCTTTCATTCATGCTTCTTGGTTCCCTCCTATCTTTTAGTTCATTTGTTCCTACGGGGTAGATTGGGTTAAACTTTTTGTAGTAACCTCTCGTTGTTGTGTGCTCATGTGTTCCTTGTACGTGTACGATATTCTTCTCCATATTTGGATAGTGAGTTCTTTTGAGTGGAAAAGGAAACGGCGAAGTGCTTCCCCCTAATTTATTGAACAATAAATTCAAGAGACAAAATTATAGAGATGAGAAGAAATATATGGAGTAATATAGTAACAATACAACAATCTCAGCAGCACTCCCCATCTAATTAGAGAAAAATAATATTTAACAAACCCCACCTCATTCCCCACTTTTGAAACAACCAAAAGGAATGAAGTAGTGCACAAGCTTTCATAAAAAATAGAGATCTGTTAACACAGAGTCTGATTGGAGGCAAGAACTTTCAACCTATTCCACACATCATGATTTTGATTTTGAAATTTATGAGAATCCAAATTTCCCCACAACCTGTGAAGGATTGAAGAATCTTTTGTAAGACCGAATAGACTGTATGATTTTTATTTATAAAGATTTGATCATTTCTTTCTCTCCATACTTTTCAATATATCGCTACATACAATTGTTGACTCACTTTCTTAGATATGCTCTGTTTATTTCTGATCCTCCACACTGTTCACAAATGATAAAAATATATCAGTCTTCCTAATAAGCCTAGCCGTAAATTAATGATGTTTCAGAGATTTTTAGCAAAAATGCAACTAAAAATAGATGGTTAATACATCCAATAAGAGCTTTACAGAACTTATAATCAGCTCCAACAAAATAAGATCTTTCCTATTCAACATTCAATAGGATTCCCCAGAGACTTGGTTCAATTTTTGTTCCTGTTCTGCACCTTCTTCCCACCTCCAGTGTGCTCAGGCTTGACTCAGACTTTTGAGGTCAGATCCCACCTTCTCGTCTTAAAAAAAACCCGTGCTGTACCTGGCAGGACAAATGCGTAACTCGACAACAAGGTATGTAACAGCATTTGACCCGTGATTTAATTGCATGAATGCTGTGATGGTATGGTGGGATGTTTAGTAGCATATGCCTGAAAACCACCTAAGAGCTCACTGTCCCAGCGGCAGATCCAAAAATTTTATTTTATAAAATTAATATAATAAAAAATATAAAATATATAATAATAATAATAATAAAATATTATTTTAAAAATAATAAAATTTATAAAAATAAAAATATATAATATTTTAAATATTTTTTATAATAAATATTATAAAGGAGCATTATGCATATTGTACATCGCATAATGGATGCTACATGCGGTCACACATAGGCATGGTTCAATTGTCGTGAATAGCGTATCAAAGTCATCTCTTCTATTCGATCACTATCAATATGATTATCTTTATTAGTAATAGAATTGATATTATTCTTATTATCAATATAAATTATTTTTATTATCAATTTTTTGGATAAATTTTATTAGCTTCAGTCGATTTTTCCTCATTTTCTTCCTCTTGATCTTTCAGAATATTAGTCAATTTATATGACCATCAAGAAAAATCAATATCGGTCCAGGACTCTCTATTGGGGTCAATTTGAGATTCATGAAACAAGAGTCCAGACCCCTTCGTCAGATCCATAACTATGTAGAGAGAGAGAGAGCAGACAGAGGATAGATTTTTGATCTATTTATCATTATTTTTAAAATTATTTATCGAAACAATATTTCTTAAAAAATATTTACTAAACTACTACCCACAAAAAAGTCACCCTATGGTAGGGCGATTGTAGGTACCATCTGGACCCCTCTCCACGCCATGTGGGAGGGTGTGGGATGGTGAGTCAGCCAAAAAAATCGATGTTTGAAAGGATGACTTTCATAGTCGGCTTATAGAAGGGCGACTTTCATAGTCGTCTTATGGAAGGGCAACTGATATAGTTGCCCTTCCAAATGATGACAACGAAAGTCGTCCTTCCAAACACCGACTCTTAAGAGATTTATCCAAAAAAAAAAACAACAGTCGGTCCCTCCTCCTCCCCGTGACAAACCAGTTGGTCCCCCCTCCTCCCGACGATACTCGATCCCCCCTCCAACGACATTCGGTCCCCCCTCCTCTCTACGACACTTGATCCCCCCTCCTCCCCGCATGATCTCTCTCTCTCAATCCCCTCCTCCCCATGCAATCTCTCCCTCTCGGTCGCCCCTCCTCGCGCGATCCCCGCCGCTCGGTGCCCCCTTCCTCCCCGCATGATCTCTCTCTCTCGACCCCCCTCCTCCCCATGCAAACCCTACCACTTCTCTCGGTCCCCGACGCAAACGTCCTCACCTCAGTCCCCTGCGGCCGTCCCCTCCTCTCCAACGGCCCTCCCTCCTCTCGGTGCGAGAACCCCGATCCCCTCCTCCTCCCTGACGTACCTCTTCGTACTACCACCGACATTCCTCAAAGATAATTTTTTTTAATTTTTATGATTTATTTTTTTATTTAAATTATAAATTTATTTTTATAATATTTATTTATAATTTTATAACGAAAGGTAATTTGTACAGAAGAAAAGTAATTTAACGTAAATATAATATTTATTTATAAATAAATTATCAAAATAATTTTCTACTTAAAATTGTTTGGATGGTTGGGTCCAAAATCCGTGGCCCAACCATTAAGTTTATATTTTTTAAAAATTTTACATTATATAGAATCATAGACCCATCTTTTGATTAATGTATATATTCTAAAATATCTGTATAATTATATTTTTTTATACGAATGGAAAAATTATGTACATTGATCAATTGATTGTCCAATTTAGATAGTTTGAGTATTGTAATTAATTCTATAGATAATTATGATAATCAATCAATGCACAATGGGGGTCGAAAAAAATTTCGAACAGTATTTTTCTTTAGTTTTCCTCACATATTTTCAACCGTGTGGGAAGAACTAAGAAAAAATATTGCTGAAATTTCTTTCGACCCTTATTACATATCGGTTGATTATCATAATTATCTATATAATTAATATAATTTTTAAATGAGATAGGACCTAACTTTACCTAATAGACAGCAATAGGATGCATTTATTATGTAAATCATTTAAAATATTTAGTACTTCCTCTTAATGAACATCTGTTTATATGTTCATGCAGTTACTTCTCACAATAATTTTCAATAAAATTTTCAATAAAATGGATCCAAGTCTTGTCACTGTTATCTTCCATTGGGATGGAAGGATCAGTCATAATGCTAACGATGTATATTATGATGGTGGAAGGATCCGGATGACAACGGTGGATCGAAACTCAATATATCTAGAACTTGCATGAGTCTGCTATGCTGTCACCAGATGGAATCCCAATCATTGTGAAAATTTCTATTATATAGATTTTCGATGTATACCGTTGGACAGTATTTAGCTATATCTATTGAAGATGATCAGAACACGAACATCATCTTGAGCATCCCATCAGAGGAGATTTTTCGAGCTGTTAAAATTTTTATTGAGCCGACAGTGGTAAGAGTTTCGAGTGGTGATGAACAGCATGTTAGTGTATCTCAGGCTGTATCTGCTCCACTTGCATAGTCAGAGATGGATGGTTCTCTATCTGATGCAGCTCTAATGATCGATGAAGCTGGATATCAGTACGAAAGCATCCCTGTATGTACCATTGGTGGACTAGCAGTATCCGTGATCAATAGTCCTCAATACATGGTAGGTACAGAGTATGCATATCAATATTCATATAGCACTGTATTTGATGATATGGATATCGGTCTTAGTTATGTGGCAGCTACCGTGGAGCACGTGGAGTATGAATCTTACAATCATGTATCACTTAATCAGCCACATACAATACGTACCGGACTAAGAGAATTGAGAACGTAATAGCTGAGATAACTTTATTTGAAAATGAAGCCGCTGTTAGTTATGATCCTAATCCTACTGATGATGAAGATGAAGATAATGATGTAGAGTCTGATGGCAGTGATAGTGGAGAATCTAGTAGAGAAGATGATGTCCCACCACATGAGGCATCCCTTGTTCTTGAATTCGGGCTAGTTGATGCATCCGATGATGATAAGACCGCATCCCATGGAGCTTTGTCAGAACATCCATTATTTGATGGGAATGAAGAGTTAAGAAAAAAATGATATTTGGGTCGAAAGAATAAGTCCAACGTGTCGTGAAACAGTATGCTATTCGCACCCACCATCCTTTCAAAGTCATCGAGTCAGATAGAATTAAATGAAGCATCATGTGTAAATAGTCTGATATTTGTAGTTGGCATCTTCGTGCATTCCTTCGGATCAAGATGCAGTGATGGGAGATTATGGTATATAAAGGGTCACATATATGCTTGAATACAGATGTAATGCGAGATCATCCACAGCTTGATGCACGCATGATTGCCGTGTCATTAGAGGATCAGTTAAAGCAGAGATATCCATATCCATATCAGCCTATCAGGTTTATGTACGTGATGCATAGCAGTGCAAGACATCTTACTGAAAGACGTGGATAGCTAAACAACTTGTTATGAGCGAGCTGTTTGAAGATTGGACAGAGTCCTTAATACCTTGGGTTCTTAGCTAGTTGCAGTTTATCGTGCCAATAAGGGGACTGTGATAGATTTTGCAAAATTTCCTACAACAGAGGCAAACACAGAGGTGTTCCATCAAATTTTTTGGATATTTGATCCATGCATTCAGGGCTTCCAGTTTTATCACCCACTGATTAGTATTGATGCAACACATCTGTACGGTCGATATAAGGGTACTTTCATAATAGCTGTGAAAAGGGATGAAAATGAGAGTATCTATCCTCAAGCATTTGCCATTTGTGAAGGCGAAAATCGTAGTAGTTGGTCATGATTTTTATGGCATTTGTGCTATTATGTGGCACGTGATCGTACGAGGATTGACATAATTATAAACTGGCATAAAAAAATATTAGCTACTATTTCAGATCAATCTGTTGGATGGACAGCACTATATGGATATCATAGATTATATCTTTGACATATTGAGACTAACTTAAATGGTCGATTCCATGATGCTGTATTTTTAGCTTATTTTCAACAAACTACAAACCAAAATCAACTCTGAAAGTTTGATCGAAGCATGCAACATATTGATAGAACATGGTCCAATTACTTCCAATATCTGAAAACATATCCACTTGATGATTTGAGTAAATGGGCACTGGTGCATGAAATAAGTGGATGTAGGTATGCAATAATGAATATCAATCTATCTGAAAGCTTCAATAAGATGTTGAAGGGGGCTTGCTCATTGCCTATTATCGCTCTTGCTCGTCTTTCCTTCGAATGCTTGTCGAAGTGGTTCAGTGTCAGATGTAAAATTGCTGCACGAAGAAGGGAGACCGGTAAGATATTCACAAATAAGATTAGACGAAAGTTAAATGCACGGCAGCTAAAGTCTAGGGAGCATTGTGTGATTAAGTATAATAACCAACCTGATTTGTATGAGATTCGATTGAGACGAAGGTATTACAGTCCTGATGAACTTGATTATACACAGACAATTAACTTAGGGGCACGCACATGCATATGTAGGAAGTGGCAGTTACTGCATTATCCATGCTCCCACTTGTTTGCTGTTTGTGCTAGTGAAAATTTAGACTGAAAGCAGTTCGTTGATGACTGTTATAGTATTACACATTATGAGCAATCATATGTATTTACCTTTCATCCTCCAGAGAGTCGGCATTATTGGCCTGAGTGAACTGCACCGAGACTGATACTACACCCATCCACAAGAAGACAAGAAAAGGAGCATCCATAGTCAAGGAGGATTCAAAATGATATGGATGCAATGGAGAGTCAAAATATTGTATGATGCGGATTGTGCAAGGAGATAGGGCATAATTGGCATAGATGTCCCCAACGGCACTGATTTATCTCTACTTTTCATGTGATCTATCTCTATGTAATGCTTGTATTCTTTTTAAACTATTTTGATTATGTAATCATATCATATAAACGCTTGAAAAAATGTACGAAATGATCATATTATTAATATTGACTATTTAATATTCTTACTATCTTTTTCGTATACTTGTCTTTACATTTTGCACCTTAGACATAGCTGGTTCAGACTTCGATGTACATCCAGAGCCGATTGATCCTATCATGCTCTATCTCCAGACTCGACATCGTAGTGACAGTATATATTCTGGGGAGGACATGGGGCTCCTGCACTGCAGATACAGAGGCTCCATCACGATGCGCACCTAACGGCCACATCAAAGGATTGTAGAGTATTTTTATGTGGCTAGTTTTTATGAAGTTTTAGAGTTTGTGAATACAGCTTGATTGGACTCTAATTACAGCCATGGTAGAGTGATGGCATCAGGAGATCGACACTTTCCACCTCCACATCGGAGAGGCGACGATCACGTTGCAGGACGTTGCTGTTCTACTTGGATTACGAGTGCATGGGCCTGCTATTACTGATACTATGCAGATCATTTTGTCGGATCTCTGTGAGGAGTTGTTTGGGATTAGATCATCAGAGGTGATATTGTTGGGGTTTTCATTGAGATTTCACTGGCTTCACGATATGTTCCACCATTTACCGAATGATGTAGATGATGAGACCGTACAGAGGCATTCACGGGCATTTATTCTTTGTCTTATCGATGGGCATCTATTCATCGATAAGTCTGATTTTTATGTGCAGTTATTGTACTTATCCCTACTACGTGATCTCGACGCATGTGGGCAGTAGAGTTGGTGCAGTGCTACGTTAGCCTTCTTGTATCGCGAGCTCTGTAGGGCCAGTAGATCAGATGCATGTGAGACTATAACAAAATCTATTTTTAGTGGCAAATAATTAGTGGCAAAAGCCTAATTGCCATGAATACAATTTAAGATATCAAAATTTAGTGGCAAATAAAAATAATTGCCATTAATTTTTATATTTTGGTGGCAAATGTATAAATTGCCATTATAAATCATAGTTGTACTGACATTTTTAGTAATTGCCATTATAAATCATAGTTATACCGATATTTATTAATAATTATCATTATAAAATATATTTTTATCAATATTTATTAATAATTATCATTATAAGATATATTTTTATCGATATTTATTAATAACTATTATAATTTATTTATAATTTATTTATTATTTTTTGCTTATGTATTCTTTTTTTTTCTGCCAATTCGATGCTCACGCTTCTTTTGTTTCGCACGCAAAAATTTTCTACCCCGGCCTACTCAGTCCCGCGCACCCTTGCCTCGTTCCCTTCCCTTTAATTCATCCCAACAAGTGACTAAAGAAAAATCCTCATGCCCTAGCTGTTGCTTCGATCACCGTTCGTCGCTCCAAAGGTTAGCTTTTACCTTCTTATCGTTCTTGTGCCCTATGTCCTTAGAGATTTGCCCTATTTTCTTCGCCGTCAGACTGATGCTATTCCTCTCTCCCCTCTATCTCTCTCTCTATCTTCCTCTATTCGTCTCTCCCCTCTCTTTCGCCATCCCCCATCTTTATCTTCTATGGCTCTTCTCGTGAGAAGGCAAGATCTCCTTCCCTTTTTCTTCGAGCACCGAGGCCTCCTCCGACGATTACTTCCTCCGACAGCCGTCGAACCTCTCTTTCTCTTCTTCTCCTTCTCTCTCGGTCTCCCTCTCTTTCTTTCTCCCCTCTCTCTCCCTCCCTCCCTCTCCTCCCCACTCTTCCCCCATCATCTCCCCTCTCTCTAGTAGATGGCCAACTCCGAGTCCTTTTTTCTCTTCTTCGGTTGATGGCGAGGGTATCCTGGCTCTTCATCCTACTCCCCCATCTCCGGTCGTGAGCTGGCCATACTCGAGACCCCTCCCTGTTGTGCAGTCATAAATGATACTGATAATGATCTAGAAGCAAAGAAAGGATCATGTCTCTTTCCAATTGAAGGGCAGTCATATGGAAGTGTTGAAACATTTATGATGGATAACAAAATATGGACTTAAGCACATCGATATGTACTTTTTAATTATGAATCTAAAACGATAGCACATCTTAAAAAATTAGTACAATACATATGTAAATATTGTCTATATATATATAAATTCAATAATCATGTTTTTACATATTGTAGGGAACACATGAAGAAG
>NC_025996.2:36363807-36400207 GCF_000442705.2 Elaeis guineensis
AATAATTATCATTATAAAATATATTTTTATCAATATTTATTAATAATTATCATTATAAGATATATTTTTATCGATATTTATTAATAACTATTATAATTTATTTATAATTTATTTATTATTTTTTGCTTATGTATTCTTTTTTTTTCTGCCAATTCGATGCTCACGCTTCTTTTGTTTCGCACGCAAAATTTTCTACCCCGGCCTACTCAGTCCCGCGCACCCTTGCCTCGTTCCCTTCCCTTTAATTCATCCCAACAAGTGACTAAAGAAAAATCCTCATGCCCTAGCTGTTGCTTCGATCACCGTTCGTCGCTCCAAAGGTTAGCTTTTACCTTCTTATCGTTCTTGTGCCCTATGTCCTTAGAGATTTGCCCTATTTTCTTCGCCGTCAGACTGATGCTATTCCTCTCTCCCCTCTATCTCTCTCTCTATCTTCCTCTATTCGTCTCTCCCCTCTCTTTCGCCATCCCCCATCTTTATCTTCTATGGCTCTTCTCGTGAGAAGGCAAGATCTCCTTCCCTTTTTCTTCGAGCACCGAGGCCTCCTCCGACGATTACTTCCTCCGACAGCCGTCGAACCTCTCTTTCTCTTCTTCTCCTTCTCTCTCGGTCTCCCTCTCTTTCTTTCTCCCCTCTCTCTCCCTCCCTCCCTCTCCTCCCCACTCTTCCCCCATCATCTCCCCTCTCTCTAGTAGATGGCCAACTCCGAGTCCTTTTTTCTCTTCTTCGGTTGATGGCGAGGGTATCCTGGCTCTTCATCCTACTCCCCCATCTCCGGTCGTGAGCTGGCCATACTCGAGACCCCTCCTGTTGTGCAGTCATAAATGATACTGATAATGATCTAGAAGCAAAGAAAGGATCATGTCTCTTTCCAATTGAAGGGCAGTCATATGGAAGTGTTGAAACATTTATGATGGATAACAAAATATGGACTTAAGCACATCGATATGTACTTTTTAATTATGAATCTAAAACGATAGCACATCTTAAAAAATTAGTACAATACATATGTAAATATTGTCTATATATATATAAATTCAATAATCATGTTTTTACATATTGTAGGGAACATGAGAAGTCAATCAAAAGAAAACATCATAAATCTCATTTAAATCCACGTGATTTAGCAGCTAGGCATAATGAAGAATTCAATGAATGGTTGAAGGAAAATGTAAGTATAGGTTATCTCCTTTAGTAAGAAAAGGCATTTAGAATCAAAGTCTGAATACAATTTCTTTTCTTTTTTTTTTCCAAACTATCCAGGTTATGAACTTTGATGATGATGAAACCATTGGGCCATTTTCTGATGGGATTAAAGTACTTGCTCAAGGGCCAAACCATATTGCAAGAAGGTTTAAAGCTTTTGCTATGAATAATGGTTACAAATTCCGAACTGAAGAGTGTGAATGGGAAATGAATATCCAAAATAGTGGAGTTATGGTTTTAGCAAAAATAGAAAGTTATGCAAGTAGACGGGATACATGCTCAAAATTGAGAGATGTTAACTATTACGACAGACTTACTAACATTATAGAGTTAAATTACTATGGTAGATTCAAAGTTGTTTTGTTTAGGTGTGATTGGGTTGATGTCACACAAGGAAGAGGGATAATAAAAGATTCTTTGAGATTCACTTTTGTTAATTTTTCTCAGTTGAGACACACTGGCAAGCACTTAAATGATGAGCCATTTATGTTTTCATCACAAGCTGAATAGGTAATATTTGTCCAAGACCTTAAAGATCGTGATTGGTTCATTCTAAGACAGATAATTTCTAGAGATGCATTTGATTTGAGCATGGAAAGTGAGTCTCAACTTTCGATCATAAACTTAGAGAATGAAACTGTCGATTGGGTTAGAAGAGATATTGATGGGATATTAGTTGATATTGAGGAAGCCGAAGCTGATAATATAGAAGAAGAGATGCAACCTGCAAATTAAGGATAAGGTATTGAATTCAAATATTATTTAATTTTTAATTAATTATAATAAAATATTTTCTTTTGATGATGTATATGACAATGATTTATGATTTTAATTATATTGAGTTCTAATTTTTTTTTTATTATTATGTGTTGGATTTTATTTCAATTACTGTATTTCTTTCCATTTACTGTTATTGAATTATCACTAATCCAGAAGATATTGTATTTGACACATTGTTGCAGATATTATGGGGAAATCAAGAAAATGTCTTATGGAGCCTTTAGTAGACAATCGTAGTCAAGCTGAAAGGCAAAATATGTCCCACTTCCAACACCATAATCGATCTAACGGTCCTATGGAGAATGATGATCAATTTCAAAATGGAGATTTTGAAGAGGAAGGACAAGCGAAAGAAAATACATCAGGTATAACATATTTAGTTATAAAATATTTATCAATCTAAGAAAATAAGTATTTTGCCCTTAATTTATTCTTCAGCTCGACCAAACAAGATAGTAAAGGATTGTAACACCAATACATATGATGACGCTCACAAGCAAAGAATTGAAGAAAATAAAAGGAGAATTGAGGTGATTGATTGTAAATTTGTCAAGTCTTACATTTCATTTCTAATTATTAATTATAAGTTAAGAAAGAATGATTCTTTAATCAATTACTTTAACCATTCTCTTCTCAAAGAATTAGAAATTTTGAAGATTTCAAAAAGCTTGACAGAATTCAATTCAGCAAAAAAGACCTCGGTATAAGCCTAAGTTTTTGTTGATTAATTCTTCATTAAGAACCAACTATTTGCTTGATGTCTATTTCTCTCTCTCTCTCTATATATATATATATATTAATTTTTTGCAGCAGCAGCACCTTTCAAAATAGAGATCATCCAAGAGCAATATCGTATTGGAACCAAGACGCTCTTCTCGTTTGGGTCATCAATCAAATAGTTATATGGAGAATGATAAGTTCACTTGGAACACCACAATAATAGTGATATTGTTTTTTGTGATGATGAATCTCTAAGTGTTGAAATAGAAGAGGAAGGAGAAGAGGAACAAAATACATCAGGTATAATATAGTATTATATCGTTGTTTGTGATGTAGGACAAAATCTAATGTATAGAGTCTTTGAAATTTATGACATAGATATAAAGAAAATGCCTGAACAAAGGGCTGTACAAAGGGCTGTACATGGACCTACTCTCTTAGCTGATGTTTGGGACATGCCTGAAGGAAATACAATTGTTATAAAGTTTAATATTCGTGGGCAACCTACTGATGAAAAAGGGTGAGTGCTAGCTAATTTTTTAGGTATTGTGGCAAGGGATGCTACACTAACTCCTTTGAATTTTAGCGATTGGAGAACCTTTCCAGAGAAAAAAAAAGCAAACTTTTGACATTTGTGAAGATAAAATGGTTACTCATATTTATTTTATTATTATTAAAATATTATAAGTTGTATGGAGTCTGTGTTTCATAATTTATTTTTGTTATTTTAATCTCTTTGCATTATAGATAAAGTTTACTATTCCACAAATTGGTGATGATTGGGTACTTAAGTCCATATCAAAAAAGTGGAGGGACCACAAAAGTAATTTAAAGACTGAGTATACAAAAAAATATAAAACTCTGCAGGAGCTACATTCGAATAAACCTGACCATATATCAAGAGATCAATGGAATACTTTGGTCAATTATTGGCATTTAGAAAAAGGGAAGGCATAATTCTTATCTCATTTCTACTCAAGTACTTATAACTATTATTTCTTCTTTTCTTTTCTACTTATACTTTTATGATTTTTTAATCATAGAAACGTAGTCACATAAATAGAAGTAACCGTGCAAAGCAAAAGATGGCTCGTACTGCAGGATCAAAGAGTTTTGCATGTTTGATGGCAGAAAATGTATATTTTAATTAAATACTGCATACATTAATATACAGTGTCAATTATTCATTACTCTTTATGATTGATTAGGCAAAAGATGGTGTGGAGCCCTCACATGCAGAAATCTTTATAGAAATACATAAACAGCGAAAAGATGGGAGACCAATTGATAGTGAGTCAGCCAAAAGATTGTGAGCATATATGACCCTTCAATATAGAGCATTTTGGTACATTATTATTTTTTTATTTTGTTCGTTTCAAATTTAATTGCTTCTTTTCTATAAATAGGTGATGATGCAGAAAAAATTAAGCAACAATCAACATAATAATGAAGAATCTAGAGACAGTGTTGCTTGGGGGTGATATATATTCACAAGTGATGGGGGCAAAAAGAGTTGGTCAAGTATGTGGTTTAGGACTTGATCAAACTCTCTCTAAGATGTGGGGTAAAGGTAGTGAAGTTTCTTCAAATAGCATACCATCAGAGGAAAGAGCTCAGATATATAAGTTGTAAGAAGACATAAAAGTGATGCAACAACTTCATCTTGAGGAGATGAATGTCATGAAACAAAAGTAAGAAAAACTAGAAGTTGAGCTTGCTTTGATGAGATTATATATGAGTAGATTCGTGCATCCTGAAGACTTGCCTTCAAGTTCAAATGATACAGCAAATAGACAGGTATTGTTTTTCTTTTCTATAATTTTATATCACTTGTTGGATTAATGATAATCAAGTAAAATGATTTTCTTTTTATTTTTTTAGTAGGTTCCGGATGCTGCTAGTGCTCATGGGAATACACAATGGGTTCATGGACAATGCAACACCACTCTAATTCCTTTTGTATCTCAACCTCCAAGTCAAGGTAAAGCATTGTATTTTATGGTGGCTGTCTTGAGAACTTAGTTTGCTATGATGGCTTACTTATTTTTCTTTGCTATTTCATTTAGGTCATACTTTTTAAATGAAAAAATATTAAAATAATCAAAATGCTGGACAATTAAGGAAGTTTCAAGTTTGAGTTATTTGGTTTCGAATGGTAAAATCTGGCTCTTGATATAATTAAACATACCTTATGCGAATTATTTGAGTTATTTGGTTTTCTTGAATGTGGTTAGAGATGGACCCTTGCTGATTAGTTTAGTATGCAAATTTATTGTGGCCTTACCATCATCAAAGTAGATCTATTACCACTTACTAGTTACCACTTACTAGGCTCTTGGCATAGTATAAGTTCAGTTTTCACCTACATACCTATTTTAATATAACAAATGGAGAATACTAAAATTTTCTCCCTTTTTTCTTCAATAGGAACATAGCATCTCAGAAAAAGCAACATTTTGTAGTGAATTGGAGTTAGATTTTCAGCAAGATTTCAGATCTCCCAGCTCCCAATTTTTCTCCTGGTCTCATATTTTTTGCATCATGAGTTCTTTGAACTAATGCTTTTAATGGAAGGGTACTGTTTTGACAAGTGTGTTCTAGTATAATATATTATTCAAAAATAAAAATTTGTATATAAATTGAAAAAACTTATGCTACATCTTTTTGAGTAATAGCATCAATTATGCTATTGCAAATTTAATAGTTTGTACTTACGTTTAATGATTGATGCAAACTTAATCCCTATTATAGTTACATCAAATAATTGAGAGACAAGAAATGAAAACTATATCTATAAATAATTGGAGTTATATTTCGGTGGATTATATCTTATTTTTATTTTAATCTAGCTTTATTACTCTTTCTATCAAAAAGAAATTATATAGCATACAAATATATGATTCAGAGCAACTCTTTCATACTAATTACCATAAAATATAGAATTATGATTTTAACGGCAATTGTTGTAGCTACAAAATCTTACATTTAGAGGCAATACTCACAAATTTTAACGACATAAATATTTGTCAGTTTAAGGTTTAAAATTTTTTTTTTCGATGATTATAATTGCTATTATATATGTTCTAACTGTTGGTTGACTCATCCTATTATGGCATTAACAATTGCCAGCTTAAAATTTAAATTTTTTTTTCAATGATTATAATTGCCATAATAGGTGTTCCAAGCTTCATCTACCCAGTGCCCTATTATGGTAAAACTAAATGCTGCAAACAATTGCCGTCAAAAGCTCTGATCTTTTTCGACAATTAAAAGGCCTTTACCGACACTACCATTAATCATTGATAAAACCTTTCCCGACACTGTCTTAGACGGTAGAATGCCTTTTACCGATAAATACATTAGTGATGAATATAATCGCCACTAAAGGCAATAAAAATCGCCATCAAAATTTATTTCTGTTGTAGTGATAGCAGGGCCATTGGTATTGCTTTAGCTTTGGATCTGAGAGCATTTACACATTAAACGGTCAGATCGGATGCTTCTCAGAGTAGGAGCCCACCAGCCAGCAGTGGAAGGTGATGTAGCAGGACATGTCTCGTTAGATGTGGATGATGCTGGTTTTGAGGGTCCATTTGGTGGCATACAGCATGATCAGGCTGATCCACTAGGATGCAGATATATAACCAGTAGCACTGATTTAATATGATAAATGACTGTATATTTTTATACAATAACATAATGGCTTTGTTTTAGACAGGTGGAGGACTCGACTGATTGGTGCTAGCTGCATATGTTACAATTTATGTTAGTTGCACAAAAAATTAATTATTGATCTTCGTACAGATTATATGATTTGAGTTTGAGATTGTCTAACATTTCTAATATATTATAATAATATAATAATATATAATAATATAATATATTATACTATATTATTATATATAATTATATTATATAATATATATTATATTATATTAATATAAAATATTGATATCATATCTATTATATTATTATAATGTATAATAGTAAAATAATATTATATATTATATTACAAATTGATATAATATTGAGAATACATCAATATTATTTTTGGCACAGACTTGATTTGGCACACTAGCATGCAATATTAGTTTGGCACAGAGTAAATATCTTAATTTGGCATGCAATGTTAGTTTGGCATGGATTAAATATCTGAACTTCATAATAATCATCAAGATAATATTGGATGCACAAAATCTAACAGAGCAAATTATATTGTTCAAAGTCATACATTGTACAACTGAGGTATTCCATGTATCATGTAAACCATTCAACATCATTCTTTTATTCATTCTTTCATACATGCATGTAAACCATTCAATAATTTAATAGAGGATATGTAAACCACTCTACATTCAAATACAGTACTACATCATCACAACACACAATATATAAAATCAAAATACTACATCATCACAATACACAACACATAAAACTCGATACAGTCTCATCTTTAGGATCAGATTGGACAGCAGGATGATAGCGATGGATAGATGAAGATGATCTAGAGGAGGATGGCTAAAGAAGTTGACTGAGAGGAGGTTGCTGGATTGATCACTTGGGAGATTCAAAATAAGAATATTCATCTGTTGGTCGATCCGGATAATATTCTGCAATACTGTAGTTAATCCAGTAGAAAAAATATTTTATCTTTCTATCTCATCAGATTCTCTTTGTATCGTAGTCTGGAGCACTCTAAGAGTGCAGATAATCTCACCTTGCTGATGTTGCATATCTGTGTGAGATGAACATCTCTCTAATTTCTCGATACGACAGATCAAATTACAAATATCCTGTCTTATGTCCTGCACCACTGAAATAAAATTATCCAATTTTTGCTCGAATGAAGAACTATATATGCCGCTAGAATCCATACGTGCAATACTCTCTCCTGAAGATGAGGACTGAAGAATAGATGTAACCTTTCAAGTGATTGCACTGACCACATGTAAAGTCATCCTCACTTGAACAATAGGCTCCATACGCTCCGTAGACCTGGAAGGTCCTGCTTCACTCCTAAACTGAGGTCTTTCTTCCTCAGCTGAAATATCCTCTTCAACATGTTCTCCACTTCCATCCTTTCTAGTTCACTCACCATCATCAGTTTTAAACCAATGTATTTTGTGGAGGGATCCTTCATTGATTTTGCTACCTCTGCTTAATTTTATTGATTGTTCACCTTGAATACTCCATAATATTTAAAGATATGGATTAAAATCATAGCATAAGGTAGGGATGTCTGTGCTCTATCCATTGCTTCTTATATAGCCTTGATGATCATTCTTGAAAGGTTGAGTGAGATGCATTGAACTACATGATACATAATTACTAAGTCTCTCTTAGTTACAGTATCAAATCCTCCTGCTTTAGGTTGTATAATCCAGTAAACAATGATATGGAGGAGTCTCATTTCAATATTTAAGTGTCGCCCATAAATTTTATGGAATTGACAATGGTCCTCTACCCCAATAACAGTTTCTATTCTTGCACTTATATCTTCTCTACTGTCTCACAGGTCATCTAAGGTTGGAAGTTTTAAAATTTGTCATAGTATTTTATCATCAAAATAATTTTTTTTTCTTTTCATTGAAGATGATACAGTATCATCTTCAAATGAAATATTCTGATAAAATTTTCTAACTTCACTAATATTGGGGCTTCAGCTATGCAGATGAATTTTTATCCCATACCATTTGCAATTTCGAATCCCTCTGAATCTAAAAAATTCATATCAACAATACGACCAAAGAGAATATTTTTTTCACTTATTGGAGTTCTTAGAGGAGGTGATCTTGAAAGAGGTGATGAAGCTGGTGCTTGGCTTGCTCCTCTTCCTCTTCTTCTTTCTTCACTTCTGGTTGCTCTTTAGTGTTGGGGAAGATGCATCTTCAGAGCCATCTTTCGATTGAAGGTTGGCCGAGAAGGAGATGGGAAGGAGATTTTTGGTTTGAGATTTAAGATGTGAGTGGAGATGGTGGGATGGTTGTGGAAATGGGAGCTAGAGATTTTGAGAGGAAAGCGAAAGAAGATGAACAGAAAATCGATATTCCGATTTAGTTCGGTGACTTGGGTCAGATCCAATGAATATAAAAACGATGGAAGAAAGGTGCCTAAAATCGAACCCAATATAGTGGATGTAGGCGGCTATATCCAGGATGTAGGTGCCTACATCCTTGATGTAGGCGCCTATATTCCTACATCAAGAGATGTAGGTGCCTTCATCCCTAATGTAGGCACCTACATCAGGGATTGTAGGTGCCTGCATCCCTGATGTAGGTGCCTACATCAGGGATGTAGGCACCTAGATCCTTGTAGGTGCCTACAGCGGCTCCAGATTTAGGCAATTTTTCATGTTCAGATAATTTCATCCAATTTGATCCAAACTCAAATCTCGATCAACATCCTAGCTCGCCCTATTTATCTTCTTTTCCTGTTCATCTTCTTCTTCCCATTGTAGACCATTGTAGGAGGCAGGCACTAATGATTCACCGTAACTGCCCTGTTAGGTCACGAGCATCCCTAACCACACTGTCCTATTAGGTCACGGGCATCCCTAACCGCTCCTTTTTAAGTCACAGGTGCCTGTGACATGCAGGTATATAGACAAGAAGATCAACCATACACGCATCAAAACAAATACTTCAACTATTTGAAATAAACACACGATAATAAATACAAACTCTGATTAATAAACACAAACTCTATATAATAAATTAATAAATAGTAACTTCGAATAATAAATCTTCTCTCTCCAATCCCATCAGCATTATAACAATAGCATCATAGCTTAAGCAGAGAAGAAACGCAGAGAAAACGACACTAGGTCAGCTAATGGATGATAAAAATTCTCTATTTGCCCACTTGGAGAAGAGGACGGGTTATTCACATTTAATTTGATGGTCAGAGGCGAATTGAAAGCTAAGCTCCCATCCGATCGGATCCCCTCCATTGGAGGATCCGATCAATCGGATCCTATCTATCTCATTATATAATATAATAAGGATTTTTACATGTATACCCTTCTAAACATCTAAATTTACATGAATACCCTTTCAAAATTGATATTTACATGTATATCCTTATAAAATACTTCATTTGCATGTATACCCTTCTTTTCTTTATTTTTTGTATATATACCCATGTCATCTAACGCCATTAAAAAATTAACGGTTTAAAATTTAAATGACTGAAATACCCTTATGGGTATATATGCAAAAGAAAAATTTATAAGGGTATATATGCAAATAACAATTTACAAGAATATTCATGCAAATTTGGTGTTGATATTCATGCAAATTTTTATCTATTGCTTCTTTGTTGACGTTTATATTAGAGACGGTTCACTTGTTTAAAGATTTTGTATAGATACTTCTCAAAAAAATTTTAAATAAAATAAAGTTGACCTAATGATAAAAGGTTTGCACAGTTTCACCCACAACTTCTTTGTCAGTATTCTATTATTGTTTGTTGGCACTATCAAATCAACATCATCATATCCTTGAAGATGTCAGTGTGCAATTGCTCGGATGCAGCCACCCCTTGCCATATTCCAAGTAATAGGAGCCCCACCTTAGCTTAGACTCAAAATGACATAAATGCAATCAATCTAATGGAATTTAATAGAGAGAAACTTGTGACAGGCAAGAAAACCCATCTCAATAAGCACGATACCACTTTTTTTCACTTAAGAGAACTACCAACATCATCACTTTAGCAAAGTATATCCATAAGCAATCTAAATTAATAATCCAATTTGCATGCTCTGAAATATAAATTAATGCATAACTACTGCAAATTAGAAGCAACAAAGAAAGAGTAATAATAAAGTAATTTCCACTTGTACTCTTCTCATCAATAATATACACTCAAACAATATAGCATCTAACAAAGTCAAAATCATAAATCATCATCATCTTTCTCAATGATATGCTTCACAAGCTCATGTTCTCCACATGATAGAATCTAAAATTAGCCAACAAAAAGAAAAAATAATAATGAGATTTAACTTTTGTATCAACTAAAAAATTATGTTTAGTAATTATCATAATATTGATCTAAATAACTTGAAAGAAAATAAGATATGAAAATTGAGATAGTATCTCCAATCACATACCAATCAAGATTGTAAGTAGGCATTACTTCTCCAACTGAAATTTTCATTGCTCTAGCTTGCTTGCAGGGTCTTCCTTTATTTTTTTTTCTCTCTTGGTACTGCAAATAATGCATGTGTACCTCCTATTATTGACATTCTTCCTCTTGAGCTATTTCCTTTAGGCCTGCAATTTTTTTAATAAGAAGTAATTAGTAAATGATAAATGACAAATATCATAGTCAAACTAGTGCATATGTTACCTCCCAGGCTTTTTTGGTGCAGAAGATGATGATACTGAAGCTTGAGATTCTTCCACTACTGGATTTTTACAAGTCTTTGTATAATGCTTTTTGTTCACCACAATGCTTGCATTTGTGCATTCTCGTCAATGCATTCTCATCTATATCTCTAATTCTCTTCTTCTTTGGTCTTCCAAGAGGTCTTAGACTAAGCTTAGGAGGCAACACTTTGTATGCAATATCAACTTTTATCCATTGGGCCTTGTCAGATAATGATCTAATTTCTAATGCATAAGTAGCTTTATACCTTGCAATAGTGAAGTATCCAAAAACATAATTTTTCAAATTTGCACCTCTTATACTATAAATAAAGGCAACTGCATGAACACAAGGAATGCCTGACATATCCCACACATGACAAGAGCACCTTTGTTTATTTAGAATTATTTCATATCTTCCATTAGTCTCAATTACTTCTACTTTATAATCGCTGGTTCTGTAAACATTATAATCACCTAACTTAAGATTGATATCTCTGATATATTTCATTACCAAAGGAACTAAATTTTCCTTTCAGCGACCAGCCATTCTCCTTCTAGCTTCCATCTTCACCATAATTTTTTGCCTCAACATCTAATAGATCAAGAACAAGTCTATGTCTAGCCTAAAAAATCCAGGCATTGAATGACTCCAAAAAGTTGTTCGTTATGTAGGAGCACTTAGCTATGATGCCAAATTGAGATCTACTCTACAAATCAATATTTTTAGTACTAAGATACTTAAATGCCTCCAAGCTAGCCTTTTTAATTTGATCCATGACATCATCATGCTGAACTTTTGTGAATGCCCTTGCAGCTTCCCATACTTTAATTTTAAATTAATCTCCTGAAAATTTTGTTTGGAAGGTTTTGTACAGATGCCTCATGCCTTTTCTATGTTCTGTTTGAGGATATACATATTGTACTATTTCTTCTAGTCTCTTTTGTCGATCAGATACAACTACTAAACCTTCTAGAGTTTCAATTGCTTCTTTAAGTGCCTCTAAAAATCAAGTCCAGCTATCGTCATTTTTAGATTCTGCTATACCAAAGGCAACCAGAAATAAACCATTATTTTCATCAAGTACTATGGCAACCATCATCACACCTCGAAACTTTTCTTTTAACTGGCAACCATCTAGGCCTATAAGAGGTCTACAACCAGATAAGAAGCCCATACTGCAAGCTCCTAAAGCAACAAAGAAGCGATGGAAATAATGCCTGTCACCTACCACATCTAATTACGGCTTTACTACACTACCTGAATTTCTTCTTAAAAGCTCCTCTTTGAAATCTTCCATTCTGTCAAAAGAATCTGCCCAATTTTCATGAATCATGGACATTGCAATCAAGATGATGGAACTACAATAATCTTTTTTTTAGTTTAATAGGTGACAGGTCACCCTCTTTTCTTAGCTAACTAATCACCCTGTTATGTATCCAAAACTGTGTGGCCATCTTGTTGCCACATTTGTTCACAGATGAGCATGTATGAGGTTTATTCAATTTTTTGATCTGCACAAACAAATATAAGAATAAATTAATACAAGCAACATTATTCATATATACCATGATGAAGAGAATTGATATTTCTACCATAATACTTGAAATGTGTGACCATTACATAATAATGAAGCATGGAGCCTCCAATTGCAAGCTTCATTTTTGCAACTCACTGTCATTTTACCTGGCTCACTTTTGAGAACCCTTACAATAAATTCATTTATTCTAGCATATTTACTCAATGCTATCTTGAAGTATTCTCGACTGATAAATTTTGCTCCTACAGATATGTTAGGATTTTTGTTGTCCATCTCACATGTCTCTCCCTCATATTCTATGACATCATCATCATCATCAGACTCAGAATCACTACCATAGATACTATGATAACTACTCTCAGAATCATAAATTTCAGTATCTGATTCCTGCTCCTCTTGAAATATAGCTTCATCATTTATCCCAATATTGCCATTATTCTCAATAGCAATAGATGAGATATCAGTCCCTAATGCAGCTGGACGCTCGATTTCATTATGTATATCATTAGCTTATTTTGTGATAAATAAGAAGCACTCTTTCAAATCTTTATATTCTTTAAACAAATTCATTAGTTTATGATCTGTATCTAGAATTATATAAAATTTAGGTGATAAATGTCTAACCACAGATCAAATCTTTATGGTCTTTTTAAGCTTTAAATTAAATATGTGCACTATATCATCATATAGATCTACGTAAAAATAACGGTCAACATCAACTAACCAGCTTTTTTTGTCTCTCAAAATAATATTATATTCTTGTAGAATTCTTAATCTTCTTGAAATAACCTTCAAATTTCATCTTTTAACTTGAAAAGCGGTTGCTCCATTTTAACAAGCCTGGACATGGGATAAGCAATATTCATGATAATTCATATACCAAATAAATCATATACTGTAGCCGAGCAAAGAGGGCTCACCGAAAAGATGATGCTGAGCAAAGAGGGCTCACCGCACTACAGGAAAAATGGCCATTAACGACGCTATTAATGATCATTAACGATGCTTTAAAGCGTCGCTATTCGGCTTTACGACGCTTCGAAAAGCATCGGCAAAGCGTCGACTATACAAGAGTGGGGACGAATATCGCCGACGCTTTGTAAAAGCGTCGTTATTTTTTAACGACGCTTTAAAGCGTCGTAAATATTTACATTAACGACGCTTTAAAGCGTCGTTAAATTTTTCTTAACGACGCTTTAAAGCGTCGTTAATGTAAATCTTTACGACGCTTTAAAGCGTCGCAAAAGACAAATTTAACGACGCTTATAAGCGTCGTTAATGTAAAAAATTACGACGCTTTAAAGCGTCGCAAAAGACAAATTTAACGACGCTTATAAGCGTCGTTAAAGGTTTTAAGAGGAAAAAAAAATACAAATATTATTTAAAAAAAAAATAATACAATACATTCCTGTACGAAATCATATCACACCTGTACAATACAATAAACATGTACAATCACCACATTCACATTCACACCTGTACAATCACCATCATTCACATCACCTGTACAATACAATAAACATGTACAATCACCACATTCACATTCACACCTGTACAATCACCATCATTCACATCAAAAGCAAGCTGAAATAGAAAATTTAATCAAACCAAAAGACAATATTTTATATAAATAAAAATAAAGTACTAATCGTCCATTACAATCAAGAGTAATATAAATAAATATAAAAATACAACAAAAATAAAATAACATCAATCTGCAGGCGGATGGTCGTCGTTGTCTCCACGTGACGTGCCGCTATCTCGATGGGTGCCTGATATGCCAGGAGCCTACAAAAAATATATCAAAAGCATGATTTGCATATCTATAAATAAAATATATAAATCATTAAATTAATACAAAAATATATATTTAATATTATGTGTTTACCTGAGATGAACCATACATCTCTAATAAAGATGTAAGGCGATCAATCTGTCCCCTCATGGCCTGCATCTCGGCACGGCTCTGTCGCATCTCCTCCATCTCAGCGGCACGACTCTGTCTAATCTCCTGTATCTCCGCCTCGAGTCTGCGAACGCGTGAATCCTGAGCATCTGTTGCAGCATGCTGCGTATATCTACTAACCTCAGATAACTGAGTGGGGGTGACTCCTACTCCATAACCCCTCACTCGGCCGTAGCGCTCTGGTCCCATCAACTCTGTGAATACCTCGGCCTCGATACGGCTCTGCTGCGTAGATGCTGCGGACTCGTCGTCACGCTCCGCAATGAGAGATGTAGCCCTCTCCTGTATTTTTTTTGAAAACAAGAGTTATACATTAATAGCTAACAAAATTAAATTTAAATCATTGCAAAAAATATAATATTAACAATGCCGTACATATAAATCTCTCGACTCATCTCGAACAAAAGTACCATCCTGATGAGTATGAGTCATCCGGTAAAACTCCACTTGTCCGGGTTCCCTCCCATGCTCATCCTCCTACACAAATAATTTCAATTTTAAGCAAACAGTTATGATAATTTAAAAAAATATATGAGTATCATGATACAGACATGGTCCACGATACATAATGATATTAGTTATATAAATATTTGAACATAAAAATTAAAAGTTAATTATGAAAGTTTAAGGAACATACAAACTCCTGTCGGAGTCGTGCATAACTCTTCGACCCCGATGTATGAGGAACAGACTGAGCTGCTCGTGCAGCTCTACCAATAGCAGAATAAGTCTGTAAAATAAAGTAAAGAACTTGTTATATATACAATATATAATAAAAATCAATATTTTTATAAAATATTTAAGAAAAAAAGATAATAAACAGATAATATACCTGTGCCCTCTCGGAGAACCAGTAATGAACCAACTCCATCCACTGATGAGGGGGTACATCAGGAGGACAATTCCTAGCAACCTCCTCCTCTGTCATACCCTGTCTCATATAGTCCTTCTTCAATTGTGCTTTATATTCTTTCCATTTGCGGTTGAGAGACTTCATTACAAAATCATGAGTGGATGGAGGGAGAACAAACTTGCTCTATAAAAAAAAAAGTTAAATGAAATAAATTATATAAATGATTAACAATTAATATACAGTATGAACATCAATTCATTACCTCTATAACTCGGAGGAGCTCAACTTTGTACGTTGGAAGCATGTCATTCCATTTTGCATAGCCCAACGGACATAGCTGAGGCCTCCGAGCAACAGTCCCCAAAAATGAAGTCAATAAGCAGGCAGCTTTTTTAATTGGCTGACCTAGCTGATTGCACTCCACAACAATCCTCTCGCCCTCACGCATCTGCCACACATCTCATACTACTGTGGATCCGCGTCTGGGGCGTACTCTCCCGGATCCGTCTGCAAAAAATACATAAAAGTAACTATATCATAAATATACATAAAATGAAATAAAAAAAAATTACATGAAAGACAATATATACCTTGCACGTGTATCTCATCATCTGGCTGATGAACAGGAGGATCGTGCTGTGCTGATGATGAAGGACAGGGCTCAGAATGCTGTGCAGCTGAACTGGCCTCAGGCTGCTGTGCTGAAGAAGACGTACCGGCCTCTGTCTGTGAAAACTGGAACTGCACACCAGCATATCGTCCCCTGCGACGCATGATGTCACCTAGCATTTATATAAATAAAAGGTAGAATCAGTTAATATATGGAGTAAAATAATACAATAATTAATGCAAAATATATACATCATAAATAATTATTACCAGTAACAATCAAGCAGTAGTGTTTTCTTCGAATTCTGTTCTAACCAACGTTGTCGTAGCATTTAAATCATCAGCTGGCACAAAATTGTAGGGCATACATTGTGTATAAGTGTCATCGTCATCATCCTCCACTTGGTTTCCCATATCATATAAGTCTCTAGGTTTTGTTTTGATGACAGTAAACCAATCTTTATCTTTTGCGTCTTGTACATAAAATACTTGACGAGCTTGAGATGAAAAAATGAATGGATCATCCTTCAATAACACACCAGTGTGTATCAACCTTGAAAAATTTACAAGTGTAAATCCATTTGCATCTTGTTTCAAATCCCTTGGTGAGTTTATGTCTATCCAATCACATCTAAACAGTACTACTTTAAATTTTCCATAATAATCCAACTCATAGATATCTTTAAGTGCACCATAATAGGATTTTCCATCCGCTTCCACCATAACACCGCTATTCTGTGTTTTTCTAAATTTCTCCCGTTCTCTAGTATGAAATTTAAAGCCATTAATTATGAAACCATTATATCTATTCACAATCTTGTTAGGTCTTCGAGCAAGAGCTATTAGTTCATCTGAATTATTTGTCTCCATCATCTTTGATACCTAACAAAAAATGATATGACGAAGTGCAGTTGAGTTATCTGATATTAAACATGTATCAAAAATTAATATATCCCATAATTAAATATAAATCACACCTGATTCGAAAGCCACATAGGGAATAACTCGACCAACCATCGCTGTTCAATCCTTGCATTAGGACGAATGTTATGATTGGCTCGTCTCTGATAAATTAAAAATTCACTGCATAAAATATAAATATATCATTTAGAACATTATATCTAATATAAAATTTAAATTTTGATGTCATTCCTTAAATATACTAACCTGCGATGGTCAGATATTATGTCACTATGAAGTAACACATAACGATGTGCTTGTGCTAAGGATTTTTGATCAAGTACAATACCTTCACCTCTTCCTAAGAATTTTCCAGCAGTTAAGAACTTATACAGTTCTGCATTCTCCACAAAGTCATTATGCCGTTGAGGTCGACTAAAAATAGTCTCTACACCTTGAAGATATCTTGAACAAAATGTCAAACATTCATCCGCAATATATGCTTCAGCAATCGAGCCTTCAGGATAGGCTCTATTTCGCACATAATCTTTAAGACGCACAAGATACCTTCAAGAATTAAATATTTATTAAAATATCAGTATGCTGTTGTTTCTAATAAAATTATCAAAAGATTTAAGGTTTGTAATAATACCTCTCAATAGGATACATCCATCTATAATGTACCGGTCCACCAACTTTAACTTCTGAAGCTAGGTGAACGAGCAGATGTACCATAATAGTGAAAAATCCAGGAGGAAAAATCTTTTCCATCTGGCAAAGTGTAATTGCAATATCCGATTCTAACTGATCAAGTTCCCGAGGATCAATAACTTTGGAACATAATGCCTTGAAGAATGACGATAATCGAAGTACAATTGTAACAACTTGTTTCGGCAATGACGATCTTAAAGCTATTGGAAAAATATCTTGCATCAATATGTGACCATCATGACTTTTAAGATTTGAAAGTTTTCGATCCTTTAGATGCACACATCGTGAAATATTCGATGCATATCCATCGGGTACTTTGATACTTTTCAAAACTCTCAAAAAATTATCCTTTTCTCGAGCAGACATTGTGTAACATGCAGGAGGCACATAAATTCTATCATTAGCAAGCATTTTAGGATGAAGTTCCTGTCGGATACCCATTTCTTTTAAATCAAGACGTGCCTTCATGTTATCTTTGCTCTTTCCATCAAGGTTTAAAAATGTTCCAAGTAAATTATCGCAAACATTCTTCTCTATATGCATGACATCAAGATTGTGCCGAATAAGATTATGTTTCCAATAAGGTAAGTCAAAAAAGATACTTCGTTTTTTCCATAAATGTTTACTTGGCTGTTGTGTAGATGCTATCTGTGTGTCTTCCTCATTTTCATCCTCGAAATAATTGTCTGGATCTTGAAACAACTCTGCATCTATAGTACTGATACTGACTTCCTCTGGTAACCCTTCGTGCACTGAGCTTTCAACATCATCCCTTCCTCTTTTTTTAGAGGACTTTGAGTGCTTACCATAGCTGTAATTCATGCCATCCATTTGTCTATGAACATCAGTTCCAGAAGGTGGAATAGGGGCACATCCCAATTCTATAGTACCATCAAACAAATCTTTCTGAAATCGAAACGGATGATTTGCTTCCAACCATCGACGATGTCCCATGTAACAAAATTTACCTCCATGTTTTAACCAAATTGAATGTGTTGAATCTCCACAACAAGGACATGCGACCCGTCCCTTTGTACTCCAGCCAGATAAATTGGCATATGCTGAAAAATCATTAATAGTCCATAACAAAGCTGCCCGTAGTTTAAATGTTTGGCCGTTGGAAGCATCAAATGCATCAACACCCTCCCACAACTGTTTCAATTCCTCTATCAAAGGCTGTAGAAAAATATCAATATCATTGCCTGGACCCTTATCTCCTGGAATAACCATTGACAAGATAAGTGATGATTGTTTCATGCACATCCATGGTGGCAAATTGTAAGGTATCAAAACGACTGGCCAAGTGCTGTAGGTAGAACTCAGGGTCCGAAATGGATTGAAACCATCAGAAGCTAAGCCAAACCTAACACTGCGAACATCAGAGGCAAAATCAGGATGCCTATCATCAAATGCTTTCCATTGAAGACTATCTGCTGGATGTCTCAACATTCCATCCTTTGTACGTCCTTCATGATGCCATCTCATTGATGAAGCTGTTTTTGATGATGCATAAATCCTTTTCAATCTAGGTATAAGAGGAAAGTAACACAATACCTTGGCCGGTTTCTTTTTACTCCGCGTTGCTCCCAATTCATTCAGTACATCATCTCGATCTTCTTTTTGTGTTATCCATC
Source organism: Elaeis guineensis (assembly GCF_000442705.2). Classification (NCBI taxonomy): domain Eukaryota; kingdom Viridiplantae; phylum Streptophyta; class Magnoliopsida; order Arecales; family Arecaceae; genus Elaeis; species Elaeis guineensis. The sequence continues at coordinate 36,383,097 of NC_025996.2, forward strand.
TTGAAGATCCACATACATTGCATGACTCTTGATTAGCATTTTCACCCCGATATAACATACAATCTTTTGGACAACTATGAATCTTTTCGTATCCAAGATCCAATTCCTTTACTACTTTCTTGGCTTCATAATACGATGGTGGTAAACGAGTGCTTTCTGGAAATGCATCCTTTAATAACTTGAGCAGCATGGTAAAACTCTTTCCAGACCATCCATTCAAATATTTTATATGAAATAAATGTACAAGAAAAGAAATCTTAGAAAATTTTGTACAATCCGGATATAATTCTTCGTCTGCATCTTTCATTAAGGTGTGATAACGAGCTGTCTCATCATTAGATGTATGTATGGGCTCCTCAACATGCATACGTTCCGTATGCGTACATCCATCAAACATCCCAACTGTTTCTTGTATACTACTGGATTCTCCTAAATTTTGAACATCAAATCCAAAAGCATCTGTGATCAAACCCCTTATATCATCATCTCTTGCAGAATTGTCTTCTAGGCTAGTGGATCCGCAATGAGTCAGGGGTTGGTTACATGATGATGGCAACATAGATTCTCCATGAAAAATCCAGTCGGTATAACCTCTTAAAAAACCATTCCATACCAAATGTTCTTCAACATTTTGTGGATCTAAAGAAGAACTATTTACACATTTCCGACATGGACATAAAATCTTTCCATTCAAACTACTTTTCTCCATACCAAATTTAATGAAGTCATGAACTCCATCTAAATATTCTTTACTATTCCTTGGTTTATTTATCCAACTTTTGTCCATTGTAGGATAAAACTGACCGAACTTGCAATTTATCTAAAAATAAAAAAAAATTATACAATCTATATTAATGCAATGAGTAAAAAATATCAGTCATTTCATAAAATCCAAAAAAATAACAGCTAGATAAAGTTTACATAGTAAATGCTTGCTATCATCAACTAATAGGTAAAGAAGGTCCTATCCCATTCAGAAAATGTATTAATTCTATAGGTCAATTACAAAAATCAAATGATATGCAACAAGAGCCGAAAAAAATTTCGGCAGCATTTCCCCTTAGTTCTTCCGTATAGGAAGAACAAAAGGAAAATACCATCCGAAATTTTTTCCAAACCTCTCAGCATACCATTTGATTATGGTAATGACCTATAGAATTACTCACATTTTCCAAACTGTCCATACTGGACAATCAATTGATCAATGTACATAATTCTTTTATCCGTACAAAAATAAATAAATATACGGATACAATAGAATATGTACATTAATCAAAAGACGGGTCTACGTTTCTATGGAATGCAATTTTTCTAGTACCTGAAAATACTAGGGACAATATACCAGGTTCATTGTCTGTGCATTTGCATAGAAATTATTATCATAACATGATAGATCAATTTTCTACGCTACGGAAGCAATTAATTAATTAATAAAATTTGAGAGCACGCATCAGAAGGTTCTAATCTATATTTTTGTCACCTGTGAAAGAATGTATAGTTTTCAGATAACTTCTTTACAAATAATAAAAGAAATGTTGTGCAAAAAATACTGTCTATCTACTATGCTGTGGAATGCAGGTAGCTGTGCATGCTATGGCAGTCAAGTATGCAGGTTCATAATCATATGGACATAGGCACTTTCTGTTTCATTTCCACTATCATCCTGTCTCCTCATATGACACATTTAAGCATTTTTGTTGGTGTGTGTTCATGCTCATCACAGTCCTTCCATATTATCGACTCAGCATCAGAATAGGTGGTCATGTACACTGAATCTTACCTTGTGTCTAACCATCTTCTTTATAACAGGCAATTTAAAACACAAGGATTTAAGTGGTCATGTGGTAAGTTCCCAAGTGTATGACAATGGAAATGATGACATTAATAGAGAAGCAGAAAATCTAACGGAGGCAGAGCCTAGGGTTCTTTCTGACGATAGCAGCCAACGAGATGATGGGAACTGAATGTGACTTGGACCTACTCATGCATCAAGTTTTTTGTATATAAATTCTAAGCATGAAAATACACCTAGAATAGTTAATTATTTTTGTGACCTTTTTGTTTTCCCTTGATGAAAATTGGCATCCTGTCCTTCATTTGCTTATGTTGTTCATAATCATAATCCATTTGGACAAGAGAAATAAAATGGTGTTAATCAAACATTTCTACAGTCTCATGGTAGACATAACAATTTTTTTTTTTTTTTTTTTTGTGTGTGTGCACTGTCTTCGTTGTTTCCTCAAACAAAGCATTTATCAGAAAACTCTCTTCCTTGTTTCCTCAAACACAGCATTTATCAGAAAACTTCCTCTACAGGCGCACTCAACATCAGATTCTTCAAACCACATCAAAGAAGAAATCCATCATAATACAGTCGGCCAAACTTACGGTAATGGATGCATAAAGCCTAATACATAAAAGCAACACGATACAGGGGGCCCAAAGGATACAAAGCCAAACCAAAATCCATCAAAGCAATCGTACAAATCTTCAGCCAAAGGATACATTCAACCACACAAGCTTCATCACCGGTAAAATTAATCCAAACTCGTCAATCACTACCAGTTCATGGAAAAGTAGGCATGGGAGAGGTAATGCAGAAAAGTACCTCAATTCTCAGACGCTGAAGGCCGGGGAGTCGTTGTTGGAGACCTTCGGGTAGTGATGACAGCCGACCAAGAAACAAGTAAATTAGGGTTAGGGTTCCGGTCAAGGGGTGAGACTAGACATGAGAGAGAAAAAAATCGAAGGGAAGAAGAGATCAAACCTCGGAGAGACGAGAAAGCACCGGTGCCGGCAAGAGGAAGAGCTCGAGAAGCGGAAAGGACAGCCTTAGAGGGATCGGAGACGGGGTCGAACGATCGTAGACGGGATCGAGCAGCGGTGAGGAAAAAACGAGAGGAGAAGTCGGCGCCGGCGATCGTCGGCGACAGGAAAAGGGGGACGGCGGCTGCGCTGCTGGCGGCGGAGATGGGGTCGGCGGAGATGGGGTCGGGTGGAAAGGGGCGGCAGTAGATGGATTAGGGCACGAAAGGTCGGGGTGTTAAACGAACCTAACGACGCTAAAAAGCGTCGTTAAAGATCCTTATTTAACGACGCTTTTTCTAAAAGCGTCGGCGTTGACAGTTTCAAAATTACGACGCTTAAAAGCGTCGTTAAGAAACGACGCTTTATGAAAGCGTCGGCAAAAAAATGTCGGAAAATTCATATTTTCTTGTAGTGCCGGAAAGAGGCCTCACCAGTTGATGCCGAGCAAAGAGGAGTCTCTGATGGTTGATGCCGAGCAAAGAGGGCTCATCGAAAAGCCAAGAAAAATAGTTGGAGAGGCCAAAGGAGAGCGGAGAGGAGGCCGGCCTGTTCTTCCGATTCAGCAAAACTTCGGCAAATTGATGTCAGCAACCCAAAATCCAGGAGTGCTATGTGTGGAGAACTTCGGCGAGGTACTCGACGTGGAAAAAATCCTAAGTACTCGGCTTGGCTTACGATGATGATCAAGATCGACGATGCTGAGGAGATCACCGATAAAGGAAATAGAGAAGGGAGCGACGGTGGAGAGAGTAGGAGTCTGGCATGGAGGGAATTTTCGACGATGCTGAGGAGTTCACCGACGAAGGAAACAGAGAAAAGGTTGCTCGGGAGCGACAGTGGAGGGAGTGGGAGTCTGGCACGGAGGGGATTTCCAATGATGCAATCACTGGGATGATCTCCAGTGAAGACGTATCGATCATTACGGATGATGGTGGGCTGGGATTAGGACTTTCACGGGATTTAAGGCGCCGGTGAGAGAAATGGGAGCCGCATACGGGAGAAGAGGAAAAAAAAAAAAAAAAGGAGAACGAGTGGCTTCAGATTACCCGTTAACCCATTAATTAGTTTAGAGATAAAAATATAGAAAAATATTTTTAGTTAATGACGTTAGGATGGAGAGTAGTTGTGCAAAAATAAAATTTTCTGAATATATATATATATATATATATATGTAAATATAAAATTTAAGAAGTTATTTACGTACATCTAGATTATTCGGAGGATATACATACAAAAATCTTAATATAATATTAGATATAAAGCCACCTTTGTGCAGGGCAATTTTGTGAGACGCCTTTTGCTAAAGTGATTTTGTGAGTCGTCCGTTCAACAGGTGAATTTTTTTGGCCAACTCATCTCCCGTGGAGGTGGGTTAGATGGTATCTAAAATTGTTTTATTATAAGATAATTTTTTTTTTGAAGATTATTTTCATAAATATTTTTTAAAAAATATTTTTTTATAAATTATTTTAAAATTAATAATAAATTAGTAAAAAAAATCGAGGAACAAAATAGAGAGAAAAACGGAGAGAGGTGAGAGAGAGGAGCTCAGCTCTTCTTCCTTACAACAGGGACCGTCCCCTTCCTCTCTCTCTTCCTCTCAAGCACGGCAAAGGGAAGGCCGATAGTTGGTCACCCACAGTGGCATCCGGGGAAGGGGATGGCGATGATCCTGCGGGTCGGCGGTGGTCGGCAAAAAAATAAAGAAGGTAAAATAGGGGAAACCTCGTTCTCGCCATTTTTCTGACGGCTCGTCGGATCAAATTTGAGCAATGGTAGTGGGCAGGAGACTGGAAAAAGAAAAGAAAGGAGGCGGAGCCCAAAGGTTGATTCTGGCAAGCTCTTCCCGTAGAAATCTAAGAGAAAATTGGCAAAAATCTTGGGACCAGAGGTGATCTTTTGGGGATTTTGGTGGAGTCCGAAGAGGGAGGAGATCGGCCTTTATAGCTAAGATCCTAGGTTCCTTAGTCCAAATTTGGATGCCCTAAGGTAGCTCGGTTCCATCGGAGTCGGAGAGGGAAGAAGAGTCCGATTGAGAGTCTTCTTCTCCTTCATCTTGTGTGAAGCACGAGCTTTCCATGGTATGGGCCTTTTCAGTCCGGCCCATGGGTTGTCACAGTGACCTCCATTGTTTGCTGTATTGGACTGTACAGCATATCATACTGGCAGGGCATCAAAACATGGTACACCCACCGTTCAAAGTGTCAGGAATGAGTAATGCACTGTACTGATACTTGGTATGCGGTTTGCCAGTAGATACCATTGGGGGATCCAATATCAAGACTGCAAACCTTGGTGAATACCATGGAAAAAGTTCTTACACTTTTCTTTGGCTTGTTTCTGTTTAATTATCACATAAGAAAATAGTTTTTCCTTCAGTTAGTTTATTTTGATCTTAATAACCATCAATTCAAAATTTCAAAGTGTTTCTTCAGAAAGAATCTATTGCCTTTCAATCTTAGCAATTTTAACAACCCAAATTTGAGTAAATTTGACCAGTTCTTTTTGCATTTTATATTGTTATTGGACCCTCCTTTGGGTTAGTACATTACTACCCTTGCCATATGATAGTGGACTGTGATGCCTTTTTGCAATGTCTGATCAGGTTACTATTCCACTTTGCAAAATCCACACTCTTAGTTTGTTTCTTGACTGTTGGCCCATGATACCTTCTTAATCATTTGTGAGAAATGCCTTATTGACAATTCATGTACTGTTTTTTTCTTATTCTGTGATCTTGTGATGCTTCCCTTGGATTTTTTTTTTGTTTTTTTTAAAAAATTCCCAGTGTCTATTTTGACCTAGACAAGATGAAGATGAACAATGGGAACATGATAAGGGTTAAGATGAGGGATCATTGATCTACAGATATTTTTCTTGAACACATGAGATTTTTCTATTTTCGTCACATATGAATTGTTTCCATAACACATGCAATATCCCTATAAACTGTGCATACTGATATTTGACTTTTTTGGCTAAAAGTCAATTTTAATCACATGCTCAGCTTAAGTCTTGAGGTTCATTGATAGATTTAATGATCTTTCCTTTCCAGAGTTTCCATATTTTTTATGGACATGCCCATACCGGCAAATTGAATTTCCTACCTTTTGTCATTGATTTGTATAATTCATCATACCTCGTCAAATAAACTCATTTTTCATTTGTCACCTACCCATATGTTTGCAGGCTACCTATTTTCACATTTCATGAAAGCTGATTGTGGTTTCTTACCACATTGGTCCAATACTTCTATATTTTGGGATGAATAAAGTTGAGCCAAGACCAATAAACATAAGATTCCTTGCATAGTCAGTTCTAGGTATATGGGTAGAACCATTTATCTTCGTTGTTCTTGTTATCCTGTTTTTCACAGTGCCAAAACAGGTATTAATTGTTCAGGTATAAGTTCAATAATCTTGCCATGGACAGAATATTATGCTTAGGGATAAAATAAACCAGGGATATGGTGTGTTGTTTTTATTGTGTCTCACTAATTTAATTTTATGTATTATGCAATGTTTATTAATATCTAGGTTCTGAGTCATTGCAACATTTACCATAACTATTACCATCCAGCCTTATCCTAGCTATTCGGGGTTGGATTTGTGGATCCTCATTTGCCAAGATCAAAAATTTTGGTCCATGTCATAATTTGACATATGTTAATGTTTGTCTGTCAGCCTAACATCAATCCTTTAACCTTCTCATATGGGCCAGCCATGAAGGTGTTCGTCATCTCTTGGAAGTACATTTCCAATCCCCTGTGTTGTATGGTATATGCCATAGTGGTCACGAACTTTACAAGGTCATACTATGATTTTTAAAAAACATTATCTAGTAATACATGTTGACTCAAATTTGGATTCACTAAACATATATATTTTCAGTTATTTCTCATGATTTCACATTCACTTTTTACATGACTTTTTCTTCCAAACCTTCTTTGCATTTATAGGATTACAAGATTCATCGAGATGAGATTCATACAAAGCTGGTTCAGATAATGAGGGAAAGATAGTTGGCAAATCTTCGCAAGCTACCTCAAATTGTTGAGAGTTGGAATGCACCAGAGGATAATGATTTACAACCTAGTCATTTTGCTCGATCAGTCACCAAGGTCTGTTACTGCTAGCTGCCTCTTTATTTCCAAGTTGTCAGTCACGCCTGACTTAATAATTCTTTCTGGAAACTCCGTTATTCTTTATGCATTTACTTTGATGATAGATTCTTTATTTTGCAGCAGGTACAAATTTAGGGTTTAATATTTTTTTCCGGGGAACTAATTTTGTTACTATATGTAGGTGTGGTCTCTGTCTTTTTTGGTTGTCAGATATCACAATTTACAGGGCGTTTGAGCTCAATCAAAATTATGGTCCTGTGATTGTTAAATGATTTAGAGGGCTGTTTTCTGCTAGTTCTGGGGTCTGTATGTGATACCTAATATCCTTAAAAATGTCCTGATCCTTGAAAATGACAGACCTAAAATATCAAACTTGGACTAATTAAACTTGGGGATTGCATTTGGAATGGTCGAATTTAGATTTATTGACTCAGTTTTGGGTTCATTTGGGTGTTTGAGTGAGGACTGGAGATGTCTGCCTTAGTGTGTGACAAACTTGAGTATCAAATTTTGTGTAGTAAAAGAAAAATGTTTAGTTTCTGTTAGTGGTCCATTCTATTTGTTGGTTCATGTGCCATCATGCTTAGTGCAAAAAGTGGGTAGCCTCTCCTGACCTGATTCCATATTATAGATAGGATGCCATTTTTGCTTTCATGCCCCATTTTTCTTGTATTTCTTTCATTTTACTGGAGTTTTAGCAATGAGTGATGCTCATGGCTTTGTCTAGCTGCTCCAGCTGGTGGCTCCAGTTGACATTGCTCTATGGCTACTAGTCTTATTGATCAAGTGCAGTTGGATGATGCGAATGACAGGCTTGAAAAGCATGTTGCTTGCTATCCGCTGTGCTTTCCTGGTGCAACTGTGAACATCTTCATGCCTGGTGAAGCCAGCCTTGGTCACATGCACATATTGTATATCACCAGCTTTATAGTCAGCTGGCTGCTCATTAAGCGCAGTAGCCACCTCTCTCTATGCTGTCATTTCAGAAAAAGTTGTCACACTCATTTTGCATTATTTGATATTAAAGGTGTATCATTTTAGCTTGCATTCTGTGCATTTTAATATTTCACACATTTTATGGCGACTGGGTCTAATTTCTCTCTTTATTTACTTTATCTCCAGGAAGTTACATATCTCCATCGTATTTTGTCTCAAACACTGCTTGAGGCTGATGTTCTAGCAATTTTCAGGTGAAGAATTTGACATGTATGAAATCAATAACCTTGAAGTCCATGTTCAGTGTCAGATGAATGCTTTGTTAGGTTTGATGCATATCCCTCTTTTCATTGGTAGGAACATGACTTGAAATAGAATTACACTAGGATAAAGAAAACTAATACGTTATTAATCAAGGCTGTTAAATGGGAGAATATGTGTAGATCTACAGTTGGGACTTGATATCCTAAAATGTGATACACCTTGTATTTTTGACTCTGGCATTAGTGCCATACTCTGAGTTCAGCATTGCTGGCTTTGTCTTGTCTTGTTTTTCAAATTAATAAATCTTATGAATTTATACTGGTCTTACCCTCTCATATGATTTATATCATCCAAGAATGCAAACTCTTATTTTCTTCACCATTTTGTCCACTCTTTTACTTGTTTCCTGAGATATATAAAAAATAATAGAATGCTGGAATTCTGGTGCTGCCTGTTTAGGTTAAGAACTTACAAGTTCACTAAACATGTTGCTTGTATGACGTTAAGCTGGTGGCAATCTGTTGTTCAATAATGTGGTTACACTACATTGTTAAAGGCTAGATATTTTCAAGAGTAATTTGTGACCACTACAATAGATATTGGAAAGATGCTAAGATACAAATGACGTGAAACATATTCATATCAAGTTAGCAACTAATACTACTATAGTTATGTGTACCTAAGTGGTCTTCTTGTTGAAAAGAATTTTGTGAAGCGGCATTAATGCATCAAAATCTTAAAGCAAGCTAATGAATATACCTGATAGTACAAGTGGATGGTCTATTTGGGACTCAAGTTACTTTTTAGTACCCAAATGGGTAGTTATGTTGGTGATGTTTTTCAAAATAAACGTATGCTTCAAAAATTCTACAATGTCAAATAGAGCATTCTTGTAAGCCATATTAGACCTACTGTTGTCTTTAAGCGCCTGAAGTTGCTGGAAGGTATTGCTTTTTTAACAATTTATAATCCTCTGGCCGAATCTTTGATTTGAATGGGCTCACAGTCCGCTAGGGAGGGTTGACTATTTGGTTTTCAACATCTATGTCAATATTTTGGATACAAAACTAACTACAAAATACAAAATAATATAAAGGAAAACATAGACAATTACAACAGTATTCTGTTTTAGCATATAATATTCTAGGATGTATCATGCGAAAATGCATGTGATGCTTGATTTAGCACAAACAATCAAGATGAACTCTTAGTGCTTGAAAGGTTTAATGCAGATGCCTTTTTCCATTAGAGCATCCTTTGTAGTATCTTTCTACAGACATCTTTTGAGAGAAGCAGAGGAAATGCCTCTCAAAAAACGGATGCATCTCAGAATTTTCAATCTTTCTACAGGCATCTCAAAGAAAGGAGGGAGAAGAAAGTAAGACTCATCTCAATCTTGATGCATATGTATACTTAGTTCAACATCATGCATTCAAGGTTAAATTTGAAATAATTTTTGGGTTGGCAATTTACAACAGTCGTTAGCATCAATAATTATTATTTCGATAAAGATAACTGAAAAGGGAACAATTAGTCTAAATCAAATTATAAATTATGGAGACAGTCCTCTTTTCCAAAGGCAAAAGTTGCAAACTGGTCCAGTGCTTATATGTTATTTCATTACAAAGGGACTTCAAGAAGTGGCATATGAACAGTCATCTTCTTCTCTGCATTCTAATGAAATTGATTCAGGTGCAGAATAGCCAGATCTGACTAAAAAGATCCAGTATACTGGTGGATTTGATTAACAATAACTAGGTAGTTTCTAGAGAGAGTAATTGACCAAAGACATTGCATGACTAAATCATTTCCACTGTGGCATATACTGAAGAAGAAGAATAGAAGCATAAATGGGACTATCCTAAATGTAACTAATGTTAGTATCTATGAAGTGGAGATGTGTTTTAAAGTATCTTGTAGTCATTAAATTCTATAAAAACTTAAAGAAAATATTTACTAGTTCTAAGACAAGCTTTATAGCTTGATTCTGAAAGTCGGGTTCAAGGGCTCAAAGATGATAAATAGCTAGACATAAGATCATTAGAGAACACAAAAATATTAATTAGAATGTTTTAGATATGCAGTGGCAGAAAACTTTCCTTTTTGGGTAACTTTTCTTAATCAGAAAAATTATTATTCGAGTTTCTGTTGTCTATGATTAGATATCCATGTTTGTGCGACGGTGTCTTTATCTGCATATATCTTTCCTTTTCCTCTTCTTTCCTTCCTTGCTTTCTTTCCTTTTTCTTGTTTCTTCCTATTCTTTTCCTTCTTCCCTTTCTTTGGTCCTCGCTTTCTTTCCCCATCCCTTCCTTTCTTTTCTTCTTCTTCTTCTTCCCTTTGTTTCTTTCTTCTGCCCTTTCTTTCCTTTTAAACATTACTCTTCAAAAAACCTTAGGAAAAAAAAAAAAAAGAAGAAGAGAGAAAACTAGAAAAACTTGTACCAGTACTGAACTAGTATGCATTTGCATACCGAGTGTTAATACGGTAGAGCTAGGTACTCTACCATATTGGCTAGTTACCTGGTAGCCAGACAGCAGACCTTGGTGTTAATACTTGAAAAGATGTTCTTTGTGTGATCGGTTTAGTTGATTTGTTCTAAAATTATTTTAAATGGATAAGTATTTAAAAAAAGAGGAGAATCTAATGGAATGGTACAGTTTTGAAGAAATATATTAAACATATGGTAGTTATGGCATGTTTTTATTATAAATATACTATTTTAAGGTATTAACTGTAGTGGAAACATAAAACTATTAAGCAAATGGCTAAGAGCAAAAAAAATATTTAAGAATGACTGCTAAAGAAGGGTATCAAGTATCAACTTGCAACCTATATTTTTTCCTAAGAAAATAATACAAGTTTAAATAGGTATATTAGACATAGTTCTGAGTATATTATATTGTTTTGCAACAATCCGACAACGTTATCAGTGTGATGTATTTTAGCAATATATAGTTTATTGTCTTGTAGCTGAGTATACTCAGGTATCAAGCTCAACTAAACCTTGTAAAAGCTGCAAAAAGATGAATAAGAACAACATCTGATAAGAATGACTAGGGGAAAATTCCAAGGTGACAAGTATCATGATCACCCCTTATTCTTATAAAATTGTGAACCACTCAAGTATTTCTTCCAATACAACGGTTATCTTATCAATCAGCAATGACCAAGCTAGTAAATGCCAATAACAGTTACATTTTTTTTGATAAACTCAGGCAAGTGGTTCATATCTTCCATTCGCATATTTCTGAAGCATTTTCAAAGTTGGATGCCAGCACTCCCCAAGCCAAAAACAGGTGTACTGTGTATATTGTCATTTTGTTTCAACTGAAATGCTTTATATCATTTGTTAATCTGATTCTTTTGATGCCCATTGTTTAAAAACCAGACTATGCCGAGATGTTCAGCATATTCTTGGATGTATTCGCAAGTTGCCTTCTGACAACTCAAGTGAACATGGTGTGCCATATTTTGGTCTTCTTGATGAATTCTTGGCAGAGCACTTTGGAACTAAAGTAGGCCAATGAATGATCATGTAAAGTAGAAACTAGCTGTATCTATGCGAAGATTGTCATGTGAGAACTTCATTACAAGACAAGGAAATGGATCTTAGACTTCTGCAATTACATCACACAATATCATTCCGGTAACTTTTTTTTAAAATCACCATACAAATGAACTTGTAGTTGCTCTATTGGTACAATATACATGCTGCTCCTGACAGCTGTAGCTCCATAAGGCCCATTGAATTTTCACTGAGTGGCTCTTGTATGTGTATGCTCTCTCTTAAATGTGACAGCCTTGGCACTGAATGACCCTGTCACGCCCCGAACCCAACACCCGGGTCGGATACGTGATGGCCGCACACTCCTTAGAGCAAGCCCTAAAGAATATGCAAGGCCAAATTAAATCATTACAATCTTAACATCCATAACAATTAATTTCAACAATAATTCGTAAAACTTTGCATAATTACAAATTAAATTTCTTCAATCCTCTGATCAGGTACTATGACACTCTATCTATCCATCTGCTCACCCATAAATCTAAGCCATAGCCAATCATGAACGTCCTGTATCTCTGAGAAGAAAAAGAAAGATGAAGGGATGTGAGCTTTATAGCCCAGTAAGAATTTCCATATCACACTGATATAGTAATATAATCTGAAAATAAGGATAAATAATAAAATATAAAATCTCATGTTCAATGTCTAGAATAATGCAATCATCCATAAATTTTCTATCTTATTAAAATAGATGCATCATCATATGTTAACAGGTGAAACCCTTTTATTCAACAATTATTTCATGTCTTATCTTTCATTTCTCCTTTCATAATCACATGATTTTTAACAGTTTCTTTCCGGCTCTGGACTATCCAAGTCTATACCTCAGTCATCATCCGGATCGAATTCACTTAAAAAGTCTTTCAAGACTGTCCCAGGATGAGCTCCTGACCGGCTGTCCCATGTACGAAAGCCCGTGAGAGGCTATCCCAGGCATAAGCTCCTGGCGGGCTGTCCCAGGCACGAGCTCATGGCCGGCTGATCCACCTGTAAGCCAGCGGGGGCTGTTCTAGGCATAAGCTCCTGGCAGGCTATTCCACATGACAAGGCCAGTCCAAACCATATTTTTCTTTCTTTCATTTTTATGAAATTATAATATTTGACTTCATTAATCAATTCAACTTTTGCAGTGTAATAAATATGTCATACACATAATCATGCCATCAATTGCTGATACATATGTATTGATATAGCATACTCATGCCCAAAATCACATAAATAAATAACAATATCTCAGGTATAATAAATTCATCGATCTCAAATCCAACGATGCAAAACCAACGATGCAAGACCAACAGTAAAATAGCATATATATAATAGTGATCATGTACAGGGATTCTTACCTTTACCGGTGACTGATCCAAGCACAGAAATTAATGTTCTTCTTTAATTTATGAATTTTTTTAACAAAATATTCCACTTGATATCATATGCAGACAATCATTTCTTCATAACCCTGATCAATATAAAAATCACATATAGAGAAATTACCGATAATTGATTCTAATACACAAATCGAGGACCTCTCTTAGGATTATCAAAATTAGGATTTGTCTAAGTATTAGGATCCTCCACTGATCCATAAGACTTCTAGAGAGAAAATCCATGAAGAGAGAAAAAATTCTAGAGAGAGAAAGTAGAAAGAGAAAGTGGAGAAAAAAATCTTCGTATCCTTCAGATGAGGCAATCATGATCGAGATCATCAGAGATCCTATCAGGATGACTTAATATGAATCAAATGTTATAAATTTTGAATAGGATCGGACTGAGATCAGATCTACTGCATGAATTTCGGAGCAATCTCAAATCATCATATTTTTATTTCAAATTTATCCTAGGGTCTGTGATGCAATCAGAGAGAGAGTAGAAAGATCTTAGAGAGATAAAATCCATAAAGAGAGAAAAAGGTCTGGAGAGAGAAAATGGAGAGAGAAGGTAGAGAGAGGAGAGAGAAAATTTTTCTCTCTTCTTCTTCTTTTTATTTTATTTTATTTTTATTTTTCTCTTTCTCTTTTTTTTATTTTCTTTTTCTTTTTTTCCTTTTTCTTTTTCTTTTCTTTTTCTTTTTCCTTTTTCTTTTCTTTTCTTCTTCTTCTTTCTTCTTCTTTTCTTTTCTTCCCGCGGCCTCCCTTGGCTGAAACAGGGGAAGATCGTGAGGTCCCCCCCTCGGTGGCTCGGCTCCGATGGGGGTGGCGGCTTGGCCGGAGATCCGGCAACGACGGCCGACCATGCGAAGCCGGTCGGTGATGGGGTTCGGCCGGCGGCTCTTTTTTTTTTTGTAAAACAGGGGATCCGTCCCCTTTCTTCATGAATTCCGACCATTGGCCGATCGCCGGTGGTCAAGCGCTCAAGGAAAGAGAGAGAGACATGAGGGTCCGATCTCGGGGATGAGACGCCGCAACCGGCGGCGCCGGTGGCCGGAAAAGGGAGGAAAAGAGTCTGGCCGAAACAGAGCAAAACAGGATTCACTATTTTCATGGATTTTTCGGCGATCCCGACGGCCGGCGAGGGTGCACGAGGCCATGGAAAGGAGGGGAAGGAAGAGAGGAAGGAGAAGACGGGTTTACCTCCGACTCCGGTGAGGTCTCCGACGAGTATTTGAGAGAACACGAGAAGAGGCTGCTGCGGGTTCCACGGAGAAAAGAGGAGGATTTAAGCTTGAAGATCGCCGGTGAAGGTTTGAGAGGGAGAGGGGAGGCTTATTCATAGAGGATCCTGGAGTTTTAAGAGTCCTAGAACTCTTCTCCGATCGGGATTCATCGGAGAAGAAGACTCCTTTCGAGAGTCTGCTTCCGTTTTCCCTTTTTTTTTTTTTTTAAACTGTGGGTTGATTCTGGGCCCAATTTGGGTCGGGGTGTTACATTCTCCCCCCCTTCAAATAATTTCATCCTCGAAATTAAGTTATGTTGTTTGAGATATCTATTTCAAAGTATACATTCTTCATATTATTCACAAGCTTACGATAATGTCATATATATATATATTATTTATTTCTCATGATCTTGTTATAATAAAAATAATTTAAAATTTCAAATTGATCTCCTCTTATTGATTTCTCAACTTTTTGAAGAACTGTAATATTTTGGACTTGTATTCATATACCACCGTTGTTTGTCTAATACATTCCACTCGAAATTCATAATTATCTCAGACTACCCTTGATAGAAAAATAAATAAAGGCCAAACATCGGACACTCTTTACAATCATCGATTTTTTTCTTCTCTTGACCTTCCAACAAATTTTATATGTAGACTCTCATCTTAAGAAAATCTCAATCTTCTATATCAGTCTAAGTAATATTATTAACTTTTTTTTAAAAAAAAATATGAGATATATGTCAGAACATTTTAAGTTTGAACTAATATCAGAACTATCAAGCTGTTAATAAACTTGAGATATCTAAAATTTCTTGGCATTATCTACAATGAAATGATCTACTGACAAACATTATCCGGTTATGATCAGATTAGATCAAAATTTATAGCATCCTTTCATTATCAATAAAATTTTTCTTATTTGCAACTAATGTATTTCATCATAATATCTTTGATTTAAAAAAAATTAATATTTCTAATCAATTTAATCCACCACGCTTTTACTGCGCACTCTGATCTTAATTTATCAAATTATATAGGTCTATTAAAAATAAAATATCCTTGTATGTTAGATCAATCCAGGATAGATCCAACCTTCAAATTTTATATAAGACTTACGGTAAAATTTTAAGTTTCTTTATCTTTACTACCTTTGGGTATAGCATATAAAATTAATTCTTGATCCACTTTCTATATTTGAAATCATTGCATAAGTTTCATCACTCTTCAAGAATCCAACATATCTAGAATTAATTGGAGTTAACCTTAGATTTACCTTACAATCATTTAGATGATTTTTTAAATCAATCTTCTTTTTTAAAAAAATTAATTCTAACTTGACAAACTAGAAGAACTCAAGCCAACATCCTTAAGTAGAATCAACTTGATTATTTCTTATAGAGCTCTCTTCATCACAATCCTTAATATTAATCAATAAATCCATACAAAATTTTATCCCTTGTATAAGTCATTCAAAATTTAACACTAGCAAGATGTCTTAGTTCAATTTAAAAAAAATTCAAACTTTGACTTGAATAATTAATACACTTCACCATCTTCAACAATCACAAAAAATATTAAAAAAATCTAATCCAAAGATAGTAATACGAATTATTAAAGATTTCATCATAACCTGTATATCATACTCTGACAAAATAAATTTTTTTCTTTAATTTAACAACAATATCAAAATACTTTTGATCCACTTAGAAAAGTAAACTTTTGATTTGAAATTCAATACAACTTGAAAGATCAAGGAATCATATTCAAAATATGATATTTGAGTAACCAAAGATTTCACCAAAATATGTATCTCATATTCTCATAATAAAATTCAAGTATATATATATATATGTATATATTTTTTTTTTCATCTAATATTGAGTTTCATATATGATCCTTTTATAGGTTCAGTGTTCAAAAATATTTTTCTCTCATATGATGTAATTTCTTCTTAGACCATACCCTAATTAACTTTTTTTTGATAAGTCCAAAATTCATAATGCTCAGACAATTATCATCGAAATTAAAAAAAATATCATGATCTTCAATCATATAAGTTTTACATTCCAAAATCATCTAGTATACTCAACATAACTTATCAATACCTCGCACTTTATTCCAAGGTCAACTCTTTTCATACTTAGGTCAATCTTACTAATTGAAATCTAAGATATAACTCGTCAATTCCTATTATAGATATCATATGCCACTTATGCATAAATTTCATCTTAATATCTATTGATTCGAAATCTAAATATTGAATCTTCTCTTTTATATCTATCATGTTCCTCATGATCATAACCTAAGTTCAGATATCACTAAAATTACAATTCTGAATCATTATAACCTTAAACTCAAATACCACTTAAATCATATTCTCTAATGATCATAACCTAAATTGTAATATCATTCTATTATATCCTTAATGATTATAACCTTAAACTCTGATATTATTTATCATACTCTATTGATTATAATCCCAAAGTTTTGGTATCACTTATATGACAATCCCTAGTGACCTTAAACCTGAGCTCTAGTACTGTTTATCATATTCTCTGATTTCACTCTATCACATCCTATTGATCATGCATAAAGTTTTGATATCTCTTCATAATCCCTAGTGACTTAAACTTAAGCTCTAATATCATTTTATCAGATCCTAATCACTTATATCATAATCCTCAATGATTATAACATAAGCTATGATACCATTCTGTCACACCCCGAACCCAACACCCGGGTCGGATACGTGATGGCCGCACACTCCTTAGAGCAAGCCTAAAGAATATGCAAGCAAATTAATCATTACAATCT
>NC_025996.2:36400307-36426836 GCF_000442705.2 Elaeis guineensis
AAGAGAACGAAGAGGACTCCTGATAGAGTCCATCTTTCCTCTTTGAATCAAATGGGATTGGGACTCTAAGAGCCCTAGATCCCATCTATAAATCCCTTCTCCCCTCCCTCCAAAGGACCCCAGAGCCCGGCCCTTCTCTTCTTCCTCCCTCTTTCTTTCTTGTTTTACCGATTTTCTTAAACCGTGCTCACCGAAAATTGGAAACGAGACACTCCGGAGCTCGAGGTAAGCCTCTCCCTTTCTTCCTCTCCCTCTTCCCTTTCTCCCCTGGCCCAAGGCCTCGCCGCCGGCCACCGACTTTGTCGAAAATCAGTCGCAAAAGAAATCTTCTGTTTTTCTGAATTTTTTCTTGATTTTGCCGCCATTCCTCTTCCGCCGGCCATCCGCTGCTGCCACCGCCGGCCGAACCCATCGCCGGTCGTTGCCGGATCTCTGGCCAAGCCGCCGGAGCCTGAGCCACCGAGGGGGGGGACCTCACGGTCTTCCCTTGTTTCAGCCAAGGGAGGCCGCGGGAAGAAAAGAAAAGAAGAAGAAGAAGAAGAAAGAAAAGAAAAGAAAAAGGAAAAGAAAAAGGAAAAAAAAGGAAAAAGAAAAAGAAAAGAAAAAAAAAAGAAAAAGAGAAAGAGAAAAATAAAAATAAAATAAAAAGAAGAAGAAGAGAGAAAAATTTTCTCTTCTTCTCTCTCTACCTTCTCTCTATATTTCTCTATCTAGATTCTCTCTTATTTTCTCTCTCTAGATTTTTTCTCTCTTTATGATTTTATCTCTCTAGTGTCTTTCTCTCTCTGATTTCATCACGGACCCTAAGATAAAATTGAGATGAAAATAAGATGATCCGAGATTGCTCCGAAATTCGTACGGTAGATCTGATCCCAGTCCGATTCTATTTGAAATTTGTAACACTTGATTTATGTTAAGTCACCCTGATAGGACCTCTGATGATCTTGACCATGATTGCCTCATCGGAAGAATACGAAAATTTCCTCTCTCCACTTTCTTCTTAAATTTTCTCTCTCTTCATGAATTTTCTCTCTAGAAGTCTTATAATCAGTGGAGGATCTAGATACTTAGATAAATGTTAATTTTGGTTAATCCTGAGAGAAGTCCTCAATTTGTGTTATTAGGATCGATTATCGATAATTTTCTCCATATATGTGATTTTTATATTGATCAGGGTTATGAAGAAATGATTGTCTGCATATGATATCAAGTAGAATATTTTGTTAGAGAAATTCATAAATCAAAGAAGAACATTGATTTCTGTGCTTGGATCAGTCACCGATAAAGGTAAGAATCCTGTACATGATCACTATTATATATATGCTATTTTACTGTTGGCCTTGCATTATTGGTTTTGCATCGTCGGATTTGAGATCGATGAATTTATTATACCTGAGATACTGTTATTTGATTTTGAGCATGAGTATGTTATGTCAATATATATTATCAGAGATTGATGGCATGATTATGTGGATATGACATATCTGAATTGATCATAATGCAAGACAGAATTGATTTGATGAAATCAATACATAATGATTAAATGAAAAGAAAGAGATGTATGGTATGGACTAGCCTTGTCATATGGAACAGTCTGCCAGGAGCTTATGCTTAGGACAGCCCCCACTGGCTTACAAGTGGATCTGCCGTCAGGAGCTCATGCCTGGGACAGCCCGCCAGGAGCTTATGCCTGGGACAGCCTCTCACGGGCTTTCGTACGTGGGACAGCCGGCCAGGAGCTTATCCTGGGACAGTCTTGAAAGGCTTTTATGTGAATTGATTCGGATGATGACTGAGGTATAGACTTGGATAGTCCAGAGCCAGAAAGAAAAGGTTAAAAATCATGTGATTATGAAAAGAGAAATGAAAGATAAGACATGAAATAATTGTTGAATAAAAGTATTTCGCCTGTTAACATATGATGATGCATCTATTTTAACAAGACAGAAAATTTATGAATGTTTGCATTATTCTGAACATTGAACATGAGATTTTATATTTTATTGCTTATCCTTATTTTCAGACTATATTACTATATCAGTGTGATATGGGAATTCTTATTGGGCTGTAAAGTCACACCCCTTCATTTTTTTTTCTTCTCAGAGTTACAGATGCTTATGATTGGCTATGGCTTGGATTTACGGGTGAGCAGAAGGATAAATAGAGTGTCATAGTATCTGATCAGAGAATTGAAGAAAATTAATTTGTAATTATGCAAGATTTTATGAATTATTGTTGAAATTAATTATTATGGATGTTAAGTTGTAATGATTTAATTTGGTCTTGCATATTCTTTAGGGCTTGCTCTAAGGAGTGTCGGCCATCACGTATCCGACCCGAGTGTTGGGTTCGGGGCGTGACAGAATGGTATCAGAGCTTAGGTTATGATCATTGGAGATTACGATATAATAATTAGGATGTGATAGAATAATATCAAAGCTTAGGTTTAAGATCACTAGAGATTATAAAGAGATATTAAAATTTATGTAAGATCAGTAGGATGTGACAGAGTGGCATCTGAGCTTGAGCTTAGGTTACGTTTATTTGGAGACAATGATACAAGTGATTAGGATATGACAGAACAGTACTAGAGCCTAAGTTTAAGGTCACTAGGGATTATCATATAAGTGATATCAAAACTTTGAGATTATAATCAATAGAGTATGATAGATAATATCAGAGTTTAAGGTTACAATCATTAAGGATGTAATAGAATGATATTACAATTTAGGTTATGATCATTAGAGAATATGATTTAAGTGGTATTTAAGCTTAAGATTATAATTATTTAAAATTATGACTTTAGTGATATTTAAACTTAGGTTATGATCATGAGGAACATGATAGATATAAAAGAGAAGATTCAATATTTAGATTTGAATCAATAGATATTAAGATGAAATTTATGTATAAGTGGCATATGATATGTATAATAGAATTGATGAGTTATATCTTAGATTTCAATTAGTAAGGTTGACCTAAGTATGAAAAGAGTTGACCTTGGAATGAAGTGGGAGGTATTGATAAGTTATGTTGAGTATACTAGATGATTTTGGATTGTAAAACTTATATGATTGAAGATCATGATATTTTTTTAATTTCGATGATAATTGTCTAAGCATTATGAATTTTGGATTTATCAAAAGAAAGTTAATTAGGGTATGGTTTAAGAAGAAATTTCATCATATGAGAGAGAAATATTTTTGAGTATTAAACCATAAGAGGATCATATATGAAACTCAATCTTAGATGAAAAATATACTTGAATTTTATTATGAGAATATGAGATATACATCTTGGTGAAATCTTTGGTTACTCAAAATATCATATTCTGAATATGATTCCTTGATCTTTCAAGTTGTATTGAATTTCAAGTCAAAAGTTTATTTTTCTAAGTGGATCAAAAGTATTTTGATATTGTTGTTAAATTAAAGAAAAAATTTATTTTGTCAGAGTATGATGTACAGGTTATGATGAAATCTTTAATAATTCGTATTACTATCTTTGGATTAGATTTTTTTTTAATTTTTTTGTGATTGTTGAAGATGGTGAAGTATATTAATTATTCAAGTCAAAGTTTGGATTTTTTTTTTAAAATTGAACTAAGACATCTTGCTAGTGTTAAATTTTGAATGACTTATACAAGGGACAAGATTTTGTATGGATTTATTGATTAATATTAAGGGTTGTGATGAAGGAGCTCTATAAGAAATAATCAAGATGATTCTACTTAAGGATGTTGGCTTGAGTTCTTCTAGTTTGTCAAGTTAAAATTAATTCTTTTTAAAAAAAAAGAAGATTGATTTAAAATTTTTAAATGATTGTAAGGTAAATCTAAGGTTAACTCCAATTGATTCTAGACATGTTGGATTCTTGAAGAGTGATGAAACTTATGCAATGATTTCAAATATAGAAAGTAGATTAAGATTTAATTTTTATATGCTATACCAAAGGTAGTAAAGATAAAAAAAAAAACTTAAAATTTTGCCGTAAGTCTTATATGAAATTTGAAGGTTGGAACTATCCTGGATTGATCTAACATATAAGGATATTTTTTTTTATCTTTGATAGACTTATATAATTTGATAAATTAAGATCAGAGTGCGCAGCAAAAGCATGGTGGATTAAATTGATTAGAAATCTTTTAAATTAAAGATATTATGATAAATACATTATTACAATAAGAAAGATTTTTTTGATAATGAAAGGATGCTATAGATCTTGATCTAATCTGATCATAGTCGGATAATTTTTGTCAGTGGGTTATTTTATTGTAGATAATATTAAGAAAACCTAGACATCTCAAGTTATAGCTTGATAATTCTGTTATTAGTTCAAACATAGAATGTCCTGACATAGATCTCATATTTTTTTTTAAATTTAATATTATTACTTAGACTGATATAGAAGATTGAGATTTTTCTTAAGATGAGAGTCTACATATAAAATTTGTTGGAAGGTCAAGAGAAGAAAGAAATCGATGATTGTGAAGAGTGCCGATGTTTGACCTTTACTTATTTTTCTATCAAGGGTAGTCTGAGATAATTATGAATTTCGAGTAAATGTATTAGACAAATAATGGTGGTATATTAATACAAGTCCAAAATATTACAGTTCTTCAAAAAGTTGAAAAATCAATAAGAGGAGATGAATTTAAAATTTAAATAATTTTGTTATAACAAGATCATGAGAAATAAATAATATATAAGATATTATCGTAAGCTTGAGAATGATATGAAGAATGTATACTTTGAAATATGTATCTAGAACGACATAACTTAAATTTCGAGGACGAAATTATTTTAAGGAGGGAGAATGTAATAACCCAGATTAAAAAAAAAAATAATAATAAAAAAAAGAAGAGAACGGAAGAGGACTCCTGATAGAGTCCGTCTTTCCTCTTTGAATCAAAATGGGATTGGGACTTTAGGAGCCCTAGATCCCATCTATAAATCCCCTTCTCCCCTCCCTCCAAAGGACCCCAGAGCCCGGCCATTTCTCTTCTTCCTCCCTCTTTCTTTCTCATTTTACCGATTTTCTTAGAACCGTGCTCACCGAAAATTGGAAACGGAGACACTGCCGGAGCTCGAGGTAAGCCCCTCCCCTTCTTCCTCTCCCTCTTCCCTTTCTCCCCTGGCCCAAGGCCTCGCCGCCGGCCACCGACTTTGCCGAAAATCAGTCGCAAAAGAAATCTCCTGTTTTTCTGAATTTTCCCTTGATTTTGCCGCCGTTCTCCTCTTCGCTGCCGACCGTCCGCTGCTGGCCACCGTCGGTCGAACCCCATCTCCGGTCGTTGCCGGATCTCTGGCCAAGCCGCCGGAGCCTGAGCCACCGAGGGGGGGAACCTCACGGTCTTCCCCTGTTTCAGCCAAGGGAGGCCGCGAGAAGAAAAGAAAAGAAGAAGGAAGAAGAAGAAGAAGAAAAGAAAAGAAAAGAAAAAGGAAAAAGAAAAGAGAAAAAAAGGAAAAAGAAAAAGAAAAGAAAAAAAAAGAAAAAGAAAAAAAAAAATAAAATAAAATAAAAAGAAGAAGAAGAGAAAAATTTTCTCTCTCTCTTCTCTCTCTACCTTCTCTCTACATTTTCTCTCTCTAGATTCTCTCTCTATTTTCTCTCTCTAAATTTTTTCTCTCTCTCTTTATGAATTTTATCTCTCTAGTGTCTTTCTCTCTCTGATTTCATCAGACCCTAGGATAAAATTGAGATGAAAATAAGATGATCCGAGATTGCTCCGAATTCGTGCGGTAGATCTGATCCCAGTCCGATTCTATTTGAAATTTGTAACACTTGATTTATGTTAAGTCACCCTGATAGGACCTCTGATGATCTTGACCATGATTGCCTCATCGAAAGAATACGAAGATTTCTCTCTCCACTTTCTCTCTCTAGAATTTTCTCTCTCTTTCTGGATTTTCTCTCTAGAAGTCTTGTGGATCAGTGGAGGATCTAGATACTTAGATAAATCCTAATTTTGGTTAATCCTGAGAGAAGTCCTCAATTTGTGTTATTAGGATCGATTATCGGTAATTTTTCTATATATGTGATTTTTATATTGATCAGGGTTATGAAGAAATGATTGTCTGCATATGATATCAAGTGGAATATTTTGTTAGAAAAATTCATAAATCAAAGAAGAACATTGATTTCTGTGCTTGGATCAGTCACCGATAAAGATAAGAATTCCTGTACATGATCACCATTATATATATGCTATTTTACTGTTGACCTTGCATTATTGGTTTTGCATCATCGGATTTGAGATCGATGAATTTATTATACCTGAGATACTGTTATTTGATTTTGAGTATGAGTATGTTATGTCAATATATATGTATCAGAGATTGATGGCATGATTATGTGGATATGACATATCTGAATTGATCATAATGCAAGACAGAATTGATTTGATGAAATCAATACATAATGATTAAATGAAAAAGAAAGAGATGTATGGTATGGACTAGCCTTGTCATATGGAACAACCCGCCAGGAGCTTATGCCTGGGACAGCCCCCACTGGCTTACAGGTGGATCAGCCGGCCAGGAGCTCATGCCTGGGACAGCCCGCCAGGAGCTTATGCCTGAGACAGTCTCTCACGGGCTTTCGTACGTGGGACAGCCGGCCAGGAGCTCATTCTGGGACAGTCTTGAAAGGCTTTTATGTGAAAATTGATTCGGATGATGACTGAGGTATAGACTTGGATAGTCCAGAGCCAGAAAGAAAATGTTAAAAATCATGTGATTATGAAAGAGAAATGAAAGATAAGACATGAAATAATTGTTGAATAAAAGTATTTCGCCTGTTAACATATGATGATGCATCTATTTTAACAAGACAGAAAATTTATAAATGTTTGCATTATTCTGGACATTGAACATGAGATTTTATATTTTATTGCTTATCCTTATTTTCAGACTATATTACTATATCAGTGTGATATGGGAATTCTTACTGGGCTGTAAAGCTCACACCCCTTCATTTTTTTTTTCTTCTCAGAGTTACAGAATGCTTATGATTGGCTATGACTTGGATTTACGGGTGAGCAGAAGGATAAATAGAGTGTCATAATATCTGATCAGAGAATTGAAGAAAATTAATTTATAATTATGCAAGGTTTTACGAATTATTGTTGAAATTAATTGTTATGGATGTTAAGGTTGTAATGATTTAATTTGGCCTTGCATATTCTTTAGGGCTTGCTCCAAGGAGTGTGCGGCCATCACGTATCCGACCCGGATGTTGGGTTCGGGGCGTGACAACTTTTCTCCTTTGTATTGTGTCAATGACCTAGTGGTGCAGTATGTATTGTATGGCAAATGTTTTATTTACTGCTACTTAAGCCCTTGATGATTAGTGATGAGAGATAAAGGATCAAGTTCAACCCTCTGTTAGTTTATCGTGACTGGAAGCTGACCAAACATGTCAGAATTGCATATGTTTCTTCTATTTGAGAATTGCAATGATTGCATGGTGTTATAAATAATGTCTATTGCATATCATGCACAAATTGTGTTCTTCAATTCTTATGATAGTTATCCAGTTAGGATAGTCAAACTCCAAGGATGAGACCCACTCTTTGTTTCTAACATGGCTGTTTAATATCATCATATATCTAATTGTTGCATTTTGAGTAATGTACAGAACAGTAGCGAACTTAGTTCTTTTTTTTTTGGTAATGGTTTTGGTATATTCATGAAAAAAACTAAAGTGGTGACAAAATGATTTGCTTAATATTTCTTTATCTGGGAGTGTACATGATGATATTTATCTCGTAAAAAATTACTGCAAACAGGTAACTATGTATAAGTTTTTTTTGCAGGTCTTGTTCTTTCCTTTGCCAGTGAATGCCTGAGCAATTTTGACATGGAGTCACTAAGATGTAAGTTTAGCGTGAAACACTGTGATGAAAAATTCTCTCTAGTTCTTACAATTTATCAGTCGGAGTTTTGGCTTAGTTAAATCCTATTGGTAGAGCCAAGCGATAGTTCCTCGGATTTTTAAATTTGATTCCTTGAGCTATTTGTGCGAAGCCATTGTTGTAATGCTGAAGAATAATTTTACCAACGAATGTATATTTAGTTCTTTGGAGCTGGAACTGTTCGCCATTTTATGCTTCTATTGTAAGCTCCTAAATGTCAGGCAACATGCCTGATTTGTGGTTCTTGAATTGGTTTCTGTAAAGTCTGTAGTTTCTCATAAAGGTGATCAACTGAAAGCAACAATGCAACATGGTCACTGTAAACTAAGTTTCAGCCTATTACATGTCTATTTTGATGCACATATTACTGTTCCATTTTGGCTTAAAGGACATGCGGTGATCTTTTGTGTTATGGGTTTAGTAGGACAAATTTTGATTATTTAAATGACTGCATAAATTCAAGGTTGAAGGTGGTTAGTTGCAAAGGGACTTGATGAAGATTGATAAGGCTCCTTTATAGTGATGATACAGGCTATTATAAACCAAATGCACCTTATGGCTGTTGTGGATGGCACCTATCATTCTGTACCGTTAATTATTTTTATCTGCTTTATCTACCATTCTTAAACTGAATGCTGTTGTGAAAATTAAACATCACATGGATATCATTAATTTTCATCAGAATTATCCATGAAGATCTCTGCAATATCCTACCAATATTATTTTTGAGGGTTTATGCTGGATGGCGGATACTTGCAGCATTGAGTTGAAACTAGAGCTTCTCTTTTCCTTTTGGTTTTTTCCTGAGAAATATTGTCTCTGTCGTCCAGCAGTTCATTTTTCGAAGGGAATAGGAGACCTGTCATGGACCTTCGGGGCACTGTGGCACTACCTCTATTTAGGTTCTCTACCTGCTTGTTGCAATTAGGTGACTTAGTAAGCAGTTCCACTTTGTTTTTGTTCTTCATTTGCATTAGCCAATCTATCATGTTGGTCTCTGTAAGCAGTGATTAGTCACTAGGTTACAAGTGCGAAGATCTTCCAAGTATCAATTCCCTGCCTTTTTAACTAGCTTTATTTATTTAGCCTGCAACAGAGCTGAGTTCTGTTTCACTCCTAGATATTTAAACTATGTGTGATATATGGAGATGGTACAACTGGCTATAGCCATCTTTGGACTGTTTGATGTGGTGTGGTTATATCGGAACATAATTTTGATTTTACTATGCTTTAGCAGTCCACCATAGCATCACAATTCCTTGTTTGCTGAATCATTCGTTTAACTGGAGCTCAGCTGGTCTCAGCTTGATCCAACTGTGAATTTATGGTCTCTTTTTTCGTTTGTTCTTTCATCGTCTATGCCATTCATGTACGTATTGGGCATGTTTATTTCTGCTGCAATTATCTTTGCCTTAACAGATGAAAATTTAAAATTTTATTATCCAGTGGAGTTCTGCAAAAAATACTGTTACTGCTTGTGGTTTGGGTGGTTGTGTAATTTGTATTTAGTTTTTAAGGTTAGTTTGACTTCCATTCTGTCATAAACAGTACCTATAAATGATAATGCTTCCAATGGTTGGGCACTTGCGGTGAAAAAAGAAAGAGTTATTTCGCATATATAACCTGTAAATTTGTATATTATATGAATGCCCTTTCAAATATATTTTTTTTTTCATAAATGATTTTTCTCTTCCCAGTCACGTACCAAATCCAGGATTAGATTTGTTCAATCAAGTTTCAAGCATGCCTTTTCTTTAAAGGACCGATTTGACAGTAGGAGATTAATATCCACCAAAAAAAACCCATTTCGATAAAGCAACGCTCGGTGATAAGATGTCATTCTACCAAAAGGCTTGTTTTTAATCCTATGGAAGCAACTGGTTTGTGGAAGGGGTATTTGTGCAAAACGGCAATCATATTTAAGAAGGCATTAATGGAAAAAGACAATTGAAAGCCGCGAGGGGAAGGAGGGGGTGGGGAGGGTTGGTGCAAAAATCTTGAGAGCTGTGCACAGTCAGGATTAAAGGGCTTGCAGTATTAGAGTGCTGTGATAAGGTTCATGTCTCATTTTCACCATCATCATTATTCTTCCGATGAGCAATGTTTCACTAGTTTTTTTTTTTTTTTTTGTAAGAAAGAAGATATTCATTCGGAAATACAAACAGAAGTCACAGATTTATGGTTGCGCCCCAGTACAGTCCTATACATTATGAAACAATGTTTCACTTTTTAATAGGTAAAACAAAAGCTTTGTGAACTTGACCAGATACAAAATGGACTATGGCCCCGAAGCCACTTGAGAAATCCTAAAGAAAAAGTTGTAGGAGATTGCTTAAATGTGTGCTCGCGACTGCCCCTACAATTAATAACATGGTTTGTTTCATGTGATCCATTGGTGAGGGCCAATTGATGGAGTCAGTTTCTTACATATGAGCGTCATTTTAATTGAGTCAAGAGTCTTAATCCATATTCCTATTTTGTCAAAAATTGTCCGATCTTCTTATTTTTTGTGGATTCATTTGTAACCCGTCAATTGATATAGGTGGTCATGTATCATAGGAATCAAAATAAAGCAGGGCTAGAAAGATTGGATTTGGATTGTGTGTCCAAGTAGAGCTGAAAAAAGAACTGAGAATTGAAGTGGAAAAGCAAGTATAACATATCTTGAATGCACTATGTGCTCAACTGTTCTTTTCATTTTTTTGTACTCGTCTTTGTTTTTTTTTTTCCTTTTTTGAATCATGTAACTCCACAATTACTCGGAGTTATGATTAACCTATGACCTATCTTACTTTATTGCCACTATTTTTAGAGACCTAGGCCTCCAAGAGTTTCTTCCATTTGTAATATCATATTGCTGGCAAGATGGAAATCCAATCAGTTTATAATTAGATTGGTCTCCTCTAGCCCTAACTCTATCTAGTTATATAAGAAAACCTTATCCAAACTTGTTTGCGGACAAAGACCGGGCAATCTGGTAGATTCGAGAAAGAATGTGCTGCCTTTGAGTAAGCACATGGATGGAATCTAAAGTAAGCAGACGTGATGTTGGCTGTGCATTTCTTGTGAAACAATTGCACCATGGTCACTTCTTATTCTAGACGCGAAGGCCATGATCCTACATGTGGAGCTCTTTATATGGCATTTGCACCACGGTCACTTATATTTATTCTAAACACAGTGGATTAAGGCACGCCAAACCTGATTTGAGCATGTACACTTTGTTATGGCTGCAAGTTCCTCTTTTTGCGAATCAAGGCTATCATCTAATTGTTGGAGATCAATGTGGAGCACCTAATAATTCACAAAAAAATATCTCAAGTACCATTCAATGCTGTTTTGGCAATTAAGCATTCAACCACATCTATGTATCAATTTCTATCAGTATAATTTGAAATTAAACTAGATGATCATTCATCTCATACAGCAATCACTTTGTGCCTCATCTCTTACCATCTCTTATGGGCATGATAGAGTCCAAGCACTCCCCACGGAGTCGATCTCACCATGTTATGCCATTTTTACGTTGATGTTTTGATTATGTCACATAATGGAGATAACTCTTACTGAAAAATCTATAATTATGGATAGTGATATAGGAGGATGGTTTGACTTGTCGTGGACAATCTGGTTGCCTAGGATTGATTGGACAAGCTTAACAATAAAATCTATCATATCCATGACTTTAAATAATCATCGAAATTTTAAAAAGCTATAACTTCTAATCCAAGAAGAAGTTGGCGATACAACTGAAGATAAAGCTTATATAAAAGTTAAGATGGCATCTCCCCAAATTTAAAAATCTTTAAAATATATTTTTACCATGCTTATAATCTGTATTGTTTTCTTTTAGGAGAGAAATCCAATCCCATTTGAATGGGACTGCACCTAGATAAAAAGAGAGAAGTTGATCATCTCATATAATTAATCATAACAAAACTTCACTATCAGCCAAAAGTCATTATCAATTGTATCCTCTTTTGATGTTCTAGAATCATTGACGTATTTTCTCGTCTGCTCATACTGCTTGCATGTCCGAACTTCATCACCTGCCAAAGTAGAAGTCACTTTCATCTTTGTTCTCTTTTCAGTTATTGAAAGCTTTTCTCCCGTCTAGTTGTACCATTTGTACGTCTATACCATACACTAGGGCTCCACAAAGGAAGGCTAACCATCCGACAAAATATCGAAAGCTCATAGGAGATATTGGAAGCACATTTAGAATTATAATTTGTGAGTTGTGAATACCATTCTTCTCCTGTATATATCTTTCTCACAATTGAAGAATGTGTTTGGGCACCTACCGCCCCCCTCTCTCTCTCTCTCTTGATGGCTTTACTTTTGGCTCAACAAGGTTACAAGAGTTTGCGATCAAGGTGTGGGATAATGTTAATTTTTTGACATGTTTCTACTTTCTTATTAGTCTAGCTTCTTGCTAATCTTCATTCAGCTTCACATTTTGATCAATACCCAGGTAATTAATTTGTTAACTGGACCAATTGGAGCTTACAAGAATCCACGGAGCTGAGTCCATACAATCAAGCTAATAGACGAAGGCTATTCGTAGACTCCCCAACTCAACCACCTTTTTGTTGTAGTATGACGTCTGTTGCGTTACTGCTTCGGGTTTATCAGCATAGTCGCAAGGCTACAAATTCCCTGAGAAAAAAATTATTGATTTTCTCATATCAAGCTCATAACAATATTGAAATGCTTTTACATGCTTGTATATGAATTGCAGAATTAGTGTTCTTGGCTGTCTGGTAGCAATCTCGAAACCAACCCGGCCAATGGATCTGCAACTGAGAATGATATTTTATGGTTGAGCCTGAGGGATCTTGGCCATCGATCACTCTTAGGTCATGAGGTTTTTTGTCATGGACCATTTTTCTTGAACAGAAAATTACGTGTTTGGCCAATGTAACTATAGTCTGTATAATATTGACAACATGGTATAGATGTTTGGCACAATTTTATGACATGGAATCTAAAACTAAACCTCAAGTTAGTGAGCACCAGGCATGTCGACATAGTATAGCTTTCAGCTAATAGTATTTTTCCGAACTCAGGTTTCCTAAATGTATGACAATCATGTGGTGTCAAAGTTTCTAGGAAGAAAACTGAGCCACATACTAATTGCTTCATGTTGGGTATCACCATCTCGAAGGTTGCATGAGATGCTGTTTGCATGTATGTAGTTCGTTCATAATGCTGCTAGAGCATGTGGCTAATCATCTCTAGGCTTGTGATTATTGTGGTAGGCTTATTTAGATACATCTGACAAAAAAAAAATTTCCAAGATGAATTGAGTGTGGTAGGGCACCGTAGGCCTCTAGGAACATGCATATTGATGATTTAATGTTTCATTTTGCAGACGCTTTTTGGCGTCGGTAGTTAGGGTGAACTTGTCTCTTTCAATGTATAGTATCACTCCATCTATACATACGATTTAGCATAATAATGTTATTAGAAATAAGGATTTGGAAATTAGCTCCTTGACTTGTGGCCTAATGTCAAAAGAGTACCTCTTTTCCTGAGATCTTGCACACCATTACTATTTTTAGAGCATCTTTAAATCAGATGACTGTAATTCCTCTGAAATGTTAAATTGCCATCTCTTCTAAGCATAGATGTTGAAACTTCTTTTTCTTCCATCTATGGATATACGTTACGTCTGCGTGTATAATCTTTGATAAAGATTGGCAGTAGGAATGACAAGATTGTATTGTTAGCTTGTAAGCTAAAGAGTTAGTGTAGATTTTGAGACGGTCAGCTGCTGGTTGTCAAATTTTTACATTTTAATAATTTGATATGTCATGCATGATAGCAGAGCAAATGATAGAAAGACAGGAGGTAAGCTTTGGAGGTAGGAATAGTTAGTTTGATATTTATATATACCAATAGTAACAATTGGCAAGGGACATTTTGTCTATTTCTGGAAGCATGGAGGAGGAGGTTGATTTACGTAAAAGAAAGAGACTTGACCATCAAAATCCCCTAAAAAGCTCTTTAAAAATTACCATCTATATATAATACTTTTAAGAAAATATTATCTTATTTCTCATCTATTATAGTTATTTTAAATGTATGATATATGTGCATCAAAAAAGAGAAAAGCTCTTCTTGCCTCATGGTCTCTCAGAAGGGTGGGGAATTCTCATGTCTGGGTTCGGTTCATCTTGGACCCACTTTGGATTCTTTTGGGCTGGTGCACCCATGTTATCATGATCATTGCAAGAACATTTTTACGTGTGCATTGGCCTGTGTTATGCCTGCATCTATGTTGCTAAATGGGTCATTCAATTTGAGAATAGGGCATTGATTGTCCGATAAAATCCCAAACAAATTGTTTTTACAAGAAAAATGGAAAAAGACTGACTTTTGGATTAGTGAAAATACTGAGATTTGTTTCCTCTGCAAACTTTATGCCATGAACATAATAAAGGGAAATAGAGCCCATCTATTCATTTAGCTGTTACATCCTAGCACAACAGGGTTGCTCTGAAATCTTCACACGTTTAAAGCTTAAAAGCCATTATTTTAACTAAGCTAGGGATTTGTTTGGCGAGCAATTGACTTGGGCCTATGCAAACTTCATGCACATCGATTAGCCTCCGGTTGGGACTACAATTCAATAAGATTTAACAACAACGGAAGGGGTCCGAATGGACAAATTCCTACTAATCTTCTTAACGACTGAAATCCAGTAGTACTTGGTCAGGAAGAGGGACAAGTGGCCTAAATGAAAGCCAGGTGGAATGAACTGAAAGCAAGCTTGTAACTGGTGCCTAATATGGTCTAGCAAAGGATAAGGCCAGGTCAGTGCAAGGAACCTAGTCTCCTCGCTTGACCTATAATAGACAAGCAGTAAGTTCATGGATTGTTATATAATTTTTTTTTTCTTGTAATAAGATTCGATCCGTCCTAAGTCACAATATTGTCCCAATTACCGAAGCGTTCCATGACTTGCAAAAGGCTCATAGAAAATAGTATGGAGTAGGAAATGGACTTAGGTCTTTGTAGCAGGGGTGTTATCACTGGGCAAGCCCCTCTTCATGAACAAGATAGAACATAAGAACAACTGAATTAACTTGCTCTTCAATCCCATCTATTGGTTGGGGAATATATTTTGAGTAATATTTTTGGCAATGAAATACTATTTCGGTGTGAATTTGTTGCGAAACTTGAGGCTGCAAATAATCTCTTGCTTGCTTTTTGATGTGATTTTTTGGGTTATGAATTTTTTTCTTTGAAATTTTATTATCATAAATATCAATTATTTAGTGATGACATATTGTAGTAACTAATTAGTTATTAATTTCAATAACAATGTTAGAATCATTCCCAACTATAGCCTATCACAGGGCAGATCTATGCTGCATGCTGGCTCAAGTACAAATACGTTATGATGCGTGCTTGGTCCTCAGCATGTGCTCAACAAATGGATGTAATCTACATAGTTGAAATATGATTATTTTAACAAAAAAATTAGTCCATAAAATGTAAAACTTAAATATATCGTTGAAGTGTGCATGTAAAGTAAAATACTCCAAACATTTGTACAATAGGATAGGTTAGACTTGAACACAAGTTGCTTAAAATTTTAGGCCCAATTCACCAAGTGGTTGCTTAACCTATACATCCTCGAACATAGGTTGGGAAGTTACTTCCTTGCACGTCTTGCTCATCTAGGCAAGCAACAATAAGACACCTAATTTTTCAGGAAAATTCTTGCAGCATTATCGCTCATATGATATGAAAACTCCCCTTCCCTTTGCCTGATGCCACGCTGCACCATCATATGCCTAAGGACTCGCTCCCATCTGAAAGAGACAATCTCTCTTCCAAGGCCCAAACGATTAGGCCCTCCGCTGGTTAGGCTTGTTGCCCTCGAAGGCCTATTCATTCCAAATTGCTAAAAGATTAAATCAACCACATGAACCCCTTAGCAAAGACACCTGAAGACATGGTGCTTGCTGATGCCTGCATGTGTATGGGACCTGTTGGGATTATACCGACTGATCCCCTATATGCCGACTTATATTCGAAACAGTCCGACCGACACCCGACTCTATCCATCGGACGGACAGACGACTCCGACAATGACTGCTGACGATATCTGGCCGAAGGTGTGCCCGCCGAACAGACCAATACTGTTTCCAACCGGCCGAACGGCCGAACCCATATCACCGACTCACTGTCAGAGGTGGCAGCCGACGTCCGACTTCCACAAGGCATCAGATCAGCCGACGGTATTTTCGAGTCATCACCCAACTTTCCGACAACCGAATACCGACATATAGTCGGCCAGCCCGTCCAAATGCCGTACAACCGCTATGGGCTGTTGTCCTGCCAAGGACATACGATACGACCATCCTGGGACATTGTCCTGTCAAGGACATGGATTAGTTCTAATGACTTGACAACCCACGATGATTTGACAACCCTCCGATGATTTGACAACTCCTCAGTTGTCTACACCATTAATGGCGGGACCATACCGCATTCTACTATAAAACAGGGTAAGGCAACAGTTTTGGTAAGCTCTCTCTCCCCCGCTGAGCCCCTGGATTTTTTCACTGTTGCCTAGTCTCCTCTCTGACTTGAGCGTCGGAGGGTCTCCGTCGGAGGCATCTCCGGTCAGTGAGGACTTTTCTTGCAGGTGCGCGTCCCCGGCGATCAGGCGACGAGGGGATTGGCCATAACAGATTTGGCACGCCAAGAAGGGGGTTGACAGAGGTAAGACAGTGAGCTCTATAAAGCTTGAAAAATCTCTCGAGATGACAAAAATCAGGGCTCAGTGATCGAGAGCTACCGGATCGATGAGGCACTCTTCCCGTCGGGAAGAGGCCCCTCCTTTATCCTCCATGGCGGAACCCAGCTCTCCGCATCCGGTGGTGACCATGGAGGCACAGATCGCGGCGATCGTGCGGCAAATGACCGTTCTGACGGATGCGGTCAAAAATCTCCAACAACAATCGATCCAGTTGCCGCAACCATCGATGGAACAACCGACGGCGCACCCTATGCCGTCCAGAAGCAGCCGCCGACGCCCGCGTCAACTTCCGTCTCCTCTTCAAGAGCAGCCATCTCAGCACTCCCACCGAGAAGGGGGAGGCGGCCACGGTGCGACACCCACCGATCTCGGCATCCCTTTCCTTCCCAGCTGGAGCGAGCGAGGAAGGAGAAGCGACCGCAGACACCGTCCGTCTCACTCTCAAATTCATCGGGAGGTTCGACCCCTGGGATTTCTTAACAATGACGGTTGGATGACTACGAACGTAAGTTCGAAAAAATCGACCGTCGGCTTGCCCAGCTCCAGACGGATAGTCAGAAGTCTTCGAACAATGTCAACTTTTGGACCACCCAACCTCTCTCCCGATTTATCCTCAACGAACCAATCCCTAATCGGTTCAAGATGCCTCATGTGGAGCCTTATGACGGCTCCACCGATCTAGTTGACCATCTGGAGAGCTACAAGGCTCTCATGACAATTCAAGGGGCAATCAATGCTCTCCTCTGCATCGGCTTCCCTGCCACGCTTCGTAAAGCTGCCAGGGCCTGGTAGTCCGGCCTTCGCTCAGGGTATCCACTCCTTCGGACAGCTCGAGCATTCTTTCGTGGCCCATTTCAGCACCAGCCAAAAAATCACCACGAACCTTGGACAGTCTTTTCTCTCTCAAACAGGGAGAAAATGAGACACTCTGACACTTTGTGGCCCGATTCAATGCGGCCACACTTGAGGTCCGGGACCTCAACGAAGACATGGCTATCTCGGTCATGAAGAGGAGGCTAAGCGGGTTTCGATTCACATATTCTTTGGACAAGACCCTCACTCGGATGTATGCCGAATTACTGAAGCACGCGTACAAATACATGCGCGTGGATGAAGGAGCTTCCGACCGGCGCCTGACCAAGAGCACGGGCTAGAAGGAGAAGCAAAAGAAAAATTGGGCTCCTACTGAACCCAGCAGGCCCCCCACCGATAGACGGGTCTCGCCCCGACGACGGAGTCCGAGATCGCCCCGACGACGAAGTCCGAAACCAACGTATCGCAGGTATGACTCCTACACCCCTCTTTCTGCTCCTCATGTGCAGATCCTGATGGAGATCGAAGGAGCAGAATATTTGCGACGGCCTCCGCCTCTGAAGGCAAAGGGCCGCAATCGAAGAAAATACTGCCTATTCCATCGGGGCCACGGTCTCAACACCGAGCAATGCATCCAACTCAAGGATGAAATAGAGGTCCTCATACGATGAGGGTATCTCGAAAAGTATCGAAGGGATCCACCGACTCGACTCCTTCCCGACCGATGACCCCAACCGACTGAAGAGGCAGCGAACAATCAGCCTACTGCCGAAGTCATCAACATGATTTTCATGAATGGACCAAGGGACGACTGATGAAGGGGAGTCAACGAAGAAGCCACGCCAGGATGATGTAATCATTTTTACAGACGAAGATGCTTGGAGAATCCAAACTCCCCATGATGACGTTGTTGTTGTCTCGACAACAATAGTGAATTATGATGTAAAAAAGATTTTTGTTGATAATAGAAGCTCGACTAATGTTCTATTTTACTCGACATTCTTTCGAATGCGACTGTCGACCGACTGACTCAAGAGAGTCTCTACGCCCCTAGTAGGTTTCGCCAGGGAGGCCGTCGCAGTGGAAGGAGAAATTGCTCTTCCCGTAATAGCTGGGGCCGAACCACGATAAAGCACCGTCTACATGACCTTCATGGTGGTCCGAGTACCTTCGACCTATAACGCCATACTTGGAAGACTCGGACTAAACGCTTTCAGAGCGATAGTCTCGACATATTACTTGCTGGTCCGATTTTCGACTAAAAATGGAGCTGGAGAAATGCGTAGGGATCAACAGCTCGCTCGACGATGCTTTCAAATCTCAACTCAAAATAATAAGTCGAAGGATTTTCTGTCGGTCGACAAGCTGGACCAACGAAAAGAGGAGGAACGGGGTGAACCAGCTGAACAGCTAATTTCCATCCCGATGGCAAAGAATCCTGAACAGATCATTTGGGTCAGGTTGCAGTTGTCCAATCCAGAGCGACAGTAGCTGATAGAGCTATTGAAAGCCAACGCCGACATATTCACTTGGTCGGCAGTGGATATGTCCGGCATCTCTCCGAAAACAATGACTCATCGACTCAACATCGCCCTTGGCATGAGGCCGGTGAGACAGAAGAAATGATCTTTCACCTCCGAAAGACAGAAGGCCATCGACGAGGAAGTAGATAAGCTACTCGAGATGGACTTCATCAGAGAAACCACATATCTCGACTGGCTCGCCAATGTCGTCATGGTGAAGAAAGCCAACGAAAAATGGAGGATCTGTATCGACTACACCAACCTGAATCGAGCCTGCCCGAAGGACAGCTTTCCATTATCGAAGATCGACCAACTGATAGATGTGACATCCGATCATCGACTGCTCAGCTTCATGGATGCCTTTGTCGGATATAATCAGATCCGGATGGTGCCCGAGGATGAAGAGCATATGGCCTTCGTGACCACCAAGGGCCTTTACTGTTATAGAGTGATGCCCTTCGGTCTGAAGAATGCCAGAGCCACCTACTAATGCCTCGTCAATAAGGTCTTCAAAGCTCAAATCGGGCGTAACATGGAGGTGTACGTGGACGATATGCTGGTGAAGAGCGCACAGGCTTCAGATCATGTCCAAGACTTGGAAGAAACCTTTCGCACTCTTTGGCGACATCGGATGAAGCTAAATCTGACCAAGTGCGACTTCGGGGTAACTTCGAAAAAGTTCCTCGGGTTCCTCATTTCTCAATGCGGAATTGAGGCCAACCCCGAGAAGATAAAGGTGATTATTGACATGCGGCATCCGAACACCAAAAAAAAAGTACAGTAGCTCTATGGAAGGATCATCGCACTCAGTCGATTCATTTCTCAGTCGGCTGAGAGATGCCTCCTGTTCTTCAAAATCCTGAGGCAGACAAAGGACTTCTCTTAGCCGAGTGAGTGCCGGCAAGCCTTCGAAGATTTGAAGAAATATCTGACTTCTCCACCCCTGCTTGTAAAGCCAGAGGTCGGAGAAATATTGTACCTTTACTTGGCTACCGCCCCAGAGACGGTTAGTTCGGTACTCGTCCGGGAGAACGAGAGCCAAACTCACCAACCCATATATTATACCAGCAAAGTGCTCCACGAAGTCAAAACTCGATACTCGAGAGCGAAGAAGAAGATATTTGCCTTGGTCATATCCGTGCAATGACTCCGTCCATATTTTCAAGCACACGCCATCGTGGTCCCCATCGACCAACCCCTGAGGGTGATCCTGCATCGCCTTGACACATCAGAATGACTGACGAAATGGACGGTGAAGCTGAGCGAGTTCGACATCCAGTACCGACCGCGACCTGCTTTGAAAGCCCAGGTCCTGGCCGACTTCATCGCGGAATGCCTGATAACCGACCAAATGTCGAAAGACGGGAGCTCCAAAGAAGCTGCGACCTCTTAATATAACCCCGGGTCAACCTGGGTGTTACACATAGACGGAGCTTCCAATGCTTAAGGGAGCGGGGCTGGGTTCCTGCTCACCAACTCGGAGGGAGTAGTTATCGAGTACGCCCTCCGATTCAACTTCAAAGCCTCCAATAATCAAGTCGAGTATGAAGTGCTTCTCGCTGGCTTGAGAGTGGTGAAGGAGCTCGGGATCGACAGCCTCAGAGTCTTCTTCGACTCCCAGCTGATTGTAGGGTAGGTCAGAGGCGAATTCGAAGTGCGGGATCCGACCATGGCGAAATATTTTCAGAAGGTGAGAGATCTCGTGGCACACCTCAAGTATTTTGAGATCTCTCACATTCTCAGGATAGAGAATGCTCGGGCCGACGCACTCTCCAGGCTCACGACATTTGCCTATGGCACTTTGGGCCGAACACTCGTAGAGAGTCTTGAGCAACCGAGTGTCGACAAGGCTGAGGAGGTGCTACAACTAACGACCGAGCCAAGCTGGATGGATCCGATCGTTCAGTATCTGACTGACGAAACCAGCCCCGAAGACCTCGTGGAAACCAAGCGACTTCGGTAGACGGCCTCCTAATATATAATGATGGACGGACGACTCTACAAAAGGTCGTTCTCCCTTCCTTTGCTAAAGTGCCTGGGACCGACGGACGCGGACTACGCACTCAGAGAGGTGCATGAAGGGATCTGCGGAAGTCACCTGGGGGGCAAATCCTTGGCCTACAAAGTCCTACGGTAAGGTTACTACTGGCCCACCATGAAAAAAGATGCGGCTGACTTGGTTCGGAGGTGTGAGCCATGTCAAAAGTATGCCAACATACAACACTGGCCCGCCAACCAGCTGACTTCCATTGTCACCCCATGGCCCTTCGCCCAATGGGGAATCGACGTACTCGACCCTTTCCCTCCGGCATCTGGTCAAAGAAAGTTCATAGTCATCGCGATCGACTACTTCACCAAGTGGGTGGAGGCTGAACTCCTGACGCAAATCACCGAGCATAAGATGGAAGACTTTATCCAGAAGTCCATCATCTTCAGATTCGGACTGCCACACATTATCATCACCGACAATGGACGACAGTTCGACAACCATGACTTCAGAGAGTTCTGTGCGAGATTTCATATCACGCATAAGCTGACCTCGATCGGACATCCACAGTCTAACGAAGAAGTCGAAGTAACCAACCGGACTATTCTGCATGGATTGAAGACTCGATTGAACGAAGCCAGAGACCTCTGGGTCGAGGAATTGCACTCGATCCTGTGGGCGTATCGAACGAACCCCGTGTCCCGATCGAGAAATCTCCTTTCAATTTGGCCTATGGGACGGAGGCAATGATCCCACTCGAGATCGGGCTGCCATCGACTAGAGTTGAGCAGTACTGTGAACCGGACAACTCCGAGTGTCGGAGAGTTGACTTGGACCTCCTATCCGAGCTCCGACGCGAGGCTCAACTCCGCATGGCTTCCTACTGACAAAGAGTGGCCCGATACTACAATGCTAAAGTTAAGCCAAAGTCTTTCAGACCTGGAGACCTGGTTTTAAGAAAGACGGAAGTCTCGAAGCTTCTAGATCAAGAAAAACTGTCCCCGAATTGGGAAGGACCCTACAAGATAGTGGATACCTGCAGGTCGGGCGCCTACCGACTTGAGACCCTGGAAGGGATGGCCATTCTCCGGACTTGAAATGTCGACAACCTAAAATTATACCATCAATGAATTCTGTATGCCCTTGTTCGGAATACAACTCAATTTTAAAATCCCAGAGTCTACAAAATTCGGCTCTCCGTCGAGGGTCGGCCCTCGCCAGAAGTACGGGTCCCAGCGCCCCGACTTGGGCCCAACGTTTCATTGGAGACCTACGGCCTAATCGCCGACGACACATCAGACTCTTACGAGAACCGTTCTGTCTACACTAACGGAAGGCCAGCGCTGACGATGAAACCTCTCTAAGTTGAAGCCGCGCTCTTTCCACAGTCGACTCTCGATCAACGTGGCTGGCTAGCTTGCCGACTTAGCTTCGACTAAGAAGGGCAAAATGCCAAGACGACCGCAGTCACACTCGCGACATACTGACTTGATCACGATCGATCGATGGATATTTGGCTTGCCACCATTTATCATACGTCCCGACGTGCATGCCCGACCAAGGTCCGGACAACGGATATTCAACTTATCATCGTTATCCTAACCGAATACGTCGGACACTACTCAACTATTAGATTCTACGGAATGATCGTGTCGACATGCTACGTTCGAAGATTGGTCGACACCCGGCTCGACGTGCACGCCCGACCAAGGTTCGGGCGACAGACACTCGACCTACAGTCGGGATGGCTCTCGACCATCGGATCCTACGCTATCTGTATGACAGTCGGGACGTCGGCCTACGATCGAGGCTTGCTCTACCCTTAGCATGGCGCATGCCACTGACTACCTTGATCAACTACGCTGGATCCTACCGAACGTCCTAACGAGGTATGTCGGAGCTACGACCTATACTCTCAGAGATGTCTCGGCGGGACATACACTTTGAACCGCATGCAAGGAAAAATTTGAAAAGTCTTCAATTTCATTTAGTTGAATTAGACTTACAAAATTATGCCGAAGCCCGATTACAAGTATCAAAAGCGAAACAAAAACAAAATAATACAAAAACAATGGAGCAGACACTCCGATTATTCGTCGGAATCGACTTCCTACACCGAAAAGAGTTCGAGAACGATCGGTGTACCCGCTCGGGTTGGAGTGGGATCGGAGGTTGGAGCCGCCTCACCTTCGGTAGCTCGTTCCATCGGCTCAGGGACGGCCTCC
Organism: Elaeis guineensis; assembly: GCF_000442705.2. Classification (NCBI taxonomy): domain Eukaryota; kingdom Viridiplantae; phylum Streptophyta; class Magnoliopsida; order Arecales; family Arecaceae; genus Elaeis; species Elaeis guineensis. The sequence goes on from NC_025996.2 coordinate 36,423,547, forward strand.
TCCACAGCCATCGGATCCTCCGACATTGAGTCGGCCTCCTCCTCTACAGCTTGGTCCTCCGACCCCGGAGGGACAATACTGCTCAGATCAAGTTTCGGGTGCAGCCTCTGAATTGCATCCCGGGCATCCTCGTACCCCACTTGGTAGGAGGCGAAGCCGCTCTCGAGAAGCTCCTCTCGATACTCGTCCGAGCCTTGAAAGTCCTCCACCGTCCGGCTCAGTGCCTCTTTAGCCGACTCCACCTCCGCCATCGCTATGTCGGCGTCGGCTTGAACGGAGGACAGGTTCTCCTTGGCCTTAGCCAGATTCTCCAGGCTAATCCGAAGTTGTTCGCGCTCAGCCTCGAGCTCACTAATGCAGCCGTCTCGCTCACACCGCAGCCGATGAACGGAATGGGTCTTGCGCTTGACCTGCTCGCGGGCCGACTGAAGTTCAGCCTCCGAGGTAGCCAGGCCGTTGGTGAGTCGGGAAATCTCCTCCTCGAGCCTGGCCTCGCGGTTGACCGACAGCTTCAGCTGTTCCACCAACATCGCCTTCTCGGCTTTGGCGATTTCGGCCCTATCCTTCCAGGCCGTCCGGATGTCGCCAAACCTCCGGTACCCGGCCTTCAACTCGGACATATTATAGATCAGCTGCAAGTGAAAGACCGGTCGTCAGAAAAATAAAATGATGAAAATAATAATGGAGAGGAAAGAAAAAGAAGAACTCACCTTGATCATGGTTGGGTAGAAGGAAAAGAGCATCTCGGTCACCGGCCGACTCTTCAAGAGCTCCCGGTCGGTCGGGAGAATGGTTGCCTGACACAACCTCCTGGCCAAATTGTGGTTGGTTAGGGCTAACGCTCCCTCGGGAACCCGAATGTCGGACGACGCGACGCGGTCCGCCGACCTTGTGTCGTCCACCAGCGCCATCGGAGCCTTCCCCGATCAGTCGTCCAGGCCCAAAGATCGGAGAAGGATGGAAAACTTGAACTCGACTGAGTTCCTCCTGAGGGTGTGACGGGAGCCGCCGCAGGTCGTTCGAGCTTATGTGCTTCGATCCGAACCTCTTCCACAGGCGGGGCCACCGACACTCCTTCGGCTGCCCCCTCCGCCGCCCCTTCCTCGGACGGTGCCTCGGGTGGCACCGTCGGTGCTGATAGGGCGATGATCGGTTCAAAGCCCGATGCTCGTTCGGTGTCGGGCTGCGCAGCCGCCATCGCAACGACAGTCGGGGATGATGTCTGGGGCCTCTTGGGTGGGTACGAAGGTCCGGCCCCGGGCGTCGGTCTCTTCCTCGCCGCGTGCTGCCGAATGTCGGCATCTGTTAGTCTTACTCTCGGCAGCATGCCTGCAATTTCAACGAAAGATTAGCACAAGTCTGAAGATGGATGAAAAAAGTCAAAAGACGACCGACAGACCGAACTGTACCTAAGTGAAGAACCGAATTAGGCCGGCGTCATACAGAACTTGCTCGATGACGAGCTCTCTCTGCTTCAGCACCGACACATCCTTCAGTCGGTGAAAGTCCTCTCGATCTTCTGCTTCCACTCAACTGTTTTCGTTCGGCTAAGTTGAGGGTCGCCCCAGCGAGAAGGAAACCCCCAGGATAGCGAAGAAGAAGCGAAGAAAAATTGGTTCTTCCACCCGTGGATCGACGATGAAAGATCGGTAATGAACGAAAGGCCCTTCCGAGGATTGAAGAACCACCATCCTCGGGCTTTCGGGTGAGGTCGGAGGACGAAGAATGCCCGAAAGAGAGAGATGCGGGGAAAGGTCGGCAAGAGCCGACACAACAAAGCGAAGCTGATTATTAATCGGACTGAATTCGGCGCCAGTTGTGCCGGGCAAAGTCTGTAATAATCCAAGACATTCTGGATGAACTTCGAAATTGAGAAGCGAAGACTTGCCCGAAGGTCCTCAACATAAAAGGCCACTTAGCCCGGAGGCGGGTTGTTAACCCGACCCTCAGCCCCAGGGGTAAAAAGTCGGAATTGCTCTGGGATACCATATTGCTCCCGATGCCGTTCGACGTTCGACCCCGAAAGTGAAGAAGCCTTCACCTTCGGGGTCGACCGGGAATCATCGGTCGGGTTCCCCGACTGACTTCCTCGAGGAGAGGTTCTAGCCATAATGCTGGTCCCAAAAAAAGAGAATAAAAAGGATAATGCAAATGGAGCAAAAATGCAAAGGGACAAGAATGAAAAGCTTCGAGAAGAGCTTTCAAAGAAGGAGGACGGAAATAGCTACTTGAAACTGGGAGACAACTCGACAGAGCCTCAGCGCCAGAAACAGGACAGTAAAAAGTGAAGCTTTGGATATGAGTGGCCGTATATATATAAGGCCCTTTGACGGTCGAGATGAAAGCATGCCGAATGAGGGTTTCCCGGATGTTGACACGTGGCAGTGCCTGGGCCCTTCTCGGTCCGATGGTTCGACGCACCTGCCCCAGATCGAGCCACGTCATCTCCATCCGCACGAACGGTTCTGGCCCAATAACCCCCCGACGCGTGGCAGAAAAATCGCATTTCAAAATTAATTAACCGACGGTGGTTTGCATTCCCAATGAGACGTCTGACATCGGATCATCCGTTGGTACGGTCGGTAGAGTCGGGACATGACGTAATGGAAAACCACTTCTTTCACCCGAGGCCATCGCCCACGTGGTAACACAGGCCAACACGACATCAGACTCAAAAGTGGGGGGCAACTGTTGGGATATACCGGCTGACCCCTGTATGCGACTTATCCTCAGAACAGTCCGACCGACGCTTGACTCTACCCACCAGATGGACAGACGACTCCGACAATGACTGCCGACGATATCCAGCCGAAGGTATGCCGGTCGAACAGATCAATACTGTTTTTCAATCGATCGAACGGCTGAACCCATATCATCGATTCACTGTCGGAGGGACAGCCGACGTCCGACTTCCACAAGGCACCAGATCAGTCGATGGTATTTTTGAGTCATCACCCGACGTCCCGGCAGCCGAATACCGACATATAGTCGGCCAGCCCGTCCAAATGCCGTACAACCGCTATGGGCTGTTGTCCTACCAAGGACATGCGGTACGACTGCCCTGGGGCATTGTTCTGCCAAGGACATGGATTAGTTCCAATGACTTGACAACCCACGATGATTTGACAGCCCTCCGGCGATTTGACAACTCCTCAGTTATCTACACTATTAATGGCGGGACCATACCGCATTCTACTATAAAACGGGATAAGGCAACAGTTTTGGTAAGCTCTCTCTCCCCGCTGAGCCTCTGGGTTTTTTCACTGTTGCTTAATCTCCTCTCTGACTTG
>NC_025996.2:36426936-36472873 GCF_000442705.2 Elaeis guineensis
TCCTGTTCTTCAAAATCCTGAGGCAGACAAAGGACTTCTCTTAGCCGAGTGAGTGCCGGCAAGCCTTCGAAGATTTGAAGAAATATCTGACTTCTCCACCCCTGCTTGTAAAGCCAGAGGTCGGAGAAATATTGTACCTTTACTTGGCTACCGCCCCAGAGACGGTTAGTTCGGTACTCGTCCGGGAGAACGAGAGCCAAACTCACCAACCCATATATTATACCAGCAAAGTGCTCCACGAAGTCAAAACTCGATACTCGAGAGCGAAGAAGAAGATATTTGCCTTGGTCATATCCGTGCAATGACTCCGTCCATATTTTCAAGCACACGCCATCGTGGTCCCCATCGACCAACCCCTGAGGGTGATCCTGCATCGCCTTGACACATCAGAATGACTGACGAAATGGACGGTGAAGCTGAGCGAGTTCGACATCCAGTACCGACCGCGACCTGCTTTGAAAGCCCAGGTCCTGGCCGACTTCATCGCGGAATGCCTGATAACCGACCAAATGTCGAAAGACGGGAGCTCCAAAGAAGCTGCGACCTCTTAATATAACCCCGGGTCAACCTGGGTGTTACACATAGACGGAGCTTCCAATGCTTAAGGGAGCGGGGCTGGGTTCCTGCTCACCAACTCGGAGGGAGTAGTTATCGAGTACGCCCTCCGATTCAACTTCAAAGCCTCCAATAATCAAGTCGAGTATGAAGTGCTTCTCGCTGGCTTGAGAGTGGTGAAGGAGCTCGGGATCGACAGCCTCAGAGTCTTCTTCGACTCCCAGCTGATTGTAGGGTAGGTCAGAGGCGAATTCGAAGTGCGGGATCCGACCATGGCGAAATATTTTCAGAAGGTGAGAGATCTCGTGGCACACCTCAAGTATTTTGAGATCTCTCACATTCTCAGGATAGAGAATGCTCGGGCCGACGCACTCTCCAGGCTCACGACATTTGCCTATGGCACTTTGGGCCGAACACTCGTAGAGAGTCTTGAGCAACCGAGTGTCGACAAGGCTGAGGAGGTGCTACAACTAACGACCGAGCCAAGCTGGATGGATCCGATCGTTCAGTATCTGACTGACGAAACCAGCCCCGAAGACCTCGTGGAAACCAAGCGACTTCGGTAGACGGCCTCCTAATATATAATGATGGACGGACGACTCTACAAAAGGTCGTTCTCCCTTCCTTTGCTAAAGTGCCTGGGACCGACGGACGCGGACTACGCACTCAGAGAGGTGCATGAAGGGATCTGCGGAAGTCACCTGGGGGGCAAATCCTTGGCCTACAAAGTCCTACGGTAAGGTTACTACTGGCCCACCATGAAAAAGATGCGGCTGACTTGGTTCGGAGGTGTGAGCCATGTCAAAAGTATGCCAACATACAACACTGGCCCGCCAACCAGCTGACTTCCATTGTCACCCCATGGCCCTTCGCCCAATGGGGAATCGACGTACTCGACCCTTTCCCTCCGGCATCTGGTCAAAGAAAGTTCATAGTCATCGCGATCGACTACTTCACCAAGTGGGTGGAGGCTGAACTCCTGACGCAAATCACCGAGCATAAGATGGAAGACTTTATCCAGAAGTCCATCATCTTCAGATTCGGACTGCCACACATTATCATCACCGACAATGGACGACAGTTCGACAACCATGACTTCAGAGAGTTCTGTGCGAGATTTCATATCACGCATAAGCTGACCTCGATCGGACATCCACAGTCTAACGAAGAAGTCGAAGTAACCAACCGGACTATTCTGCATGGATTGAAGACTCGATTGAACGAAGCCAGAGACCTCTGGGTCGAGGAATTGCACTCGATCCTGTGGGCGTATCGAACGAACCCCGTGTCCCGATCGAGAAATCTCCTTTCAATTTGGCCTATGGGACGGAGGCAATGATCCCACTCGAGATCGGGCTGCCATCGACTAGAGTTGAGCAGTACTGTGAACCGGACAACTCCGAGTGTCGGAGAGTTGACTTGGACCTCCTATCCGAGCTCCGACGCGAGGCTCAACTCCGCATGGCTTCCTACTGACAAAGAGTGGCCCGATACTACAATGCTAAAGTTAAGCCAAAGTCTTTCAGACCTGGAGACCTGGTTTTAAGAAAGACGGAAGTCTCGAAGCTTCTAGATCAAGAAAAACTGTCCCCGAATTGGGAAGGACCCTACAAGATAGTGGATACCTGCAGGTCGGGCGCCTACCGACTTGAGACCCTGGAAGGGATGGCCATTCTCCGGACTTGAAATGTCGACAACCTAAAATTATACCATCAATGAATTCTGTATGCCCTTGTTCGGAATACAACTCAATTTTAAAATCCCAGAGTCTACAAAATTCGGCTCTCCGTCGAGGGTCGGCCCTCGCCAGAAGTACGGGTCCCAGCGCCCCGACTTGGGCCCAACGTTTCATTGGAGACCTACGGCCTAATCGCCGACGACACATCAGACTCTTACGAGAACCGTTCTGTCTACACTAACGGAAGGCCAGCGCTGACGATGAAACCTCTCTAAGTTGAAGCCGCGCTCTTTCCACAGTCGACTCTCGATCAACGTGGCTGGCTAGCTTGCCGACTTAGCTTCGACTAAGAAGGGCAAAATGCCAAGACGACCGCAGTCACACTCGCGACATACTGACTTGATCACGATCGATCGATGGATATTTGGCTTGCCACCATTTATCATACGTCCCGACGTGCATGCCCGACCAAGGTCCGGACAACGGATATTCAACTTATCATCGTTATCCTAACCGAATACGTCGGACACTACTCAACTATTAGATTCTACGGAATGATCGTGTCGACATGCTACGTTCGAAGATTGGTCGACACCCGGCTCGACGTGCACGCCCGACCAAGGTTCGGGCGACAGACACTCGACCTACAGTCGGGATGGCTCTCGACCATCGGATCCTACGCTATCTGTATGACAGTCGGGACGTCGGCCTACGATCGAGGCTTGCTCTACCCTTAGCATGGCGCATGCCACTGACTACCTTGATCAACTACGCTGGATCCTACCGAACGTCCTAACGAGGTATGTCGGAGCTACGACCTATACTCTCAGAGATGTCTCGGCGGGACATACACTTTGAACCGCATGCAAGGAAAAATTTGAAAAGTCTTCAATTTCATTTAGTTGAATTAGACTTACAAAATTATGCCGAAGCCCGATTACAAGTATCAAAAGCGAAACAAAAACAAAATAATACAAAAACAATGGAGCAGACACTCCGATTATTCGTCGGAATCGACTTCCTACACCGAAAAGAGTTCGAGAACGATCGGTGTACCCGCTCGGGTTGGAGTGGGATCGGAGGTTGGAGCCGCCTCACCTTCGGTAGCTCGTTCCATCGGCTCAGGGACGGCCTCCTCCACAGCCATCGGATCCTCCGACATTGAGTCGGCCTCCTCCTCTACAGCTTGGTCCTCCGACCCCGGAGGGACAATACTGCTCAGATCAAGTTTCGGGTGCAGCCTCTGAATTGCATCCCGGGCATCCTCGTACCCCACTTGGTAGGAGGCGAAGCCGCTCTCGAGAAGCTCCTCTCGATACTCGTCCGAGCCTTGAAAGTCCTCCACCGTCCGGCTCAGTGCCTCTTTAGCCGACTCCACCTCCGCCATCGCTATGTCGGCGTCGGCTTGAACGGAGGACAGGTTCTCCTTGGCCTTAGCCAGATTCTCCAGGCTAATCCGAAGTTGTTCGCGCTCAGCCTCGAGCTCACTAATGCAGCCGTCTCGCTCACACCGCAGCCGATGAACGGAATGGGTCTTGCGCTTGACCTGCTCGCGGGCCGACTGAAGTTCAGCCTCCGAGGTAGCCAGGCCGTTGGTGAGTCGGGAAATCTCCTCCTCGAGCCTGGCCTCGCGGTTGACCGACAGCTTCAGCTGTTCCACCAACATCGCCTTCTCGGCTTTGGCGATTTCGGCCCTATCCTTCCAGGCCGTCCGGATGTCGCCAAACCTCCGGTACCCGGCCTTCAACTCGGACATATTATAGATCAGCTGCAAGTGAAAGACCGGTCGTCAGAAAAATAAAATGATGAAAATAATAATGGAGAGGAAAGAAAAAGAAGAACTCACCTTGATCATGGTTGGGTAGAAGGAAAAGAGCATCTCGGTCACCGGCCGACTCTTCAAGAGCTCCCGGTCGGTCGGGAGAATGGTTGCCTGACACAACCTCCTGGCCAAATTGTGGTTGGTTAGGGCTAACGCTCCCTCGGGAACCCGAATGTCGGACGACGCGACGCGGTCCGCCGACCTTGTGTCGTCCACCAGCGCCATCGGAGCCTTCCCCCGATCAGTCGTCCAGGCCCAAAGATCGGAGAAGGATGGAAAACTTGAACTCGACTGAGTTCCTCCTGAGGGTGTGACGGGAGCCGCCGCAGGTCGTTCGAGCTTATGTGCTTCGATCCGAACCTCTTCCACAGGCGGGGCCACCGACACTCCTTCGGCTGCCCCCTCCGCCGCCCCTTCCTCGGACGGTGCCTCGGGTGGCACCGTCGGTGCTGATAGGGCGATGATCGGTTCAAAGCCCGATGCTCGTTCGGTGTCGGGCTGCGCAGCCGCCATCGCAACGACAGTCGGGGATGATGTCTGGGGCCTCTTGGGTGGGTACGAAGGTCCGGCCCCGGGCGTCGGTCTCTTCCTCGCCGCGTGCTGCCGAATGTCGGCATCTGTTAGTCTTACTCTCGGCAGCATGCCTGCAATTTCAACGAAAGATTAGCACAAGTCTGAAGATGGATGAAAAAGTCAAAAGACGACCGACAGACCGAACTGTACCTAAGTGAAGAACCGAATTAGGCCGGCGTCATACAGAACTTGCTCGATGACGAGCTCTCTCTGCTTCAGCACCGACACATCCTTCAGTCGGTGAAAGTCCTCTCGATCTTCTGCTTCCACTCAACTGTTTTCGTTCGGCTAAGTTTGAGGGTCGCCCCAGCGAGAAGGAAACCCCCAGGATAGCGAAGAAGAAGCGAAGAAAAATTGGTTCTTCCACCCGTGGATCGACGATGAAAGATCGGTAATGAACGAAAGGCCCTTCCGAGGATTGAAGAACCACCATCCTCGGGCTTTCGGGTGAGGTCGGAGGACGAAGAATGCCCGAAAGAGAGAGATGCGGGGAAAGGTCGGCAAGAGCCGACACAACAAAGCGAAGCTGATTATTAATCGGACTGAATTCGGCGCCAGTTGTGCCGGGCAAAGTCTGTAATAATCCAAGACATTCTGGATGAACTTCGAAATTGAGAAGCGAAGACTTGCCCGAAGGTCCTCAACATAAAAGGCCACTTAGCCCGGAGGCGGGTTGTTAACCCGACCCTCAGCCCCAGGGGTAAAAAGTCGGAATTGCTCTGGGATACCATATTGCTCCCGATGCCGTTCGACGTTCGACCCCGAAAGTGAAGAAGCCTTCACCTTCGGGGTCGACCGGGAATCATCGGTCGGGTTCCCCGACTGACTTCCTCGAGGAGAGGTTCTAGCCATAATGCTGGTCCCAAAAAAAGAGAATAAAAAGGATAATGCAAATGGAGCAAAAATGCAAAGGGACAAGAATGAAAAGCTTCGAGAAGAGCTTTCAAAGAAGGAGGACGGAAATAGCTACTTGAAACTGGGAGACAACTCGACAGAGCCTCAGCGCCAGAAACAGGACAGTAAAAAGTGAAGCTTTGGATATGAGTGGCCGTATATATATAAGGCCCTTTGACGGTCGAGATGAAAGCATGCCGAATGAGGGTTTCCCGGATGTTGACACGTGGCAGTGCCTGGGCCCTTCCTCGGTCCGATGGTTCGACGCACCTGCCCCAGATCGAGCCACGTCATCTCCATCCGCACGAACGGTTCTGGCCCAATAACCCCCCGACGCGTGGCAGAAAAATCGCATTTCAAAATTAATTAACCGACGGTGGTTTGCATTCCCAATGAGACGTCTGACATCGGATCATCCGTTGGTACGGTCGGTAGAGTCGGGACATGACGTAATGGAAAACCACTTCTTTCACCCGAGGCCATCGCCCACGTGGTAACACAGGCCAACACGACATCAGACTCAAAAGTGGGGGGGCAACTGTTGGGATATACCGGCTGACCCCTGTATGCCGACTTATCCTCAGAACAGTCCGACCGACGCTTGACTCTACCCACCAGATGGACAGACGACTCCGACAATGACTGCCGACGATATCCAGCCGAAGGTATGCCGGTCGAACAGATCAATACTGTTTTCAATCGATCGAACGGCTGAACCCATATCATCGATTCACTGTCGGAGGGACAGCCGACGTCCGACTTCCACAAGGCACCAGATCAGTCGATGGTATTTTTGAGTCATCACCCGACGTCCCGGCAGCCGAATACCGACATATAGTCGGCCAGCCCGTCCAAATGCCGTACAACCGCTATGGGCTGTTGTCCTACCAAGGACATGCGGTACGACTGCCCTGGGGCATTGTTCTGCCAAGGACATGGATTAGTTCCAATGACTTGACAACCCACGATGATTTGACAGCCCTCCGGCGATTTGACAACTCCTCAGTTATCTACACTATTAATGGCGGGACCATACCGCATTCTACTATAAAACGGGATAAGGCAACAGTTTTGGTAAGCTCTCTCTCCCCCGCTGAGCCTCTGGGTTTTTTCACTGTTGCTTAATCTCCTCTCTGACTTGAGTGTCGGAGGGTCCCTGTCGGAGGCATCTCCGGTCAGTGAGGACTTTTCTTGCAGATGTGCGTCCCCGACAATCAGACGACGAGAAGATTGGCCGCAATAGGACCTAGTCCCACTACCCAAAGCCAGACCAAAGGAGACTACTAAGAAGCTGAACATGGGCTATACCTCCATGAAACATAATACCAACAGCTCCAGCCATACCGAGGCCTAGCAAATTAGTTTAAGAAGTTTAGTTAAAGTGTTGAAGACCTCAAGAGTCAGGCAGAAAATGGCCAAGGACAAGCGGAGAGAGAGAAGCAATGTGCTAATGGTCCGGGATGAGGCGAGTCGGGGAGGTTTGTGGTGTCGTTGAGTTGCCTTTCGCATCCCACGTTCCTGAGGCTGTTGAAGAGGGCAAAGGAGGAGTTGTGCCAGGAGGGTGCGCTCGCCATACCATCGAACAAAAATCATCATCCCATAACTTTTTTTCTAGTACCTGCCCGATATGGTTTTTGTTCCACTTGGCCGGCATGGTATGCAGCAAAAGTCATATGAGATGGGCACCAAAGAAAAAAATTATAGGATGGGTTTTTGATTTTACCATGTTCCCTTTAGGATCCCTCTTTTCATGGATGAAAAATTTATCTAAAAATTTATTTTTTTAAATAAATATTTTTTCGATAATATTTAGATAAAAAAATAATATACCCATATTCCTTTATGTATGAAAAAATGGCTTCGAAATATGTTATTCATGTTCTTTTGCATTACTACTTTCCTGAATAAATTGCTAAAATTTATCCATATTGCTCATAATATCCTTTATATTTTTTAGAGTTGGAGAAAGTGGATAACTAAATTATTGGCCATTGAATATTGGAGACATTAGAAATGAGGATGGGGCATCTTAGGAATAAAATTAAATATCTATTGGACTACTTCATAGAAAAATAATTTAGCCATCTCCTAGATGGATGAAATTTTCTCTAATTTCATGGATAAATACTACCTATGAAAAAATAACTTATCCATCTTGAAAAGCATAAAAATATGGATAAGTTGGTCAATAGAAAAATTGATCAATTTTCTTATAAATTTATCTACCAAGGAACGGACTCTTAATACTAATCTTAAAGAAAAAATTTAAAAGTCAAAGACTCCTCCCAACTGAGTCGTTAGTCTTATAATTCAAAAAAAAAAGTATGATATTTTTTTTCTTCCTTATTTTCATAATATGCTTTTTATCGATACATATTATATAATCAAGTGATACGCACCAAGTAAATTAATTATCAAGTAAGTCAATACACACCTTTAGATAAATCAATACATAGTTTCTATAATATAAAATTCACCAATATATAGTACACGGCTAGATGATGCACATTTAGCAAATTAATTATCTAACAATTTAATACATATATTCAAATAAATTGATACATAGTTCTCAGAATATTATGTTTACCAATACATACTATATTATATCGTAATACATATTGATCAATTTTTTGATACATATTGCAAACTTCTTTGATATACACGTAACAGTAATTCAATATATATTTTTAGATACATCAATACATAGTTTCTAAAATATGAAATTCATCAATACATAGTATACAACTATGATACATACTTAGCAAATTAGTCATCCTTCAAATTAATATACACATCCAATCAAACTGATATATAATTTTAAAAATATTATATTTATCAGTATATATTATATTGTACGGTGATACATATTAATCGATATTTTGATATATACAGTAAGCTTCTTTAATACACACATAGAGACTGTGTATCGATCTATTTGCAAGTACATATTGGATTATTATTAAATGTGTATCAGATTACACTTACAGTATGTATTAGAAAGTTGATGAATGTATATCACCAAGCCATGTAATGTGCACTAATGAACATAATGCTCCAGAAATGCTATATTAATTTATTTAGAAAAATGTATTGAATTGTTAAAAGACTAATTTATTAAGTATATATTATATAGTCGTATACTTATATTGATGAACTCTATATTTCGAAAACTATATATTGATTTATCTAGAGATATGTATTGATTTATTTGATAATTAATTTGTTTAGTATGTATTATATAATCATGTAGTATGTACTGATAAAAAATATATACCGAAAATAAGAAAGAAAAAATATCATTTTTTTTAATTATAAAATTGATAATTTTATTATTAAAATTTTTTTTAAATTTTTTAATTTATTCTTTTATATTTATTTTAAAATAAATATATTAAATTATAAAATTTATTTAATAATTTTTTTCTCGTGTGCCCATCCCGTATGATTTTTTTTGGTGGACCGAGCGAGCTGGAGAGAATTCCTAGGGGCTGTGAACCGCAGTGAGTGGTGGCACACTACTCTTATTGTCATAATGGAAGGTGGTACCTTCTGTCCTTTTTTTTTTTTTTTTTTTTTGGGTAAGGAAAAAACTTTACCACGCAAGTAGCAAAGTACTGTTTACAGACTTCGTGAACAAGCTTGATGCAACATTAAAACAAAAAAGCAGGAGGGAATGGTAAAGGCCAACACAGCAGGAAGTGCAGGATTCCAAAGGTGATACATAATATGATCTCTAGCATAAAAGGATAAACTTGAGAACTGCTGTTGAAGCGACGAATATGACAGTTGAACCCATGAGCAAGGGTACTTGTGGTTGTAAAGCAAAGACCCCAAAGTTGATAAAAATACAGTAGAATACAGGACTGAGTATAAAAATAGCTGAAACATTGACAATAACGAGCCTCCAACTGTTGAGTAAGCAATAGAAATATCCATCTGAGATATAAACCAAAGTATCTCCGGCCAAGCCCAAAGAAGAAAGATAGGCAACCAGCAACAAACTGCCCTGTTATAGAAAGCAGAATAAAACTGGCAGTGAATCTTAAAATTCCATACCAAGGATCTACATACACTGCATCAACTGGATGAACCGCAAAAAACTGAGAGTGGCACAGAAAGTAGCACAAGACATAGGCAGTACCATAAGATAATAAGCTGGAAGAGCTGCCATAACAATGATACGTAGATTGAGCCTAGCACAGGAACAAACATAACAGAGAATATACAAAAAATCCAGGTTCCCATTAGCACTATGAAACTGTTGCCATTCAATCCCCCATATAAGTAGCTCAAACAACCAACTGATGCATAGAAGGAACCACATCTTCCTGAACTTAGAAACAGAATTACAGAGATATAAGTTGTGAAGGATAACAGGCTTAACGAATGCAAAAACCTGATAAGGTCGGTAGTGAGATACTAGCAGGCAGAAAATCTTGGCCCTTAGTAGGAACCGTGTTCTGGAGCTTAGATAATTGCAGCCTTTGCTAAGAAGTAAGAGCAACAGAGATCTTCCAGTGCATAAACCATACAGTCTATGAAGAGGGGAACAACATGGATAGAATTGTTTGACAGTATCTTTTGTCTTTGTTGAGCCAGTCTAACTAAGGGCATGGAAGGATTGGAGAACCGAGGTGATTTGACCAGGATAGCTAATTTTTGTAAACTGATTCGAAGAAGTAATTGTAAAGATATGACAAAGTAATGGTTAAGCTAGTTGTTGATCACCTATGTTGCAAGTATCTGGATTTTTGGCTTTGGACTTTTTTACTATTCGGGTAGGAGCTCCAATTTTGATGGGATTCCACAGGTTTTTTCAATGTAAGGGCTATTGAATACTATAAATAACCTTTGTACTCTCCTTTTTTTAGATTATAATAAATCAAATTAAAGTTTGAAGCTTTCCTTTTGAATACATTAATTCAAATCTAAAATTTACAAGTAATATCTAACAAAGAGTGAAAATGATCTTGGGTATCACTTAAGGCCATTAATAAGAAAAAAATATCAAACTATCCAAAAAGCATTGCAAATTACTTGTAATTATAATACTCCAGGTTACACAGATTGTGAGACATAAGTGGGTAGTTATCTTTGTAAGTTTTACTACAACATCAATCGGCCATTCAAACATAGAAAAGAATCTATCCAAACTAAAACTTTTACATACTTATATAAATCACCATGCATAGATATACAATACCTCAGCCTTGGATGTTGTTCATCAAAATGGGCTTCAGTTTAGCAAAGCATATTGCAAACTCCACATAGATGCAATCAAATATCTTGTCAATCAATTCGAAATAAGCAATCCTTGTAGCTCGTTTGATCATGAGTGCATATATGAACCCCCAGAGCCCGACAATAAATCCTAGTGCACAGCTAACATAAAGCCATATCTTTTCAGATGCATCTCTATTTTCAGATTCCTCTAATTGACTTTTGGTTCGAAATGGATTTTTGGAAGGGGCTTTATTAGAGCACCATGGTAACGGCCATCCATGAAGATTAGGATTTCCATTATAGATGGAGCGATCGCAGAATGTCTGCAGTTGGTGACCCAAGGAATTCTTCCTGACAAATTATTATGGGACAAGTTCAAGTGACTTAAGAAATACATGGAGGACATAGTCGATGGTATTATTCCTGAGAGATTATTCACTGACAGATCAAGTGATTCTAACTGCTTCAGGGCACCGATATTTTCTGGGATCCTCCCTGTGAAGTGATTATTAGAGAGGTTCAAAAAAAGCAAACCTCGAAGATTCATCAGTTCTTCGGGAATCATTCCGCAAAGATTATTGTGCGAGAAGTCTATGCTCATTACCAGTGAAAGCACATTAATAGTGTATTTGATATCTCTTCCATTTGTGATTATTTGTAAGCTCTCTGTATAATAACTGCTGTAGTTTTCTGAAAGTTTTGGTCTATCAACATTCTTTGTGTCCTTCATTGCACTAAAGTTTCCAAAAGATGGAGGCAAAACACCTGAAAATTTGTTGCAAGCGAGGTCCAAAACTTGGACAGAAGCAAGAGATGATAGTTGCTCCGGTATATTACCACTGAAGAAATTTGATCGCAGAGAAAGAATTCTCAATGATATGAGACTTTCTCCAATCCATAATGGTAGGTTATCTGAGAACTTGTTTTCACCAAGATCAAGTACAACCAGTTGTGTACAATATCTCAAGAACAAAGGAAAAACTCCAGAGAGACTATTGTTCCTCAGATGCAATGATAGGAGGCTAACAGGACCAGACATGGAGCCTTGAGAATACCCTAACATGTCGTCTTTTTGTGAATCAACTGTCCCTAGTTGTGATTTATGCCAGCAGTTTGGAAGTCTTCCGGACAAGTTATTATTGGACAAATCAAGAACTACCAGATTGATAAAATTGAAGAATCTCAAATAAAAATAATAAACACTCTTTTCTTATGGTGGAAAGATGACAAGAAGAATACTTGCTTCACACACCACAATGGACAAATCACCTTCCTATTTATAGATGCCTAGATGCCTTTTTATATTCCATAGCATTTAATTCATGCATGGAATACTAAGAAGCATTTACAGAATTCTATGTATTCTTCATCTATCAAGAAGTCTATTCCTTTTTACAAGGAGGCCTTTCAGATTTCCAAGAGACCCTTTAGTTTTCCAAGAGGTCCTTTAGTTTTCCAAAGTCATTTAATGATAAGTTTAAAATAATCCAACAATTCCCCCCTTAAACTTGTTCATCTTGGTGCTATGACTCCAAGCATCTTCCTCAGCCTTTGATAGTCTTCACTTTTGAGTGATTTTGTGAATATATCAGCAACTTGTTCCTTTGATTTGCAATACACAACCTCCACAATTCCTTTTTTGACTTGATCACGAAGAAAATGGAATCTAGTGTCGATATGTTTGCTTCTTCCATGTTGGACTGGATTCTTGGCTAGCTCAATAGCAGATTTGTTATCAACATTGATCTTTATAGGCTCTTTTTGTGGATGACCCAATTCTTCTAGCAAATTTCGCAACCATATAGCCTCACATACACATGATGCCGCTGCAACATACTCCGCCTCACATGTAGATAGTGCCACAATAGATTGCTTCTTTGAGCTCCAAGAGAAAGCATTAGCACCAAAATAAAAAACATAACCGGAAGTGCTCTTCCGTTCATCAAGATCTCCACCCCAATCACTATCAGAAAAACCAATTAAACTTGCATCATTGGAATGAGCATAAAACATACCATGATCAAGAGTTCCTTTAAGATATCTAAGAATCCTCTTTGCCGCCATCCAATGTGACTCCTTTGGATGCTCCATATATCTACTAATCAAACCAACTCCATAAACAATATCGGGCCGACTTATAGTGAGATAGCGAAGACTTCCAACAAGACTTTTGAAGAGAGTCGAGTTCACCTCCTTGCCTTCTCCTTCTTTATTAAGTTTTTCTCCATAAGCCACCGGGGTGTTTACTTCCTTACAACTCTCCATTTTAAATTTTTTTAGAATGTTTCTTGCATATCTCCCTTGAGAAATGAAGATGCCATCTTCTCTGTGCTTTACCTCGATGCCAAGAAAATAGGACATCAAGTCTCCACCCGTCATTTCGAACTCCTTGCCCATAGCTGCTTTGAATTCATAAATCATTTCCTTGCTGCTACCTGTCACAAGAAGGTCATCTACATATAAACATATTATCAAAATATCATCTCCTTTTTTCTTCACATAGGTGGCATATTCATAGGGGCACTTGACAAAGCCGTATCCCTGGAGATAATGATCGATCCGTGTATTCCATGCTCGGGGTGCTTGCTTCAACCCATACAAAGCTTTTCGTAACTTATACACTTTATCTTCCATGCCTTTAAGGATATAACCCTCCGGTTGCTCAATATAAACTTCTTCTTCAAGGTAGCCATTGAGAAATGCTGACTTCACATCCATATGGTACATCTTCCACTTGTGATGAGATGCAAGTGAGAAGATAAGCTTCACGGTGTCAAGTCGAGCAAGTGGTGCAAAGACTTCATCATAGTCGAATCCCTTCTTTTGCTTGTAGCCTTTGGCAACAAGACGAGCTTTGTATCTTTCTACTTCTCCATTAGCAGTGTGCTTCACTTTGTACACCCACTTAACGTCTATCGCCTTTTGTCCTTTTGGAAGTGTAGTTAACTCCCACGTATTATTTTTCTCTAGGGCATGGATCTCCTCCTTCATTGCCTTTCTCCATTCAGCTTTCTGCACTGCTTTATCAAATGTTAGAGATTCAACATCAGCAAATAAACAATATAAATCAACTTGTTCAACTGCTTCTGTTTCATCATAAAGATCATTAAGACTTCTAAATTTTCTTCCATGACTTCTTGTTGATATAGAATGACTTGAAGAAGCCGGTGTAGCTTGTGGTGGTGGAGATGATCTTGCTGGTGATAATATTGGTTGGACAGCCTCCACTTCTATGTTCTCCTCAGCTTCATTATGAAGTGGTACATATTTGGTATGAGAATCTGTGCCACTCCAATCCCATACATCATCTTCCTTGAAGACCACATCTCGACTGATGATTACCTTATTTGCCGTTGGATCATACAACTTGTAGGCTTTGGATTGCTCACTGTATCCTATGAAGATGCACTTTTGGCTTCGATTATCAAGCTTTTTTCTCTTCTCTTGTGGCACTTGGGCATAAGCAATGCTCCCAAAAATCTTCAAGTGGCTCACTCCTGGCTTGTAGCCACTCCAAGCTTCCTTTGGTGTCATTCCTTTGATGAACTTTGTCGGACTTCGGTTGATGAGATAGGCTGCACATGCCACCGCTTCAGCCCAAAATTGCTCGGGAAGGTTCTTCTCTTTCAACATACTTCTTGTCATGTCAAGGATGGTCCGATTCTTCCTTTCGGCTACTCCATTTTGTTGTGGAGAGTACGGAGCAGTGAATTGATGTCGAACTCCTTCTTCATCACAATAGTTCCTGAAAGCATTTGACATGTATTCTCCACCTCTATCGGATCTCAAAATTTGTACTTTATAGTTACATTCTTTTTCAACTAAAGATTTAAAATTTTTAAATGTAGAGAGTGCAGCCGACTTTTCTTTAAGAAAATAAACCCACAACATTCTACTAAAATCATCAACAAATGTTATAAAATATTTGTTACCACCATGAGATTCTGGAAGAGGGCCGCATATATCAGTATGCACCAACTGCAATGGTCTCATTGCTTTCCAAGACTTTCCACCTTTGAAGGGAGCTCTTGTATGCTTTGCTAGTGTGCACTTTTCACAAACTTCATTTGGATAATATATATGCGGAAGACCTTTCACCATACCATCTTTAGATAGCAATTTCAAACTTCCAAAATTTAAATGTCCAAGCCTGAGATGCCAAAGCCAAGAAGGGTTCTTGATATCCACTTGCAAGCAATTTTGAGAATCTGTCTTCAAGAGAAGAGGAAACATCCTGTTCTTTGCCATCTGGACACAAGCAATCAGCTTCCCATTCCCATCTCTTAAGGTTAGTGATGACCCTTTCATATGAATTATATAACCCTTCTCCAAAAGTTGGCCAATACTTAGAATATTACTCTTCAAGTCTGGCACATAATATACATTGGAAATAAAATCAGACGTACCATTCTTTTGTTGAATCATGATCTTGCCTCTTCCTTTGACGGGAACTTTAGAGAAATCCCCAAACTTCACATCACCATGCACCCCTTCTTGCAACTCCACGAATAGGTCTTTTCTTCCACACATGTGGTTTGTGGCTCCTGAGTCAAGAAACCACACATTCTTCAAGTCTCCATTTTGTTGGCATGCCAAAAGAAGAGTTGGCTCTTCTTCTTGGTTTTTGGATTCGGAGTAGTTGCTTTGCTCATTGTTCCAACACTCATAGCTATAATGCCCATATTTGTGGCAATTATAGCATTGAACATTGGATCTTGCTTGGTCACGACCTCCATTTAATCTTCTACCTCGACCATGTTCACCTCTTCTACCACCTCTTCCATTGTTGAAATTTGGAGTTCGACCTCTTCCACCATTGTAGCCTCCTCGACCATGACTACGGCCTCGACCACGACCACGATAGTTGTTGCCACCACCTCTTATGTTGTTACTAGCATCTCGAAATGCTTGAGATTGCCCTTGATCCTTTCCTTTTTGATCTTTGGCCTCCACCTTTGATTGAAGTATTTGCTCTGTATTAGCTGCTTCAATTTTATTTTGCTTCTTTTGTTCATGGACTTGAAGTTTACCCATCAACGCATTGATGGATAGAGTATCCACATCATTAGCTTCTTCAATAGCGACAACAATATGCTCAAACCTCGGTGTCAAAGACCGAAGTATCTTCTCTACCACTCTAACATCATCTATCTTCTCTCCATTCCTCTTCAATTGGTTTACGATAACCAATATTCGAGAAAAGTAGTTGAAGATATTCTCCGTCTCCTTCATGGTGGCGACTTCAAATTCTCCCCGTAGTTGTTGTAGTCGAATTCGCTTCACTTTTTCTTCTCCTTTAAATATGATGGAGAGAGTATCCCATGCTTGCTTTGCAGAAGTTGCCTCAGCAATTCTTTCAAATGTCACCTCATCCAAGGCTTGATACAATTGAAACAAAGCTTTCTTGTCTCTCCTCCTTGTTACTCTCAAAGCCTCCTTTTGATTTTGATTGTACCCTCTCTCTTGATCTGGTGTAGGCTCAGTGTAGCCATCATTAACGATCTCCCATAGATCTTGTGAGCCAAACAATGACTTCATCTGGATACACCAATTCCCAAAGTTCTCCTTAGTAAGCTTTGGGATTTGCATTTGCACACCATCACTAGCCATTTCTCTTAGGATCAGTCTTCTCAACAAGACAAGGCCCTGATACCAAATGATAAAATTGAAGAATCTCAAATAAAAATAATAAACACTCTTTTCTTATGGTGGAAAGATGACAAGAAGAATACTTGCTTCACACACCACAATGGACAAATCACCTTCCTATTTATAGATGCCTAGATGCCTTTTTATATTCCATAGCATTTAATTCATGCATGGAATACTAAGAAGCATTTACAGAATTCTATGTATTCTTCATCTATCAAGAAGTCTATTCCTTTTTACAAGGAGGCCTTTCAGATTTCCAAGAGACCCTTTAGTTTTCCAAGAGGTCCTTTAGTTTTCCAAAGTCATTTAATGATAAGTTTAAAATAATCCAACACAGATAAGTTAGATTGCAGATCAACGGGTGAATGCTACCATTGATGTAATTGTTGGATAACGAAAGGAGTCTGAGTCCCCCAGCTCTAGCATAGCTCAAGGGAATAGGTCCCTCAAATGAATTGTTTGATAGATTTATGATGTATAGACTAGAAGGGTCCAATTCAGGTAGTGGACCATGGAAGTTGTTGGAACTCATGTCAATGTCTTCATATTGCTGGCCTCTCAATGAAGTTGGCAGTTTTCCTGTCATGCTATTCTGAGATAAATTCAAGCTAGTGATATGCAGATCCCAAAACCAAGAAGGGATGTCATCCGAAATGCTATTTTCTGAGAGCTGTAACCCAGTCAAATTGGTCTGGGTTTGAAGCCAGGTAGGAAATTTTGGTCCCAAATGACAAGAGTGCATACCAATCCATTGAGCATTAAAAGGAGGGTTTCAATCATCACTAAGGATCACTTCAAATAAATTGTAAGACAGATCCAAATCTTCTAATCTCCAAAGGTTGGCAAAATGGGCTTCAATCAAATGACCTGTGAAGGAGTTTGAGAAAACTTCCAGCATTTGCAATGTAGAAAGCCGACCTAGACTTTCTGGGACTGTCCCACTCAAATAATTGTAACTCAGGTCCAGAGATGTTAGACCGTACAGAGAGCTGTTTGCATCCAATGTATTTTTGATGCATTTAGACCAACCTTCTATAATATCTGCAATCTCTCCATTAATATTGTTATGAGATGTAGCTAAATTATTCAACTTGCATAGATTCCCCGTAGATCTTGGTATCTCTCCACTAATATAGTTTCCCGGCAAATATAATGTCACCAAGTTGCGGAGATTCCCAATGCTCTTTGGTATAACACCATTGATATTATTACCAGATAGATATAAATACTTCAAGTGTTGACCAAATGTTGCTAATACTTCTGAAATATCTACAGTAATTTGGTTACAGGACAAGTCTAAATACTCCAAGTGGCTGAGGTTTCTGATGGTTTGAAATATTTCTCTAGTTATCTGATTAGAAGACAAATCTAAATGCTGCATATCGCGTTGATTCCGATTGGGACAATCCCATCCTCGAAGATCGAGGTGCACAAGGCTGCTGCTAATATTGAACAAGAAGCGGGATGCAATAGTTCTGTTGGAATCATCATTCCAAGAAAGATCAAGCACTCTGAGAGATGTGAGATTGACGAATGATAGAGTACTAGGAATAGAAGGGAGGTTGGTATCAAACAAATACAACTCCAACAAAGAAGGGAGCAAGTTAATCTCATGAAGCCAGTTGGCTGCCTTGAAGAGGTCAACAAGACTCATGTCAAGAAACTGCAGGGAACGGATGTGGGAGAGCCAGTGTAGATTGTCGGCATGTAAAAACCATATATTAACATAAATACAAGAATAATCATGATACCGACAATAATAATACGGCGAATGAAGATCAAGGAAGTGCAAGTTGGAGAGATTTCCAAGCTCCGGTGGAATGGAACCGTGAAAATAAGCATAGGAGAGGTTAAGATATTCCAAGTGCACAAGGGAACCAATGAATTTTGGGATGGGCGCTCCAGAGAAATTGTTCCGGCTGAGATCCAGATATTTCAAATGCATCAAATCAAACAAAGAAGGATTTATCTTACTTGGATTTGGGAACTTTCCAATTTCTTGTTGGGTATCAAAATCATATGGATATCTGAGATCGAGCTTTACCACATGACCGGTGGTATTGTCACAGCCGACTCCTCTCCATCTGCAGCAGTCTTGACCTCCCCAAGAAGAGAGCCACTGATCAGGATCGTAGATGTCTGCTTTGATGGCAAGTAAAGCTCTTCTTTCACTCTCTATGCAGCTAGCACCCACGATGGAACCATCTCCATGTCCAAGGCAGAGACATAAGGGGATGCCTCTCATGCACAAGAGAAGGAGCCCAACCAGCATGCAATGCATACCAAGATAGGATCTATTTGTGCGCCGACTGCTGTTAATAGCCATGCAAGCAGCAGCAGCAGATGATACCATTCTAAAGACAGGAGGAGGAAATTACAGCTATGAGAGGCTGTTAGTTTATCATTACTGGAAGCTGACCAAACATGTCAGAATTGCGTATGTTTCTTCTATTTGAGAATTGCAATGATTGCATGGTGTTATAAATAATGTCTATTGCACATCTTGCACGAATTGTGTTCTTGAATTCTTAAGATAGTTATCCAGTTAGGATAGTCAAACTCCAAGGATGAGACCCACTCTTTGTTTCTAACATGACTGTTTAATATCATCATATATCTAATTGTTGCATGTTGAGTAATGTACAAAACAGTGCGAACTTAGTTCTTTTTTTTTTTTTTTTTTTGTAATGATTTTGGTATATTCATGAAAAAAACTAAAGTGGTGACAAAATGATTGGCTTAATATTTCTTTATCTGGGAGTGTACATGATGGTATTTATCTCGTAAAAGTTTACTGCAAACAGGTAACTATGTATTAAGTTTTTTTTGCAGGTCTTGTTCTTTCCTTTGCCAGTGAATGCCTGAGCAATTTTGACATGGAGTCACTAAGATGTAAGTTTCCCGTGAAGCACAGTGATGAAAAATTCTCTCTAGTTACATTTTATCAGTTGGAGTTTTGTGCTTTAGTTAAATCCTATTGGTAGAGCCAAGCGATAGTTCCTCGGATTTTTAAATTTGATTCCTTGAGCTACTTGTGCGAAGCCATTGTTGTAATGCTGAAGAATAATTTTACCAATGAATGTATATTTAGTTCTTTGGAGCTGGAACTGTTCGCCATTTTATGCTTCTATTGTAAGCTCCTAAATGTCAGGCAACATGCCTGATTGGTGGTTCATGAATTGGTTTCTGTAAAGGCTGTAGTTTCTCATAAAGGTGATCAACTGAAAGCAACAATGCAACATTGTCACTGTAAAATAAGTTTCAGCCTATTACATGTCTATTTTGATGCACATATTACTGTTCCATTTTAGCTTAAAGGACATGCGGTGATCTTTTGTGTTATGGGTTTAGTAGGACAAATTTTGATTGTTTAGATGACGGCATAAATTCAAGGTTGAAGGTGGTTAGTTGCAAAGGGACTTGATGAAGATTGATAAGGCTCCTTTATAGTGATGATACAGGCTATTATAAACCAAATGCACCTTATGGCTGTTGTGGATGGCACCTATCATTCTGTACCGTTAATTATTTTTTATCTGCTTTATCTACCATTCTTAAACTGAATGCTGATGTGAAAATTAAACATCACATGGGTATCATTAATTTTCATCAGAATTATCAATGAAGATCTCTGCAGTATCTTACCAATATTATTTTTGAGGGTTTATGCTGGATGGCGGATGCTTTCAGCATTGAGTTGAAACTAGAGCTTCTCTTTTCCTTTTGGGCTTTTCCTGAGAAATATTGTCTCTGTCGTCCAGTAGTTCATTTTTCGAAGGGAAACGGAGACCTGTCATGGACCTTCGGGGCACTGTTGCACTACATCTATTTAGGTTCTCTACCTTCTTGTTGCAATTACTTGACTTAGTAAGCAATTCCACTTTGTTTTTGTTCTTCATTTGCATTAGCCAATCTATCATGTTGGTCTCTGTAAACAGTGATTAGTCACTAGGTTACAAGTGCGAAGATCTTCCAAGTATCAATTCCCTGCCTTTTTAACTAGCTTTATTTATTTAGCCTGCAACAGAGCTGAGTTCTGTTTCACTCCTAGATATTATATATCTAAACTGTGTGATATATGGAGATGGTACAACTGGCTATAGCCATCTTTGGACTGTTTGATGTGGTGTGGTTATATCGGTGTGGTGTGGTTATATCGGAACATAATTTTGATTTTACTATTCTTTAGCAGTCCACCGTAACATCACAATTCCTTGTTTACTGAATCATTCGTTTAATTGGAGCTCAGCTGGTCTCAGCTTGATCCAACTGTGAATATGTGGTCTCTTTTTTCGTTTGTTCTTTCATCATCTATGTCATTCATGTACGTATTGGGCATGTTTATTTCTGCTGCAATTTTCTTTGCCTTAACAGATGAAAATTTAAAATTTTATTATCCAGTGGAGTTCTGCAAAAAATACTGTTACTGCTTGTGGTTTGGGTAGTTGTCTAATCTGTATTTAGTTTGTAAGGTTAGTTCGACTTCGATTCTGTCATAAACAATGTACCTATAAATGAAAAAAGAAAGAGTCATTTCGCATATATAACCGGTAAATTTGTATATTGTATGAATGCCCTTTCAAATATTGTTTTTTTTTCGTAAATGATTTTTCTCTTGCCAGTCACGTACGTAATCCAGGATTAGATTTGTTCAATCAAGTGTCGAACATGCCTTTTCTTTGCGAATTGACAAAATATAAAAGGAAAAGCTTTAAAGGACCGATTTGACAGTAGGAGATTAATATCTACCAAAAAAACCCATTGTCGATAAAGCAACGCTCGGTGACAAGGTGTCATTCTACAAAAAAGCTTGTTTTGAATCCTATGGAAGCAACTGGTTTGTGGAAAAAGACAATTGAGAGACGCGAGAGGATGGAGGGGGGTGGGGGAGGGTTGGTGCAAAAATCTAAAGAGGTGTGCACAGTCAGGATTAAAGGGCTTGCAGTATTAGAGTGCTTTATTAAGGTTCTTGTCTCATTTTCACCTTCATCATAATTTTTCTTCCGTTGAATGTTTCATAGTTTTTTTTTTTTTTTGAGAAAGAAAGAAGATATTCATTCGGAAATAGTCAGGGTTAAAGGGCTTGCAGTATTAGAGTGCTTTATTAAGGTTCATGTCTCATTTTCACCATCATCATAATTCTTCTGTTGAATGTTTCATGGTTTTTTTTTTTTTGGTAAGAAAGAAGATATTCATTCGGAAATACAAACAGAAGTCACAGATTTATGGTTGCGGCCCAGTACAGTCCTATACATTATGAAACAATGTTTCACTAGTTAATAGGTAAAACAAAAGCTTTTTGAACTTGACCAGATACAAAATGGACTATGGCCACGAAGCCACTTGAAAAATCCTTAAGAAAAAATTGTAGGAGATTGCTTAAACGTGTGCTCGCGACTGGCCCTACAATTAATAACACGGTTTGTTTCATGTTAACCATTGGTGAGGGCCAATTGATGGAGTCAGTTTCTTACAAATGAGCGTCATTTTAATTGAGTCGAGAGTCTTAATCCATATTCCTATTTTGTCAAAAATTGTCCAATCTTCTTATTTTTTGTGGATTCATTTGTAACCCGTCAATTGATATAGGTGCTCATGTATCATAGGAATCAAAATAAAGCAGGGCTAGAAATTTTGGATTTGGATTATGTGTCCAAGTAAAGCTGAAAAAAGAACTGAGAATTGAAGTGGAAAAGCAAGTATAACATATCTTGAATGCACTATGTGCTGAACTGTTCTTTTCATTTTTTTTTTACCCGTCTTTGTTTTTTTTTTTTTCCTTCTCTCTTCTGAATCATGTAACTCCATAATTACTCGGAGTTATGATGAACCTATGACCTATCTTACTATATTGCCACTATTTTTTGAGACCTAGGTCTCAAAGAGTTTCTTCTATTTGTAATATCATATTGCTGGCAAGATGGAAATCCAATCTGTATAATTAGATTGGTCTCATCTAGCCCTAGCTCGATCTAGTTATATATGAAAACCTTATCCAAACTCGTTTGCGGACAAAGACTCGGCAATCTGGTAGATTCGAGAAAGAATGCACTGCCTCTAACTGAGCGAATTGATGGAATCTAAACTAAGCAGATATGATGTTGGCTGTGCATTTCTTATAAAACAGTTGCACCATGGTCACTTCTTATTCTAAACGCGAAGGCCATGATCCTATATGTGGAGCTCCTTATATGGCATTTGCACCACGGTCACTTATTTATTCTAAATGCAGTGGATCAAGGCACGCCAAACCTGATATGAGCATGTACACTCAGCTATGGCTCCAAGTTCCTCTTTTTGCGAATCAGGGCTGTCATCTAATCGTTGGAGATCAATGTGGAGCACCTAATAATGCACAAAAAAATTTCTCAAGTACCATTCAATGCTGTTTTGGCAATTAAGTATTCAAGTACTTCTATGTATCAATTTCTATCAGTATAATTTAAAAGTAAACTAGATGATCATTCATCTCATGCAACAATCATTTTGTGCCTCATCTCTTGCCTAGGCATAAAAGAGTCCAAGCACTCCCTATGGAGTGGGTCTCACCATGTTATGCCATTCTTACGTTGATGTTTCGATTATGTCACATAATGGAAATAAGTTTTATAGAAAAATCTATAATTACGGACAGTGATATAGGAGGATGGTTTGACTTGTCGTCGACAATCTGGTTATCTAAAATTGATTGGACAAGCTTGACAATAAAATCTATCGTATCCATGACTTTAATTAAGTATCGAAATTTTAAAGAGCTATAACTTCTAATCCAGGAAAAAGTTGGCGATACAACTGAAGATAAAGCTTATATAAAAGTCAAGATGGCATCTCCCCAAATTAAAAAATTTTTGAAATATATTTTTACCATTCTTATAATCTGTATTGTTTTCTTTGAGGAGAGAAATCCAATCCGATTTGAATTGGACTGCACCAAGATAAAAAGGGAGAAGTTGATCACCTCATATAATTAATCATAACAAAACTTCATTATCAGCCAAAAGTCATTATCAATTGTATCCTCCTTTGATGTTCTAGAAGCATTGAAGTATTTTCTGCTCATGCTGCTTGTATGTTCCAACTTTATCACCTGCCAAAGTAGAAGTCACTTTCATCTTTGTTCTCTTTTCAGTTATTGAAAGCTTTTCTCCCATCTAGTTGTACCATTTGTAGGTTTACACCATGCACTAGGCCTCCACAAAGGAAGGATAACCATCCGACAAAATATCGAAAGCTCATAGGAGATATTTGGAAGCACATTTAGAATTATAATTTGTGAGTTGTGGATACCATTCTTCTCCTACATATATATCTTTCTCACAAATGAAGAATGTGTCTGGGCACCTACCTCTCTCTCTCTCTCTCTCTCTCTCTCTCTCTTGATGGCTTTATTTTTGGCTCAAAAAGGTTACAAGAGTTTGTGATCAAGGTGTGGGATAATGTTAATTTTTTGACATGTTTCTACTCTCTTATTAGTCTAGCTTCTTGCTAATCTTCATTCTGCTTCACATTTTGATCAATACCTGGGTAATTAATTTGTTAACTGGACCAGTTGGAGCTTACAAGAACCCACGGAGCCGAGTCCATACAATCAAGCTATTAGGTGAAGGCTATTCGTAGACTTCCCAACTCACCCACCTTTTTATTGTAGTCTGAAGTCGGTTGCGTTACTGCTTCAGGTTTATCAGCGTAGTTGCAAGGCTACAGATTCCCTAGTGGAGGGGACCCTTATGGTAATGCCCAGAAGGGGTTGCTATGCTGGTATCTCCCTCCCGCCCCAGATTTTGTAACCAAAAAAATAAAAAGGCTACAAATTTCCTGGAAAAAAGAATTATTGATTTTCTCATATCATGCTCATAACAATATTGAAATTCTTTTACATGCTTGTATATGAATTACAGAATTAGTGTTCTTGGCTGTCTGGCAGCAATCTCTCGGAACCAACCCAGCCAATGGATCAGCAACTGAGAATGATGTTATATGGTTGAGCCTGAGGGATCTTGGCCATCGGTCACCCTCAGGTCATGGGGTTTTTGTCATGGTCCATTTTTCTTGAACAGAAAATTACGTGTTTGGCCTATGTAACTATAGTCTGTATAATGTTGACAACAGGTATTGATGTTTGGCACAATTTTATGACATGGAATCCAAAACTAAACCTCAAGTTAGTGAGCACCAGGCATGTCGATATAGTATAGCTTTCAGCTGATAGCATTTTTCCGAACTCAAGGTTTTGCTAAATGAATGACAATCATGTAGTGTCAAAGTTTCTAGGAAGAAAACTGAGCTACATGCTAATTGCTTCATGTTAGGTATCACCATCTCGAAGGTTGTATGAGATGCTGTTTACATGCATGTAGTTCGTTCATAATGCTGCTAGAGCATGTGGCTAATCATCTATAGGCTTGTGATTATTGTGGTAGGCTTGTTTAGATACACCTGACAAAAAAAAATTTCCAAGATGAATTGAGTCTGGTAGTGCACTGTAGGCCTCAAGGAACATGAATATTGATGATTTAATGTTTCATTTTGCATACGCTTTTTGGCGTCAGTAGTTTGGGTGAACTTATCTCTTTCAATATGTAGTATAACTCCATCTATACATACGATTTAGCATAATGATGTTATTAGAAACAAGGATTTGGGAATCAGCTCCTTGACTTGTGGCCTAATGTCAAAAGAGTACCTCTTTTCCTGAGATCTTGCACACCATTACTATTTTTAGAGCATCTTTAAATCAGATGATTGTAATTCCTGTAAAATGTTAAATTGCTATCTCTTCTAAGCATAGATGTTGAAACTTCTTTTTTTCCATCTATGGATATACATTACGCCTGCACGTATAACCTTTGGTAAAGATTGGCAGTAGGAATGACAAGATTGTATTGTTAGCTTGTAAGCTAAAGAGTTGGTGTAGATTTTGATACTGTCAGCTGCTAGTTGTCAAATTTTTACATTTTAATAATTTGATATGTCATGCATGATAACAGAGCAAATGATAGAAAGACAGGAGGTAAGTTTTGGAGGAAGGAATAGTTAGCTTCATATTTATATATAACAATAGTAACAATTGGCGAGGGACATTTTGTCTATTTCTGGAAGCATGGAGGAGGAGGTTGATTTACCTAAAAGAAAGGGATTTGACCATCAAAATCCCCTAAAAAGATCTTTAAAAATTACCATCTATGTATAATACTTTTAAGAAAATATTATCTTATTTCTCATCTATTATAGGGATTTTAAATGTATGATATATGTGCATCAAAAAAGAGAAAAGCTCTTCTTGCCTCATGGTCTCTCAGAAGGGTGGGGAATTGTCATGTCTGGGTTCGGTTTTTCTTGGACCCACTTTGGATTCTTTTGGGCTGGTGCACCCATGTTATCATGACCATTGCAAGAAAAGTTTTACGTGCGCATTGGCCTGTGTTATGCCTGCATCTATTTTGCTAAATGGGTCATTCAATTTGAGAAAAGGGCATTGATGGTCCGATAAAATCCCAAACAAATTGTTTTTACAAGAAAAAGGGAAAAAGACTAACTTTTGCATTAGTGAAAATACTGAGACTTGTTTCCTCTGCAAACTTTATGCCATGAACATAATAAAGGAAAATAGAGCCCATCTATTCATTTAGCTGTTACATCCTAGCACAACAGGGTTGCTCTGAAATCTTGACAATTTTAAAGCTTAAAAGCCATTATTTTAACTAAGCAAGGGATTTGTTTGGCGAGTAATTGACTTGGGCCTATGCAAAGAACAGTTTGGTCTGACCCAAGTTGAACTCTAGCGCGTTCATCTACTTGCTCCTAAACTTGGACTATCATTATCTCTGGCTGCTAAGTGCCAACTGATGCTTCAGTGGCTGAGCATGGGATGTCTGGTATTCCAGTCCTAATATCATTTTATCATCTGAAATGAGCTCATCATTAGCAGTTAATGGGTATTCTTTTATGTTGTAGTCGACATATTGGCCTTAGGGTCTTTTAACTAAAAAAAAAGAAAGAAAAAAGTTGATACATCTAATCGAGTCAACAACAAAGAAACACATGCAGGGAAACCATTGGAAAGCTTTTGGTATTGTAGAAGTTTTTTTCCTTGGAGATTTCCACTGTTTCATATTTCCTGCATGGAATCCATCTACTCTAGCAAACCATTTTCGCATTTCAGGAACTCTTATCAAGTTCTAATCAACATCGCCTGCTTCCAACTTATTGTTTCACACATCTGCTTCCCATTGTGTCAACTAGAAGACAAACCACATATTTAATTGTATCACATATCAAGAGCAATAAAACAGGTTTCTAAATTTATTTATTTATCTGAAGTAGAAAAAATCTAGCATAATGGATATTCTAGAGACGTGTATATCTCATATTGTTTCATTATCCAAATTACATGGTTATATCGTATACCACTGAAGTTATCACATAACTAGAAAACTTAATGCACATTGATTAGCCTCCGGGTGGGACTACAACTCAAAAATGATTTAACAACAACGGAAGGGGTCCGAATGGACAAATTCCTACTAATTTTGTTAACGACTGAAATCCAATACTTCTTGGTCAGGAAGAGGGACAAGTGGCCTAAATGAAAGCCAGGTGAAATGAACTGAGAGCAAGCTTGTAACTGGTGCCTAATATGGTCTAGCAAAAGGATAAGGCCAGGTCAGTGCAAGGAACTTAATCTCCTCGCTTGACCTATAATAGACAAGCAGTAAGTTCAGGTATTGTTTTATAATTTTTTTTTTTTGCTTGTAATAAGAGTCGACCCTCATCTACCCTGTAATCTTTAATTTATCTTTTCTTTGTATATTCTTTACCTTTTTAATATAGGTTGGGGAAGCTAACTGCTTCCTCCATTTTACCACCAAAAAAAAAAAAAAAGAAGAGGAAGAGTCGACCCGTCCTTTGTCACAATATTGTCCCAATTACCGAACCGTTCCATGACTTGCAAAAGGCTCATGGAAAATGGTATGGAGTAGGAAATGGACTTAGGTCTTTGTAGCAGGGGTGTTGTCACTGGGCAAGACCCTGTTCATGAACAAGATAGAACATGAGAACAACTGGATTAACTTGCTCTTCAATCCCATCTATTGGTTAGGGAATATCTTTTGAGTTTGGCAATGAAATACTATTTCGATGTGAACTTGTTGCCAAACTTGCATGCGGCTGCAAATACTCTCTTGCTTGCTTTTTGATGAGATTTTTTGGGTGATGATTTCTTTTTTTTTTTTTGGCTTTGAAATATTATTATCATAAATATCAATTTTTTAGTGATGACATATTCTAGCAAGTAATTAGTTGTTAATTTTAACAATAATGTTAGAATCGTTCCCAACTATAGTCTATCACATGGCAGATCCATGTTGCATGTATGCTGGCTGAAGTACAAGTACGTTATGATGCATGCTTGGCCCTCAGCATATGCTCAACAAAACCAGCCTCCCATCTGATCAATAGATGTAATCTACATAGTTGAAATATGATTATTTTAACAAAAAAATTAGTTAATAAATATAAAATTCTTAAATATATCATTGAAGTGTTCGTGTAAAGTAAAATACTCCAAACATTTGTACAATAGGATAGGTTAGACTTGCATACAAGTTGTTTAAAACTTTAGGCCCAATTCACCAAGTGGTTGCTTAACCTATCTATCCTCGAACAAAGGTTGGGAGGCTACTTTTAGAACTAGAAGTGGGCTCCCATCGGACCGGATCTACTTCGGATCGGACTTCGAGCTTGGCTTGAAACCATTCAGACTGGACTCGAATCAACAAATAGGGCCCGTTTTGCATTTGGACCGAACTTGGGCGGACCTTTGGCTCGGCTTGGGTTTGAGCCCGAAACTCATCCCAAAGTTTAGCCTGGTTCCCATGATTTGCCCTGTCGAGCTCGGGCCCAAGCCTGAAACTCAGTCCAAAGTTCAGCCTGGCCCCACGATTTGCCCTGTCCGCTGTCCGCCCGATCAAGAGTCTGTTCTTTTTTGAGAAGCTTCTCCAGTTCTCCCTCCGAGCCATCTTCTCCTCCTTCGCAGCCTTCTGTGCGGCGGATTGATGGTGGCAGCTTCCAAGCAAAGGCTCTCCTGCTCCTCTCCCTCTCCGCTATGGTGCCTGAACCCTATGTCTTGCTCATCTCTATCCTCACCACCAACATCATCGTCCACCCTATCTAGTACGGCGCCTGGACCCCGCCCAAAAGCGCATCCTCAGCACCTTCCTCTGCTCCATCTCCCTGCCTAACGCTGCCGCTTTCTCCTCTCCCTTCATCTCCACCTGGTAGCACACTGTCCGTCTCTACACCGACCAGACCGGCACCAACGTCTCCAACAACGTCCTCCTCGGCACCGAGAAGAACGACCACTGCTCCTCCCACAGGAAATCCCTCACCCGCCTCTCCATCCAGTCCATCATCCGTGCCGCCGTCACTGCCCGTATCTGCCCTCCCTTGCTGCGGCCTCTACCTCCTTCGATGTTGCCGTCTAGGACTTCTGCGGCCAGATCTACGGCTTCCACTGCACCTTCTCCTCCATTGTCAGCTACACCCTTCCTTACGCCTAGATCGGCTAATTCTTTAGGCCAAGTACTTCAACTATTTCCAAATATCGTATCAAGAAGGAGATGGCTAAAGAAAGTGCACGAGTTTAGCTGTTAGTTATAAAACAAAGGGAGGAAGAGGTGTGTTGATTAAAGGAGGGATAGTGGGAGAAGAAGGGGTGATGTTCTTCGGGGTATGTGTTAGACGGGGAGAGAAGGAACATGCATGTGAGTGTGAATTAGGGAAGCAAGAGAAACAAGGGTCTTGATTTTATCATTGTTTAGTAACAAGCTTATGATATGATGGAGCTCCGCTGTGATCCCGTGCCATATAGTTGAGTCAATTCCGAGCCATGCCAAGAATAGGACTTGTCCTAAAGCAAGTTCAGCCAAGCCAAAAGCCACATGTGCGATCCCGTGTCAGGCCCTTATCACAGCCACCTAACTTTCCAGAAAATTCTCCCAGCATTGTCACTCATATGATATGCAGAGTTTTTTACCTTTGCTTGTTGCCACGCTTCTCATATGCCTAAGGACTAGCTCCCATATGAAAGAAACAATTACTCTTCCAAGGCCCAAACAATTAGGCCCTCCGTCGGTTTTGCCAGGAGGGTGCGCTCGCCATACCATGCCGGCCTAGTGCGCTGGAGAGAGTTCTTAGGGAGAACTTGGGTAATAGGATAGCTAACTTTTATAAACTGATTTGAAGAAGTAATTGTAAAGATTTGACAAAGTAATGGTTAAGCTAGTTGTTGATCACCTAGGTTAACGCAGGTATCTGGGATTTTGGTTAGGGACTCTTTTACTAGATTATAGGGTTCGAGGAGGAGCACCAATTTTGGTGGGATTCCATAAGTTTTTATCAATGTAAGGGCTTTTGAATACCATAAGTGCATATTTGGGTGTCTAGGATTTACAACCTCACGATAAAATTTATGATGAGATGCAGTTTTTGATCTTATAGGGTTATATATAAACTTTTATTTGAAGAAAAATCTCATGTAACTAATACTATTCTACATTTGGTGATAATTAAATAAGGATTCTTCCCCCTCCCATTTTTTTCTTTCCTTTCTCTTTTTACCTCTTCTTTTATCAAAATAATTATCAAAGTATCATACTAATCATTATAATTATAAAATAATTTATATCAAGAAAAAACTAATATTTGTTTGCGTATCTTTCAAGTATTGATGAATATAATTACTATGGATGTCAATTGTTGGCACGACACAACATGGTATATGCTAAAGCACAACAATGTCTAATTGATATAACCACAATATAGTGTACTTTGTAAATCTTGGAAATGCATGGTCTTGCACTGCTTTCTAGAATCTCTCAAAGCCTGCTTTATTCCAAAAGAATATTTCTCACTGACGTGTTCTTTAAAAAGCTCCTAAGTTTCTGCCATACCACCATTATAGGCAAAACCAATACAATGAAATTCTAACATACCATATTCTTCTCCGGAAGCATGTTAAACACCTCAGACCGATCTATAAACTTCCTACAGCTAAAATACATGTCGGTGAGGAAGCTAGTAAATATGATATCATTGGGAAACTCCATTTTATAGCATGTTGGAGCACATTTGCCACTTTTGGAACATGATTTCCTTGTCTTTTCTGCGCACCTGCTGAGTCCTTTAAATGGTGATTTTAATTTGATAGCACCTTCAACATTTTAGACGGAGTCAAACAAGTAACCATTATTGTCATTCGTACCTGTAGAGAAAAGATATAACTGCATCAAAGAACTAGAACAAAAAAAAAAAAAATAAAAATAAAAACTTAAAAGCTTTCTTTTTTATATCCTTATTTTTTTTGTAGGGATGGATTTTGGCAATGAAGCATTTTTCACCACCATGTCAGCAGTTTTTTCACGGCATCTCTTTTTTCTAAGACTTTTCTGTCACGCTCCAAATCCGAGACATAACACGGCCATGCTACCGAGGGATGGAACCTAAAGAAGGTAATATCTTTATTGAGGATAATTTCTAATTCTTACATTTCATTGTTCTCCAATA
Source organism: Elaeis guineensis (assembly GCF_000442705.2). Lineage (NCBI taxonomy): Eukaryota > Viridiplantae > Streptophyta > Magnoliopsida > Arecales > Arecaceae > Elaeis > Elaeis guineensis. The sequence continues at coordinate 36,457,896 of NC_025996.2, forward strand.
GGAGTATATATAGATTACAAGGTCTAGCTATTGTAGCAATTACAAGAAGAAGGAATATCTCGATTACATACTAAGTAAAGAGAAACCAAATGTAGAATAGCTAAACAAGGAGAAAGACCAAATAAGAGAGAAAGACCAAATAGGAGTGCCAGCCAAATATGAATATGTGTTGACTTGCTAAACATAAGAAAGAGCCAAATAAGACTGCAAGCCAAAATAGAATGTTGGGTTGGAATGATTGTGTGCTGATACACCCCCTCAAGATGAAGAATCGGGAGCACGAATCTTCAGCTTGTCCTTTAGGAACCTAAAACGGGAGGTACCCAAGGGCTTGGTGAGAATATCGGCAAGCTGATCTTGGGTGGAGATGAACTGAACAGATAGTTGATGTCTTGCAACACATTCACGAACAAAATGAAAATCAATTTCGACATGCTTCGTGCGAGCATGAAAAACAGGATTGGCCGACTGATAAGTGGCCCCAATATTGTCACACCATAGAATCGGAGGACCATGTAAGGGATGGCCAAGTTCCTGAAACAATGACTCAAGCCAGATAAGTTCAGCTGATGCATCTGCTAAGGCTTTATATTCAGACTCTGTGGACGAGCGGGCAACTGTTTTCTGTTTACGAGATGCCCAAGAAATGAGGTTGGGACCGAGAAAGATTGCATAGCCTCCAGTGGAACGCCTATCAATCCCACTACCCGCCCAATCTGCATCCGAGAAAGCTTGGAGAGAGCGAGAGGTGGATCGGCGAATGTGTAACCCATGATCAACTGTAGCTTGAAGGTACCGTAAGATGCGTTTGACCATTATCCAGTGATCAGTATTAGGAGACTGCATAAACTGACATACTTTATTCACTGCAAAGAAAATATCCGGACGTGTCAATGTAACATACTGAAGAGCCCCAACAATGGAGCGATACTGTGTGGGGTCCGAATGGAGAGCACTCCCTGAATCAGAATCCTTTGTCATGGCCATTGGGGTCTGAACAGGTTTACAATCAACCATGCCTGCCTTTAAAAGAAGATCTTTAATGTAACGGTTTTGAGATAATAATAATCCAGCAGAGTTCCGAACAACCTCAATTCCTAAGAAAAAATGGAGATCACCAAGATCCTTAATAGAAAATTTCTTAGCAAGCTTTTGAAGAAGAAGAGAAATCTGACTGGAGTCATTGCTGGTTACCAAAATATCATCAACATAGATGAGCACATAGAGGACATGAGACCTCATCCTTAAAATAAATAATGAAGGATCAGTTTTGCTGGCAACAAACCCTAGTCGGAAAAGAAATTGGGAGAGACGGTGAAACCAGGCACGGGGTGCTTGTTTTAACCCATATAAAGATTTGTGGAGATGACAGACATAATCTGGATGGTCGCGATCCTCAAACTCTGACGGTTGGGATATGTAGACTTCTTCTGTTAGGTTGCCATGTAAAAAGGTATTATGAACATCTAATTGCCGGATGGACCAACCTTGAGAGATTGCAATACTTAGAATAGACCGAATGGTGGTAGGTTTGATAACCGGACTGAATGTCTCGTTGTAGTCGAGGCCAAGTTGCTGATGGAACCCTTTAGCAACTAGACGCGCTTTGTAACGCTCGAGAGACCCATCAGCTTTTCTCTTGATCCTGTACATCCATTTACACCCGACCAAATTCTTTTGATGAGATGAACGTGGAACAAGAGACCACGTACCATTGTGAATTAAGGCATTAAATTCTTCAGTCATTGCAGCATGCCACTCAGAGTGTTTAGAGGCTTGAGTAAAGCAAGTAGGTTCTATGGTGAGGATAGTGGTGGTGAGGGCGGATGGCTGGTTGGAACGGGGTCGAAGTACCATGGAATGTGTACGGGTGGGTTGGGCAGGTGGGTCAGGGGAGGTTTTGTCTTGCAGGGAGCTAGTTGTAGGGGAAGGCGTAGGAAAGGAAGGTTTTGCGGATGAGGAGAGGTCAGTAAGTAATCTGGTCCGAACAGGTGCAGAGTCGTTAATGCTAAAGGGGCTTGGAGTGGGATCGGTCATAGGAGAAGGTGTTGAGGCAGACCGAGAAAAGGGGGATGCAGCCGATGATGAGTTGGACAGACGATGCAAAGGAGAATGTGGAATTGGTGGAGGAACAGATGGTAGTGGGGTGGCCTCTTGTAGAGGGTGAAGTAATGTAACGCCCCAAGGTGGGGAAGAGGGAGATGATGGTGGTGGACAAGTTAATAAAGACTGAGATTGAAAAGGAAAGGTAGATTCATCGAAGCGAACGTGCCTAGCGATATATGTACGATTTGTTTTTAAATCGAGACATCGATAGGCACTATGAGAGGGACTATAGTCGAGAAACACACACGGTTGAGATCGATACTCCATTTTATGCCGATTGTAAGGACGAAGAAGAGGATAGCAAAGACACCCAAAAATTCGTAGGAAGGCATAGGATGGTGGTTTGTTGTGAATGAGTTCGAAGGGGGATACATCACTAGAGACTTTAGATGGCATCCTATTAATGAGAAAAACAGCCGTTTCAAAGGCATAGTGCCAGTATGACATGGGCACGGATCCATGAGCAAGAAGGGATAGGCCGGTTTTCGTAATATGACGGTGACGACGTTCGACAGCCCCTTGTTGCTCATGGGTGTGAGGAGCAGCAACACGATGGGTAATGCCAATTTTACGAAAAAATTGAGGAAGAGAGCGAAATTCTCCTCCCCAGTCAGTTTGGATTGATTTAATAGTACGAGAGAAATGCCGTTCAACCAAGGCTTGAAATTGTAAAAAAGTAGAGAATACATCAGATTTGTGCATTAATGGATAAAACCAAATATATTTACTTTGATCATCAACAAAAATTATGTAGTAGCGGTGTCCTAACAAAGATGGAGTAGGAGAAGGACCCCAAACATCACTATAAATAAGATCTAATGGAAACTGACTGCGACGATGGGACGGAGGTAAATGCAACTTACTAGACTTGCCTAATTGACATGAGGGACAAAGGGAACGAAGATGTGCAGACTTGCAGGGTAGATTATTGGTCTTCACCATGGAGCGAAGCAAGCGATAATGGGGATGGCCCAAACGGTTGTGCCAGCCATCAAGAGTGGTGCTCTCGGCTGCGTGAACAGATGCAGACAACGGAGAAGGGCTGGAATGGAGAGTGTATAATCCTCCTTTACTCGGACCGGATAACACTATGGTCTTGGTAGTTCGATCCTTCACAAGAAAATGAGAGGGGTGAAATTCAAAAAAGACATTGTTATCTTTTGCAAACTGTTGTACGGAAAGTAAATTTTTAGAAATAGAAGGAACGTGTAAGATGTTAGATAACTGAAAAGAAAGAGAAGAGTAGGGAGAAGAAAAAGAATCATGACCAATATGTGATATATGTAATCCCTTACCATTGCCTACATGCACCTGATCAGGACCAGTGTACTCATCATAGGAGGACATAGAATGAATGTTAGGAGTGATATGGTGAGATGCTCCTGTATCTGGGTACCAAGTGAGGGCAGTGGAGGGGTGAGGGGTAGGGAGAAGTGGTGGATTAGGGTGATGTTGAGATAGATTTGGATTTGGATTTGGATATGGTGAATATGAGAAATTGGCATTGGGTTGTGGAGAGAAAAAGTGTGGATATGGTTGCTGAGGGCGATAGAAGCAGGTGGCATTAGAGTGGTTGTTACGATTGCAAAACGAACACCATTGAGAACCACGGCCACCAGGTGGACCAAAACGACCACGACCTCGACCAAACTTTCCACGTCCTCCACGACCTCTAGTAAAGCCACGGCCAATAGAGGGCCTAAGGTCATTAGAAGAATGGACAAACCGTTGAGCAGTATTGACGATAGGATTGGTAGGAGTGGCATCAGCAACAGTTAATTTTCTAAATGCCCGCATGCTTTCATGGCTAAGTAACAGCCCATGAAGTTCAGTGTATGTCGGAGGGGTGTGTCGGTTGAGAATGCCAGGGACCGCATCCTGTAGATCATCACATAGAGCATGCAATACATGAAGATTAAATTCGGTTGGCTTGAGGGCATTACCAGAGGCAGCAAGTTCATCAGCCACAGCTTTGGCACGTCGGAGCAGAGAGGTGACGGTCTCATCTGATTTTTGACATAGATTCTGCAACTCTAGATGCAGAGACATGAGCCTGGTAGGAGATGCTGAACCAAAGGCTTCATGAAGAGTGGTCCAGCACTCAAAACTAGTCTCTTTGTCAAGAAGAAGAGGAACCAAATCTTCAGATAATGAAGCAACAAGAAGGCTTACGAGTTGGGCATCTTGTTGTTGCCAAGCAGTAGCGGCAATCGGATCGGTGGGCTGTGGGTGAGAGCCATCAAGGAACCCAAACAGGCCTTGACCCTTTAAGAAGGGAGTAATTTGCTTTCTCCAGATCAAAAAATTGGATGCATTTAATTTGATAGATAGAAAATGCTGTGCCGATGGAAAGGTGAGAGGGGTCGTTGTGTTGGGTGGAGGAGGAGAAGAGGGATTGAAGGAGGTGGAGATAGATGAACTGATGGCCATGAGAGAGCACAGAAGGAGGAAGAAGAAGAGATGCTCGTTGGAGCTTCAATGGCTCTGATACCATAAAGAAGGTAATATCTTTATTGAGGATAATTTCTAATTCTTATATTTCATTGTTCTCCAATAGGAGTATATATAGATTACAAGGTCTAGCTATTGTAGCAATTACAAGAAGAAGGAATATCTCGATTACATACTAAGTAAAGAGAAACCAAATGTAGAATAGCTAAACAAGGAGAAAGACCAAATAAGAGAGAAAGACCAAATAGGAGTGCCAGCCAAATATGAATATGTGTTGACTTGCTAAACATAGGAAAGAGCCAAATAAGACTGCAAGCCAAAATAGAATGTTGGGTTGGAATGATTGTGTGCTGATAGAACCCACGATAACACGAAGCCAATTCATCATAATCATCTAAAATCCGTCAAATAAAAAGATTCAATTCTATTATTCATCAAATAATCGAACCAATATGGGTTCAGAGCATCTAAATCCAAAAGCAAGTACTAATCTGAATCTCAACATTCATAAATAACTACAAATCCATGATTATAAAATAAATTAAACTTCTGTTGCTAAATTTTTTCAACTTGCTATGCCGATCTTCAAGCTTGGATTCTTTTTGCCGATCCTAACCTTATTTCTCTGTTCAAAAAGAAAACAAAAGGAATATGAGCTACACTAGCCCAGTAAGTAAAACTTGCACTTCCTTATCGGATCAAGCATAAGTTTTTTTTTATGATAATGCAATATTTAAAAAATAACAGATAATATAAAATAAAGCATTTCATAGAGCATATAACAAAACAAGTTATAAACTCATCATGCATGCATAAATCATGTATATTTCACAATCATGAATCGTAAATCATTTTCATCATGTATTCATGTCGTGTTTCAAAACATTGCTCACAGATATTCGTGCTAAGGTCACTATTATACCCGTGACAGGGTCATGTTTCTTAATCGACAGAGTTCTTAATTCATGTGCCAACTTTATACCCGCTGGCAGGGCCATGTTTCGTGTGGATGCTAGCTCCGGATGTCGACCTTCCCGAAGGGATTCATTCATAGCCATCTGAGAGCCTTTGAAATCTTTATATCTTTTTCTTAAAGCATACATATACATAGATGGAAAAACAATGAAATTCATGCTTCATAATCATGCTATTTTCATAAGACATATTCATAAAATCAATGCTCATAATAAAACATGCTTTTTCATATCACATATGCCGATCCTTATTTTATGAAAAATTATGATTTCATCAATAGCAATTCTTTGCATAAAAACATGATCATTTAAAAATAAATAAGGAGAATAGGATCTACTTACCTCTTTCATCTTAGATCTTTAGACTTCGTAAGAAGAATCAGCTAATCCTATTTAAAATATCAAATCATTATCAAATTCTATTCCATAAATATAATAAGATTAAATCATAAGGAAAGAGGACCGTTGACCGAATGTGTCGGTCCATCCAGATACCAGGGCAATTTAGGATCTTTGATCTGAGAGTCAGATTCAAGTGACCTGATCAAGAAATCGTGAGGCACAGATCGAATTAAAGTCAAAATCAATCAATAGGGTTCTTTAATAATAAATTTGAAAGATCTTTGATACGATCAGATGAGGTTGACATACAGCACGGATATCAAAGCAACTTCAGATCATCTTGTTAGAGTCAATATGAGCTTCTAAAAGATAAAGGCATGACTCGATACAGGATTCATAGATCTTTTTTTTTTAGAGAGAGAAAGTCGGTCATGAGAGAGAAAGTAGAGAGAGAAAGTGGAGAGAGAATCTTCGTATCCTTTAAAAGTGACAATCATGATTGAGATCATCAGAGGTCATATCAGAGTGACTTAATATGGATTAACCATGATCGATGTTATCAATTTCGAAGAAGGATCGGATCAGGATCTAATCTACTGCACAAATTTCGGAGCAGTCTCAGATCATCATATTTTCATCTCAAGTTTATTCTAGAGTCTGTGATGCAATCAGAGAGAGAATGACCCTAGAGAGACGAAATCCATAAAAAGAGATAAAAGGTCTAGAGAGAGAAAATAAGAAGAAAATCTAGAGAGAGAAAATAGAGAGAGAAGGTAGAGAGAGAAAGTCCAATTTTAGAGAGAGAAAGACTTAAGAGAGAAATGAGAGAAACTTTCTCTCACATATATATATATATATATTATATATATATATATTCTTTTTCTTTTTTCTTTTTCTTTTTTTCTTTTTCTTTTTAGAGAGAGACAATAGAGAGAGAAAAAGAGAGAGAAAGAGGAAAAAAGAGGGAAGAATTTTCTCTTTTCTTATTATTATTATTATTATTATTCTATTTTGTATTTTCTTTGCTTTTCTTTTTCTTTTTCCTTTTTCTTTTCTTTTTCTTTTTCCTTTTTTCTTTTCTTTTCTTTTCTTCTTCTTCCCGGGCTTTTCATTGGGCCGAAACAGGGGACCTTGAGGTCCCCGTGCCTTGATCGGCTGATCACGGCCATCTCATGGCCGGTGGTAGCCGGCGGCAACGGCCGACTCTCCCGGGTTCGGAGAGACCAGGGCCGGCGGTCGGTGTGACCGTCGGCGCCGGAAAATCAGAGGAAAGAGGCGGCGAACAGGGGGTTTCCTTCTCCAACTAAATCCGGCGACACCCGTCGCCGGCCATCGTGCACACAGGCACGGAAAAGAAGGGAGAGAAGAGAGGGAGAGGAGGGAGACCTTACCACAACCTCCGGTGACCCCCACCGGCGAGAAATCGCGGCGAACACGGGTCGTGGAGTCGCGACTTCAAACGAAAAAATCGGAGAAAAATCTCCGGCATCGGCCGCGACTGAAGGGTCTACCCAAAGAGGAGAGAGGGGGGTTTCTTATAGGGTTCGTCCTAGGGTCTTTTAATGGCCCTAGGACTCCGATTTTTTATCGGAGAAGAGGAAGACTCCGATCGGGAGTCTTCCTGCTCTGTTTTTCCTTTATTTATTTATTTTTTTTTCGTGTGGGCTTTGAACTGGTTTTGGGCCCAATTGGGTCGGGTTATCACCCTTTCAATCTTAAGCCCCTTTTTTTTTTTGATGAACAGGGAGGTTATACTACCCTAATTTTATTAGGGGAATAGAATATTTACAGATGCAGCATGAATCAAGTTGAGGAGGCTTGGATTCATGTCCAAACAAAATAAGGTGTAGAGCTGAAAACAGGTTTGCAGAGTTCAATTACAGATTTTCAGGTTACGTTTTCAAGTGTCCAGGTAATAGGTTTCCAGGTGACAGTTTTTCAGAGACAGCTTTCAAGTACCACTGCAGATTTGTATTTTGAACACAATCTTAAGCCCTTTTTATTTTGATAGAAAATCTTAAGCCTTTTTGAAGGTAAAGCATGTAACACCATGATTATAATGTGGTAAGCCAGTTTTCAGTACCTCTTAACAGCAATTACTCTCGGAATGGAAGTCCAAAATAGGCCAATTCGTTCTGCTAGCACTGACTTTGACACGGTACAACCTATGATTGCGAGCAATTCGGTGGTCAGCGGAGTCGAAGTAGAAGAGGGAGGTGGTGATAGCGGTAACCCCCCTCTCTCTACTCCAAGTCGAAGCCTTTCTTTTTCCCTCCATGGCCCTCTGACTGCTGCCTCACCACCATCAGTAGTGCCTCGATCTCTAGACTTGCTGCCGATCTCTTCGAAAGAGCCTGATTCTTTCCTACTATCGTCGACTCTGAGGCGCTGTTCCCCTTGATCGCCAACGATTTTGGCGGTCAGGGGAGTCGAAGTGGAAAGGGGAGGCTACAATGGCGGTGGTAAATATAAAGGTTCTGATGGTGGTGGAGGTGGAGGTGGAGGAGGTGGTGATGATAGAGAGGAAGATTCTGATGAGAGCGACGATGGGATTGCAAAGGTAAAGCCTAACAATCCAAGAGAAAAAAAAAATCATGGAAGAATAATTTTTTTTCGTATTAAAATTAGCCACTTCTCATTAGTCTTTTATCCTATAATTTAATCATCCAACGAATGCCCAGAAAAGGAAACAGAATTTTTATCCATAGCATCCATTAATCCTATAGATTTTGGACCATGCATTACTATTCTTTCCAAACAAGTCCTAAATAATCTTTGTACTCTTTTTTTATTTTTTTTTAGATTGTAATAAATTAAATTAAAGTTCGAATTTCCCCTTTTGAATACATTAATTCAAATCTAAATTTACGAATGATATCTAATAAAGTGCAAAAATGATCTTGGGTATAACTTAAGGCCATTAATTGAAAAAGAAAAATATCAAACAACCCCAAAGCATTGCAAATTACTTGTAATTATAATACTCAAGATTACATAGATTGTCGATCATAAGTGGGTAGTTATTTTTGTAAGCTTTACTACAACATCGATCTACCATTCAAACATAAAAAAAGAATATATCCAAAGCAAAAACTTTTACATGGACATATAAATCACAATGCATGGATATACAATACCTCAGCCTTGGATATTGTTCATCAAAATGGGCTTCGATTTAGCAAAGCATATTGCTAATTGCACGTAGATGTGATCAAATATCTTGTCAAGTAATTGGAAATAAGCAATCCTTGTAGCTCGTTTGATCAAGAGTGCATAGATGAACCCCCAGAGCCCCACAATAAATCCTGGTGCAAAGCTAACATAAAACCATATCTTTTCAGAAGCATCTCTATTTTCAAATCTCTCTTCTTGACCTTCTGTTTGAAATGGACTTTCCGAAGGGGCTTTATTAGAGCACCATGGTAACGGCCATCTTTGAAGATTAGGATTTCCACTATAGATAGAGAAATCGCAGAATGTCTGTAATTGGTTGCCCCAAGGAATTTTTCCTGACAAATTATTGTGGGACAAGTTCAAGTGACTCAAGAAATACATGGAGGACATAGTCGATGGTATTACTCCTGAGAGATTATTCACTGACAGATCAAGTGATTCTAACTGCTTCAAGGCACCGATATTTTTTGGGATCCTTCCTGTGAAGTGATTATTAGAGAGGTTCAAGAAAAGCAATCCTTGAAGATTCACTAGTTCTTCAGGAATCATTCCAGAAAGATTATTTTGCGAGAGGTCTATGCTCATTACCAATGAAAGCACACTGGTATATTCAATATCTAATCCATTTGTAGATATTTGTAAGCTCTCTGTATACAAAGTGCTGTAGTTTTCTGAAAGCTTTGGTCTATCCACATGCTTTGTTTCCTTCATTGCACTAAAGTTTCCAAAAGATGGAGGCAAAACACCTGAAAAATTGTTGCAAGCGAGGTCCAAAACTTGGACAGAAGCAAGAGATGATAGTTGCTCTGGTATATTACCACTGAAGGAATTTGATCGCAGAGAAAGAATTCTCAATGATAAGAGGCTTTCTCCAATCCATAATGGTAGGTTACCTGAGAACTTATTTTTGCCAAGATCAAGTACCACCAGTTGTGCACAATATCTCAAGAATAAAGGGAAATCTCCAGAGAGACTATTGTTTCTCATGTGCAATGATAGGAGGCTAATAGGACCAGACATGGAGCCTTGAGAGTTCCCTAACATGTCTTTTTGTGAATCAACCGCCCCTTGTTGTGATTTATGCCAGCAGTTTGGAAGTCTTCCGGAGAAGTTATTATTGGACAAATCAAGAACAACCAGATCAGTGAGATTGCAAATGAATGGGTGAATGCTACCATTGATGTAATTGTTGGATAATGAAAGGATTTCGAGTCCCACAGCTCTAACAAAGCTTAAGGGAATAGGTCCCTCAAATGAATTGTTGGATAGATTTATGCGGTATAGATTAGAAGGGTCCAATTCAGGTAGTGGACCACGGAAGTTGTTGGAACTCATGTCAATGTATTCATATTGCTGGCCTCTCAATGAAGTTGGCAGTTTTCCTGTCATGCTATTCTGAGATAAATTCAAGCCATTGATATGTAGATCCCAAAACCAAGGAGGGATGTCATCTGAAATGCTGTTTTCTGAGAGCTCTAACCCAGTCAAATTTGTTTGGGTTCGAAGCCAGGCAGGAAATTTTGGTCCCAATTGACAAGAGCACATACCAATCCATGGAGCATTAAAAGGAGGTTTCCAATCATGACTTAGGATCACTTCAAATAAGTTGTAAGACAGATCCAAGTCTTCTAATCTCCAAAGGTTGGCAAAATGGGCTTCAGTCAAATGACCTGTAAAGGAGTTTGAGGAAAGATACAGTGTTTGCAGCGTAGAAAGCCGAGCTAGACTTTCTGGGACCATCCCACTCAAGTTATTGTAACCCAGGTCCAGATATGTTAGACCATACAGAGAGCTGTTTGCATCCGATGTATTTTTGATGCATGTAGACCAACCTTCAATAATATCTGCAATCTCTCCATTAATATTGTTCTGAGATATATCTAGCTCCTTCAACTTGCATAGATTCCCTATAGATCTTGGTATCTCTCCGCTAATATAGTTTTTCCGCAAATATAATTTCTCCAAGGTGCGGAGATTCCCAATGCTCTTTGGTATAACACCATTGATATTATTATAAGATAGATCTAAATACTTCAAGTGACCAAATGTTGCTAATATTTCTGAAATATCTGCAGTAATTTGGTTACAGTACAAGTCTAAATACTCCAAGTGGCTGAGGTTTCTGAAGTTTTGAAACATTTCTCGAGTTATTTGCTGCATATTGCGTAGATTCCAATCGGGACAATATAATCCTCCAAGATCAAGGTGCACAAGGCTGCTGCTAATATTGGACAAGAAGCGGGATACAATAGTTTTGTTGTGGTCATGATTCCAAGAAAGATCAAGCACTCTAAGAGATGTGAGATTGACGAATGATAGAGTTCTGGGGATAGAAGGGAGGTTGGTATCAGACAAATGCAACTCCACCAAAGAAGGGAGCATGTTAATCTCATGAAGCCAGTTGGCTGCCTTGGAGAGGTTGACCCTACTCATGTCAAGGAACTGCAGAGAATGGATGCGGGAGAGCCAGTGAAGGTCATCGGCATATAAAAACCATCTATAAAAATAAAAACAAGAATAATCATGATACCAACAATAATAATACGGCGAATGAAGATCAAGGAAGTGCAAGTTGGAGAGATTTCCAAGCTCCGGTGGAATGGATCCGTGAAAAAAAGCATAGGAGAGGTTAAGATATTCCAAGTGCACAAGAGAACCAATGAATTTTGGGATGGGCGCTCCAGAGAAATTGTTCCGGCTGAGATCCAGATATTTCAAATGCATCAAATCAAACAAAGAAGGATTTATCTTACTTGGATTTGGGAACTTTCCAGTTTCTTGTTGGGCATCAAAATCATATGGGTATCTGAGATCGAGCTTTACCACATGACCGGTGGTATTGTCACAGCCGACTCCTCTCCATCTGCAGCAGTCTTGACCTTCCCAAGAAGAGAGCCACTGGTCAGGATCGTAGATGTCTGCTTTGATGGCAAGTAAAGCTCTTCTTTCACTCTCTATGCAGCTAGCACCCACGATGGAACCATCTCCATGACCAAGGAAGAGACATAAGGGGATGCCTCTCATGCACAAGAGAAGGAGCCCAACCAGCATGCAATGCATACCAAGATAGGATCTATTTGTACGCCGACTGCTGTTAACAGCCATGCGAGCAGCAGCAGCAGATGATACCATTCTAAAGACAGGAGGAGGAAATTAAAGCTATGAGAGGCTGTTTGCAGGATTCTGATCGCCTGGATGCTCCGTTTTATAAGCGAAGTGATTCCAGAATATATTCCATCCTGTGGATCTCTGTGGTGGGGTGGGAAATCCTTTGACGAGAATTTTTTTCTCTCTCTTTTTTTTTTTTTCCCGTGATTTGGATGTGTGGGCCCACGTAACAGGAAGGGTTGACTCTTCCGTGGATGCTCGACTGACTTGTGCGGATGCTATGCCGAGGCGTGGCCGACAAGGTTTTTTCCTGATACTTTGGGGCTTGGGCGTTTGCCTCTGTGAGAACTGAGAATTAGGTTTCTTGATACTTTCTTCCAACTCATATCTCTCTCTCTCTCGGTATGTTGTTTCTTTTCCACCATTTGGTATCGATCTATTGTTTGATGGGTGCACAATTAGGATAAAAATCATTAACTCCTTGTGTTATGATGAGTGATCTAACATCATCTTTTGGATGAATTATTAAGTTTAAATGGATCAGTACAAGTGATCTGCTGACACCTTTTGGATGACGACTAGAAGGTGATCATGTGATGGACGGATACTGTGTGGTTTTTTTCAAAGGGATTTTCAAGGATACCATTTGTCAAGGCTTGGCTCAGGTCTGCTGCATGCACAGGAAAACTTGGTCTGTATTTCATGCCCAGATGTATGAGACTCTGTGACGACGAGAATCATGCGAACCTCCACAATGATGTTAGATTGTACCCTCCGCAGTAATAGTCGGTATATTCTCAAGTCAAGTTATTAACAGTTAGGCATGGATTGTTCTGGTAGTAATTAGCTGTTAATCTTTACCGTACAAAACGCGCGCCACCAAGGTTCCACACTCGTGGATTTTTTTATTAATTTTTTTCAAAAATACCATCCCCTCCGACTTATTTTCAAAACTACCGTCCACCTAAAAATCATCATTTTAAATGACGATTTCACGACCACATAAACGGACCTCCAGCCCATCTGAAAATCACCACGTCACCACATCACGTGGTGATTTCACTGAAATCGCTATTTGGGTCGGCGATTTCAATGAAATCGCCACTCTAAGCAGCAATTTTCATTCTTTTTTTTTTTTTTGAGGAGATGGAGGGGCGGTAGAGCACGCAACTCCAAGCAACAATTTTCGTTCTCTTTTTTTTGGGAGGAAATAGAGGGGGCAGTAGAGAACGCACTATGGGGGGAAGGGGTGGGGTTTGGGGGCCGATCGAGGGGTGGCACGGAGAAGTTGCAGGTGGTTTTTTTTTTGGGAGGGGGGTGCAAATGAAGGGAAGGAGAGCACGGCCAGGAGGCGGTGCCAGCGCAGCGGGGGGCCATGAGGAAGGGGAGCATGGAGCAACGACAGATGGTGCAGTCGTAGGAGGGGAGGCACGAAGGAGCGACGGTGGCACCACACCAGGGGGCAACGGAGGAGAGGCACGAAGGGGCAGCGGCATCGCTGTCCGAGTCGACCACCGGCAAAGGAAGGCCGATTGGAAGGGGGGGTGGTAGGAAGGGAAGGGAGAAAATGAGTGGAAAAAAAAAAACAAAGAAAAAAATATAAAAATTATTTAAAAAAAATTATTTTAAAAATTAATTTTAAAAATAAATATTTTTAAAATTATTTTTTAAAATCAATAATTTATTATTATTATTTAAAAAAATAATTAAAAAATAATTTTTATTTATTATTGAAATAGCCATTTGGGTGTGCGATTTCACTGAAATCGCTACTTGGGCTGGTGATTTCAGAGAAATCACGATTTGGATCGATGATTTTATTAAAAAATAATAATAAAATATTATTTTTAAAAATAATTTTGAAAAAAATACTTAAGGTCCAGAGATGAAGATGTGATGGGCAGAGTGCCGGTAAAGGGGGTAAGGCGCATGGAATCAGAGATTAAATCAAATTAAAAAGATAAGTCTAGCCTAAAAATTAAATTAGAGAAGAAAAGCTGTCTAAGAATCCATGGCAGGAGAGTGTATGCTAGAAAATATGAGGACCCTATGTGTGGCCTATTATTCTGACATCATTAAGGTGATTTCAAGTTACTTAGAAAAAAGCCTAAATAAGATAGAGTCACCCTACCATAGGCGACTTTCCTTTCCCCACTCAGCAAATATTTTAAAATTTTATTTTTTATTACAAAAAATAAAAAATAAAATAAAAATAAATAAAATGATAAAATAAAATAAATTATGTAAAAATATTCAAAAATAAGTTGCCCACCTACTCATTTTTTAAATTATTTTTGAAAAATATATATTTTAAATTTTTACTACTAAATTTTTAAATTAAATTAAATTTTATTAATAATAAAATATTATTATTTGAAGTCACGTCTTATTATTATTTTATATCCAACCCCTATTTTTTTTCATCACTTTATTTGCATCACCATAATTTTAAAAGCATAGACCACTGCTCCTCAGTGCTCTCTGTACGCCACAACCCCCCCAACCTCTGGCTATTACGCCCCTAGCCATCCACCTGGCAAAATATAAATTTAAAATAATTTAAAAAAATATATTTTATTTTTTTTAAAAAAAATTATTTTTAAAAAATTTAAAAATAAATTTTGAATGAAAGAGGCACGAGTAGTGCCAAGGGAAGTATGGGTGCTCGACGCAGAGCCGTAAGAGAAGAAGAAAAAAATAAAAAAAATATATTTATAAAATAATAATAAAATCTAATTATTTTTATTACAAAAAAATAATTTATTTTTAAATATTTTTAAATATTTTATTTTATTTATCTTTTATTTTATTTTAATTTTATTT
>NC_025996.2:36472973-36582940 GCF_000442705.2 Elaeis guineensis
TGCATCGACTGTTGGTGTCACTCGCTTTTGCCATGCATCTGTTGCTGGCTTCAATTTTGAGGAGGAACTACTCCAATTAAAAAAGATCAGCAAAACCACTAGACAACCATACCTTGCAATTGTATGTTCTTATCCTCGTTCATCTTTTAAGCAGTAATCATCGCAAGCTATGCAGATTTGGTACATATTCTTTATAACATGTTTTTTGTTTGATTGTGAAGTGCAACATTTTTTTTTTTCAGTTCTTCTTCTATATCAAGTTGCCCGGGAAAAATTCAATTGCTTTTTGTCTTTTTTTTTTTTTATTTTTTTTTTAAACCATATGAAGGGTAGCCAACAGCATTAGTATCATCCATATTGTTTTTATGGAGATGGACTTTTGGGGGTTTTGAAATTAACAGTGCATGGTTCGATGCTCCTAGAAATTTGATGATATTAGTGAACATGATGGACCTTGGGCTTGCCGTTGATGTGTTCAGATAGACACGTACATTGCCATAGTTAGAAATACTCGCAATAACTTGTTTGTGGTGATCATGTAATTTTGCCCCAGTGCTGGTAGAGATGGGTTTGTTGTGGAGGACTGCATATTTAAGGCAAATTGTTATAGCCTGTAGGTATCTCCTTCTGCATCTTTTGATCTGGCAACATTTTCCTTTAGTTAGTGGAAGAGGGGAACGTTTTATTTAGTTAACAAAGTCGTACATGTCAGTCGTTGCAATACAATTACATTAGAGCTACTGTGCAAGTGTGTAACATATAAGCTACCATTTCCTAAGTGTGTAACAGGTCCAAAAAATGTTTGATTTTTAGTACTGAGAACTTATTGGCAAGTTCATCCACCAAGTTTCAAGGACTCAGTTGCATCTTGTGCATAAGAATGTATTCTACGCATGATGGGAAATTTTAAAAGACTTGTTATCAGTTCACTTAATCAGCAAACCATCAGGAAACTACAGGGTGATTGCTTCGATGATTCAAGAATTGTCCCTTGATTCTTTCCCTAGTTGCAGCATTGCAAAGGAGTTCCCAAACTCCTTTTTTCTATGGAACTATCAGAAATAAATATATTAATATCTAGTTCTTATGTGTTTAGCCCAAAACTGTCTAGCAACCTGCAGTGCTTGTAGTAGATATTTAGTATAGTAATGAGATTATATGTCACAGTCACCCTCTATAATCAAGTTTAATGGAAAACGTCAATTTCAAATTTCATTGCTTGACCACACAGGCGCACAGTTTACTTTGATTTTCGTGCTAAAACCATACAGCTCATGCTGTAAAATTGATTTTCTTCACTCATAATGTAACCATTTACATTTTTTTTGATTGCCCTATGGTATTGT
Organism: Elaeis guineensis; assembly: GCF_000442705.2. Lineage (NCBI taxonomy): Eukaryota > Viridiplantae > Streptophyta > Magnoliopsida > Arecales > Arecaceae > Elaeis > Elaeis guineensis. The sequence continues at coordinate 36,474,320 of NC_025996.2, forward strand.
TAGTTCCTCTTGTCTTTTGCTTTTTTTGCTTATTTCTGATCATGCTAGCAATGCTATTATAATTGCTGTTGTACTCTTCTGTGCCTTTCTGGAAAATTCTATGATCTCAATGCATAGGAAGAAACAAAATCTTTTATCTTTTTCTTCGATGCCATTGTCTAGTGTAATGAAATGATCCACAAAAAATGGTTTGTCATGTGGTTTTTGTATTTCTCTCCATCTAAACTGTTATGGTCATACTTGTGACTTGAGTGTGAACCATATTGCCAGCCATCTTACTTTTTCAAGAGGGGTGAAGTACTTACTCATTGGCATTTTGTCCACCTGTCATTCCAGCCTAAAACTTTATTCATGTAATTTATATCACTATTTGTGGACTTTTTGATAATGAACCATGCTACTGTGCAAGCTTTGATTATTTTATAGGCAAGACTTTGATCCATCATGGGTTTGAAAGGGGAATAGATTTGCTTTAGATGCGGATGTTGTGGTTTCTATGTTAGCAAAATTAGGCATCAACATACATGCTCATCATGAATCTAGAATTCTTGAATAAAATTTCTATGTTCGAAAAAACATCATGAATCCAAGATCTTGAATAAAAAATTTCTCACGGATACGTTAGAAAGCATACCTGATGCGGAAGAGAAGGAAGATATCCCGTTAGAAGAAACTGATTCCCTTGATAAATTGGTTTCTCTCTTCTCTCCTTCTTTCTGTCGTAGCAATTTTGATGGTTATCATGGTGTTATCTTAATGGGTAGGGAGAGGACCGATATATATATCTTTTTCTAATGCGGTACGTCCATCAAGTAACCGAATGAAACCGATGAGATTTGTTTGTTATTAAGGATTAAATTGAATTCAAATTTCACAAACAGGATCACATAATCGGGAATTCAAATTCATAAGCCGGATCACATAATCGAGAATTCAAATTTCGTAAGCCGGGCCACATAATCTAACATTCTTCCACTTGGCTAAGTAATCAAATAACATAAACATTAGATGCACATAAAGAAACAAATCTCTGTATTAATGTTCATCATGATTACCTTAGTATGGCAAATCGCTAAATGCAAGGTATGGTGGTCATATACTATTTATACAGTATACTTCCTTTCATATACCACAACACTTGCAACTCAACACACTATGTATGTATGTATGTATGTATGTATTTGTGTATGTATATGTATATATCTATATATATATCTATTTTCATTATGGTCCACAGTAATGTCTCATAGAGACTTTTCTATTATAATTAACTCAAGATACAAGTTATGTGTACACCATTGTGAGAAACAGGAAATTCATTGATGTATATCAAAAACACATTATTGAGCTCAGAGTGCCAAAATCATCATGAATACATTATTCATAAATACAACCAAGACCCATTCTATGTACATATTCTTTAAATGTCTTTGGCTATAAATCTTTTGTCAATGGATCTGCTATCACGAGATCAGTTCTAATATGTTCAATAAACACTCTTTGTTTCTAAACCTCCTCTTTAATGGCAAAAATATTCTAATTCCATATGTTTGGCACCTCTTGAGTATTTGTCATTTTTGGAGAAGAATACTGCTGCAAATTATCACAATAAATTTTCAACGACTTGGTAATGGTGTCGATAATCCCAAATCTCGAAATAAAGTTCCACAGCAATAATGCCTAGATTGTGGCTTCAAAATATGCCACAAACTCTGCTTCTATAGTAGATGAAGTAATGACAGACTGTTTGGCTCTTTTTCACGATACTGTTTCTTTAGCCAACATAACAGATAACCAAATATGGATTTTCTGCTGTCAATGCATCCAGCAAAATCTGAATCAGAGTGTTCAATCACTTCTAAATGATTGCATCTCCTACACATGAGCATGTAATTCTTTGTTTCTTGTAGGTATCTCAAAACTTTCTTTGCAGCTTTCCAATGATCTATTCCATGATTACTCTGATACCTGCTAACATTCCAACCGCAAAGCTAATATCTGATCTTGTGCAAGTTTACACATACATTAAACCACCCACAATTGAAGCATAAAGAATTGATTCCATTACTTACATTCTATATCATTCTTTGGACATTGCATGAGATTGAATTTATCCTCTTTCTGTATTGGAACAATTCTTACTGAACATTTGTCCATATTAAATTTCTTTAGAATTCTTTCGATACATCCTTTTTGAGACAATCCTAAAATACCTTGTGATCTGTCACGGAATATTTTAATTCCTATCACATAGGATGCCTTTCCCATATCTTTCATTTCAAAATCTTAAAGAGAAAATTTTTCGTCTCATGCGATATCCCTAAATCATTAGCAGCAAGTAAAATATCGTCAACATATAGAAATAAGAATATAAACTTGCTCTCACTGATCTTTTGGTATTTACACCGATCAATGGTGTTTTTCTTAAATCCAAAAGATGTTATGGTATCATTGAACTTGATGTACCATTGCCGAAAAGTTTGTTTAAGTCCATATATTGATTTCTTTAATTTGCACACTATTTGACCTTTTTCTTCTATTGAGAAACCTTCAGGTTGATCTATATAAACTTTCTTCTCGAGGTCTCTTTTAAAAAAAAAGATTGTTTTCATGTCCATTTGGTATAACTTTAAATCATAGTGAGCCACCAATGCCATAATTATTCTTATTGAGTCTTTCTTTGAGACCGACGAAAAGGTCTCTTTATAATCGATGCCTCCTTTCTGAGTATAACTCTTGACAACAAGTCTAGCTTTATATCGTTCAATATTGCCATTCGAGTCGCACTTGGTCTTAAAGACCCATTTACGCCCAACTCATTTAGAACCTTCTAGCAATTCGATGAGATCCCATACTTTATTATGTTCCATGGATTTCAATTCATCTTTCATGGCATCAATCTATTTATCAGACTCAACACTTTCTATGGCTTGTGAAAATGAAACCGGATTTTTACTAATTCCAATATCAAAATCTGACTCCTGTAAGTAAACCATATAATCATCCAGAATAGCTGATCTTCTTTCTCTTTAAGATATTCTTCAAGGTATTCCTTGTGCTTTATGTTTGTCAAATGTTTGTGAGTTAGTTTCTTTATGGGATGTTTCCTTATCCAAATGTTGTTCACTGTTGTTTGAATGTTATTCAATTGTTGGCACAACATTTGGCATAGTTATGGAAGAAGGAATGCTTATGGGTAATAAAACATCTACCCTAACTTTCTTTAGTTCCATATTGTGCCATTCATCACTCCCACTAACTTCACAATTTTCAATAAATTTTGCATGATCGATTTCAACAATTTTTGGACTATGGTTTGGACAATAAATCCTATATCCTTTAGATTTCTCTGGGTAGCTAATAAAGTAACCACTAATCATTCGAGAATCTAATTTCTTTCATGTGGATTATAAATTTTTGCTTCCGTTGGGCAACCCCAACATGGAGATGCCTTAAACTAGGTTTCGTTCTAGTCCATAGCTCAAAAAGGATTTTTGAAACTGTCTTACTAGGAATCCTCTTTAGTAAATACATAGCGGTTTTGAGAGCATACATCCACAATGATTTGGTTAGTGAGGAGTTACTTATCATACTCCTAACCATATCTAATAATGTCGATTACGCCTTTCTGCCACACCGTTTTGTTGAGGTGTGCCTGGCATAGTATATTGTGCACATATGCCATGTCTTTGAGAAATTTTAAAAATGGATTTGGATATTGTCCTGATTTATTATGTTTCCCATAATATTCACCACCTCTATCAGACCTTACGATTTTCACTCTTTTATCTAATTGCCTTTCAACCTCATTTACATATACCTCAAGGGCGTCCATTGCTTAAGATTTTTCATTAAGCAAATAGATATAGCTATAACATGAAAAATTATCGATAAAAGTAATAAAATATTTTTCTCCACTAAAAGATGGAACATCAAAAAGTCCACACACATCAATGTGTATAATTTCAAGAAGCTGAGTACTTTGTGTGGCACCTTGCTTATTACGTCTGGTTTGCTTTTCCTTAATGCAATCCACACATGTACCAAGATCAGTAAAATTTAGATTCGGAAGAATCTCATTCTTTACTAATCTCTCTAATCTTTCTTTGTATATATGACCGAAATGCTTATGCCACAAGTAAGCAGAATTTTCATTTGGCAAATTATGCTTAATTCCACTATTATGATGAATAGTAAATAGGGATTCTGCAAAGAGATTCTCAAGTTTCAATTTATATAAACCATCAATAAGAATACCAAAGCCAATAAAAGAAGTATTCTTATATAGACTGAAACAACCATGTCTAAACTTAAAATTAAACCCAAAAACATCAAGTTTTGAAAGAGAAACTAGGTTCCTAGATACTGAAGGTACATAAACTGTCTATAATAGATCTAGGTGATAACCAATATTCAGGATCAAATGATAAGTCCCTATGCCTTCAATTGAAACCTTCATACGATTCCCCATGAACAAAAAATCCTCAGTTGGATTTGTGGTTTGGATCGTAAGGAATCCCTGCATCATATTGGATACGTGAGTAGTAGCACCAGAATCAAGCCACCAAGTATTATGAGGAATTTCAGTTAAGTTTGATTCGAAACATACAATAGCATTGAATTTACCTTTCTTTTTGAACCAAGCCTTACGTTTCTGGCAATCTTTCTGATAGTGTCCTACTTTCTTATAGAAGTGACACTTGTCTATCTTTTGTTCCTTCTTATCAGCCTAAGGAATCTTAGCAAGCATTTTTTTTCTTCTTCTTAAACTTGTTGATTTTCATCTTGATTCCTTTACCAACTTCTTGACTCACGAGGTTAATGGAATGACTTACTTGCTTCTTCAGTCTTGTTTCCTCCTGAGTAAGCATACTGGACAATTCACTAACATTCCATTTGTTCTTAATAGTGTTATAGTTAATTTGAAAAGGTCCATACTCTGGAGCAAGGTTTGCCATACCGTGCTGAACCAGTCGGTACACCCCATCTCGTACCAGATCGGCGGGGAACCGGCACAATTCGATCGGTAAAATCGGTACACCGGTGGTACCGAAGAAAAAAGAATGGAAAGTGAGAAAGAGAGAGAGAGAGGGGAGGGAAGGGAGGAAGGTGGGAGCCGCCGGAGGCCGGCGGTGGCCGGCTGCGGCCGTCGAAGGGCTTCCGAGCCCCGTATCGCTCGATAGGGCTTTCAAGAGAGCAAAAAGAGAGAGAGCGCTCGGAGGGGGGCGGAGAACCTACCGGACGAATGGTGCCTGCGTTGCGAGGCTCCCGGTGGTCGGCGAGCCGACGCCGATGGCTTGAGGGCGGTCGAGCGGGCCGAGCCCCTCTGGGGCTCCACCCCTTCTTCTTTTTCGTCGTCTGTTTCGATTTTTTTTTTTTTTTTTTAAACTTATGAAGTCGGCAACTAGGTTGCCGACTTAAGAATTTTTTTTAAAAAAAAATAAAAATCGTAAAGCCGACAAATCGTTTGCCGACTTCACTTAAAACCATGTTTTTTAAAAAAAATTTGCGAAACAGGAGCGATGCCCCTGTTTCACGCCTGCGGCGCCGCACGCGTGGACTGCGCCCTCCGACGGCCACGACGGCTAGTCGGAGGCTGTCCGACGGCCCCGCCGGCTCCTTCCCCTCCCTCTTTTTTTTTTCTTCCTCTTTCTGTCTCTCTATTTCTCTCTATTTCTTTCTTTTTTCTTTCAGTTCGGATCGTCGGTTTGGTACGGTATGAAACCATATCAAACCGTACCGTCGGTCGGCCGAAACGGCCGACGGTACCGATTCAGCATACTTTGCTCTGGAGGTAGTGAGTTCAAGATGAACTGCACTAAGGAGTCTTCCACCGTCATCCCCAAAGTCTTTAGCCTTGTTGCAATGTTAGTCATCTCAATAATATGCTCTTGCATACTCTATGACCAATTGAACTTCATGGTCGTGAGTTCTGCCATTAGTATACCAGCAAGTGACTTTTCTGTAGAACGAAAACATTCTTCCACAAACTTCAGATATTTCTTTGCACTTTCTGTTTGTGTAATGGTACTCTTAATATTGTTGGCAATAGTCATTCGCATGAACATGAGGCTTAATCTGTTAGACCGTTCTCATGCTTTATGGTATGATTTCTCTTCCTCATTGCTCGTATTCGTAAGAGCAGTAGGTTTATCTTCCAATAGTGCTAAGTCAAGATCCAACATACCTAAGCAAAAATTGACTTATTCGCACCATTCAGAAAAGTTCAAACCATTAAATACGGTAACAGATGAAGCATGCAAATCAAGATTCGCCGTACCAGTATCGGACCCCGTACCGATGAAATTCTGTTTAATGTCGGTACGCGGTTCGGTACGGTACGGTAATGTCGGTACACTTCGGTATGACGTACCGATACGAGACCGATACGGTACGATACGGGCGGTACGGGGCGGTATGGCATTCCATGATGCAAATGAAGAGAAATAGCTGCAAAAGTAATACATAAATGTTCAAAATTAAAATAATTTCATTATGGATTCAGACAAACAACAATAAAAGCATATTATAGTTCTCCTTTGGGTAGATACTACGATATACTATCATAATTTAAATGCCATTATTGATCTTTATTAGGCAATTAAACATTCTCAATCAAACATACATGTTATCTTTGGATGTACAAATATATTTGACCAAAGAATATTAATTTACCTCTATCATGCTCACTATTCATAGAATAATTGATTTACCTTTGGGTGAATCCTAAAGTTCCAATGACTAGTGAACGTCAATTTATCCACTGATTTTTCACTAATAGGCATTTCATTAAAGTCATGGATAAATGATCATTTTATGCATGTTAATTTTCTTAAGCATTCTAGTTTGGCCACTTTGGTGACTAACAAACTATATGTAAACATAAGATCATACATATAAACAATAATTGATATTCCCAAAATAATAGACATTTTAATAATGCAACCCTAATATAATAATGTCAAAATTTCACTAAAATATCAGCATAATTTATTTAAACAAGTAACGTAACCTATTTTCCAAATAGTACATTCATAGGGCATTTTCCATATTTCAATTGTTCCAAAAGATTTCTTAAAATATGGATATTAGCTTATGGATAGTCAAAACCCCTTTCTTTCCCTTTTTCCTTTTTTTTTTTTAGAAATTTGACACTTCACGATTTCTGAAGTGTCAAGTCACTTCAGTTAAAAACACCCTTGTTGCCTTATGCCATGGGATAGATAAAACCAATAAACAATCAATTTGACCAGGAATGGGTAGCCTGACTACAATGTCCTATATATGTCTCTTATAGACAGATTCTTTGGAGAAACTTAAAGGCTTTGGCCTTGTGGAACTTGTACAGGTGGGGAACACCTTAAACATGAAAGGTATAATCACAGTCGCCCAAAATTATGGGCCTCTAGACAACTTGATCAGAAATGCATTAAATGAATTTACAGTGCCATGATGATGGGTAGGGCCTTCTAGAAATCAATGCTAATTTCCCTCCTGTTGGTGGTAAGATGCCATCATCCATCAATTTGCTGAGAGTTTATGATTCAATAGATAATTTGATGCGAAGGCAAGATTTCTTAAGCAACTTTAATGGAGAAAATTTTTGTTCTAAATCTGGATCTGATACCAAATGTTAGCAAAATTAAGTATCAACATACATGCTTCATTATGAATCTAGAATCTTGAATAAAATTTTTATGTTCAAAAGAACATCATGAATCCAGGATCTTGAACAAAAAATTTCTCACAGATGCGTTAGGAAGCAGACCTAATGCGGAAGAGGAGGAAGACATCCCATTAGGAGAAACTGATCCCCTTGATAAATTTTTTTCTCTCCCCTCTCCCTTCTTTCTGTCGTAGCAATTTTGATGGTTATTGTAGCTGTTACCTCAATGGGCAGGGAGAGGACCAATATATATATCTTTTCCTAATGCGATACATCTATCAAGTAACTGAATGAAACCGACGAGATTTGTTTATTATTAAGGATTAAATTTGAATTCAAATTTCACAACGGGATCACATAATTGGGAATTCAAATTTCATAAGCCGGATCACATAATCGAGAACTCAAATTTTGTAAGCTGGGCCACATAATCTAACTGTTTCTACATGCATACGTTGTCTTGTCATGTACTGAATGCACTTATTTATTCAAGGAAAAATTATAGTATAATTATATATAATGGTTCTTCCTTTGTTTTGGAGCCTTGCATCAGATATTACATCAGTCTTCAATCCCATAATTCTTGGAATTGAACTTTTAACATATCCATCATGGATAACATTGATTTTGCTTGACTAAATAAATTCCCACTTATTTCGTCATGTCTTTTATCTTTAAGTTTATTTTACTTGCATGTTTTGACGCCAGTCATGCTAATATAATTATGAAATGAGATTATCTTCTCTCAATTCACAAACTTTAGTATCACATCTGTTGGGGCGATACTCATATGTGGTGTTTTTTGAAACTTGTGAAAATTGTTAGAAATGTTTCTGAACTTATCCCAGATTCTTTTTACTGCAGTATTCTTTTGCTAAGCATGACCAGGATGTGAAATTGTGGATAAATCTCGTAATTATATAGACATGCATCATGGTACTTAGTAAATGATTTTACATCTTTATTTTTATTTTTTGTTTTTATCTTGCTCATCTGTATTTTTTTACTTGTCTTTTTATCCTAATATTGCTGCACTTTACTGCAGATCGGAGGGAGTAATTTCTTGGAAAAAGCAAATGCTTTGCATCTTCTTGCCTATAAATGTGATGGAGTGTATTTTTTTGGGAAACTTGCATTTCAAATAATGAATGCTTTGGGCCTCTCTGTCCCTGGATGTTTTGTGGAACAGGATGCTGTTGGAGAAGCATTGAAACTAATCCAGCATGCACATCGTAGGAAAATCTCAATTTATTTTCCAAATGATTTTTGGTGTTTTAATAATAGCAAACAGGACCTGCGGGAGATATTTCCTTCTGGTGGTATCTTGACTGGTGAGTGTCAAGTTGTTAGTCTTAAATCATCAGCTTTTTCAGGTCTTAGTTAATTACAATTCTTGTGCTCTTCTTGTTCAAATTAGCTTTTTTTGAGGGTTGTCCTTTTAATTTTTTTTTTGGTTTCTTTGTTGTTCCATATACATTAGAATTAACATCACATTTTTGCTTATTGTTCCATTTAACTTAGATTGGTGCATGCTTAAGTTCGACTTTCATTTTTCTATTTTGTTTCATTAATTGCCTTTTGCTTTCAATCTGAGATGTTATGGCCTTCTCTTTATGGAAGTGCTCTTAAATTAGGCAAGCATGTTTGAGAATAGTTGATCTATAATGGTAATCAGAGAGATCCATAAAAGTCAAAGTTTTCTTCGAGGACTGATGACAGACAAATTAGATGCTTTGTAATCTTGGTCTTTTCTCCATCCCTCTGTTTGCTCTGGTGTTTGTTCAATTTTCCAGTTAATACGGTCATCAATTATTTTGATAATATAGTTATTGCTGTAAGCTAGGTTATAACCCAACAGGTGTGCCCCTCTTCCGTTTGAAAGAGGCTCCCTACTTCAATGTTGGGAAGTATCGCTCAAGTGTTTGGCATGGGTAATTCTTCATAATTTCACGAAAATGATGGATGGCTGGTGGTCCTTCCATCATTATTGTCAATATACATACAGTGATTCTTGACTTTTGGATAGTCTTTTTTATTACATTAACAGGTCTTCAATTGATAACTTGGTTAAAATTTTCAAAAGCAACGAATTATTTCCTATTGTTAATGATCATTTGGAGTATTGTTAATGGATTCTTAATTGCAAAAGAGCAAATATCCATAAAGGCAATTATAATTTTGTATTCCCAATTGCAATCTATATTTCTTCCACCCCACAATAATCTAATTCTATGTTATTAACTAGTTTAGGGCCAAAATAGAACTGTTTATTTGAAAGCACTTATTAAAGATCCCAATATATCCACATATGACACCATACATATGAAGGGGAGGAATTCAACAGATCATCATATATCTTAAATATCCTTTCCTTATTCTAATGCCCTTGAAACATGCAAGGATATTGTAATTTCACTGGGCTAAATGTATCATGATTTTCTCATGATTGACTTTCTTGGATGCATTTAATACTTGGTTAAATTACAAGAATACCTTGATAGCAAAAAAACAAAAATATCCTATTAGATTTTTCTAGTACTTGGAAATAAGGAAGGTATTTAGGTTGTTTTGCACTGTATATCTAATGGATGAATACATTGAAACCAAGGATTTAAATTTGAAGCTGCAGATGAGCAGATCTGTGTCTCTTGTTGGTGATTATGATACATAATGTGCTATGTGTGTGGGTTGGGCCAGGGTGGGGGGTGGGGGAGGGGAGATATCAAGTTGGCACAAGCTGATACAGGGACACTTCAAATGTGCCCCCCCAAAAAAAAGGGGGAAAAGACAAGGTGTGTCAAGCAATATCAGTTGATATGACTTGATTTGGGATGTTACAAGTTGGTATGAAGGTTGGTATGCAATTTGAGGGCATGCAATGGGTACCCCATATAGATTCCCAGTCAGTATGGCTAGTACTTCAATTCTTGTTCTAAACATATCCATGATATGGGAAATGTTAGAAGCATAACTTTATAATTTTTTGAAATTTCATGCAAAATAAAAATATGACCTAAGTTTTGAGGTAAAAATGGTTTCTTCTTCCTTTTTAACATCTGAGCTAGCATGGTTATAGCTTTATAGCGTTTTATGTCTTACCAGTATACATCTCTTGAATACAGAGCCTTGTATATCTGTACCTGATATTTCATGCGTGTTTTTCTTTTAGGTTGGACACCTATAGATCTAGGGCCAGTATCATTGAAGGAACTCTCTTCTTTGCTTTCAATATGCAAGGTATGACAATCACATCATGCAAGTGGTTTGATTACCTTAGCCAAATTCAAGCACTGTCCTCATCTATTTGTGGTTTTTAGTAATTTTTGTTGATTATCATTTAACATTTGCTATCATCCAAGGTGAAATCTTTTGTTGAAGTTAATTGTTCTAAAGGCTTTTTTTCACTAGTTCCATCAAGGTTGGTTATAGTTCCTTCCTTTACACTCCATAAAGTTCAAGGTATGAGTGTTGCACAAGTTGTTGGATTAAATTTTACTCCTTCCTCCATTTTTAGGATTATCTACAGTGTAAATTTAAACATATACAGCCTGACCTGCCTAGCCTAAAGCTCCTGGCCCGATCTATAGGTGGGAATGGACATCCACTATCAGCTTGTTGGAGAGTGCCAAGCATGGTTTCTTCAGTCTCATTTGGTGTGCAGCAATGCTTAACAAAGTTTACCACATTCCTATTCTAGTTTGGTCTTGATCTATTCCTATTCCTTTTGGCCTGATAACGACTCTTCTCCTCCTTAAGTCCCTGCTCAAGATGTTTTCTGTTGCCCTACTAGAGGCTTAGGAATGTAGGAACCAGAGCTTTGATACAGGAACTCTGGTATTTTCACTGAAGAGCTGTTCGATATGCCAAAATTCATAAGTTTTATATTAACTAAGTACAGAGTTAGATTTTTAGCTTTTTCTTCTCTAGTAATTATTGTGCAATAGCATTTCGACGGGAAGTAGATGCATTTTGATCCCAACTATTTTTGCTCACTCATTCAGCAAGGATTCCTCTTTAGTGCCACATTTGATGTGGTCAAGGTTTTAAATCTCGTGGGGCATAGATGTCCCAATATCTCCATGAAACGGAATGCCCCACTATTCCATCCCATCCTGACAACTGTCTCGTAGATATTTGGTGTCTCTCTCTCCTTATTCTTTTCTTTTTTTCTTTCCTTCTTTCTTTTCTTTCCTTCTTTTCTTTCTTTTTCTTCTACCTTCCTTTTTTTTCTTTTTTTTTCTTATCACTTTCTTTCTTTTTTTTTTCTTCTTCTTTCTCTTTCCTTACTCTCTTCTTTCCTTCTTTTTCTTCTTCCTCCCTTTCTTTCTTTCATTTTTCTTCTTCTTCTTTCCTTTCACCTTTTCCCTTCTTCATCTCCCTTTCTGTCTTCTTCTCTTCCTACATGGATGGATTTCAGAATCCCGACCCTATGCTGGTCCCATTTTTTCACAGTAACGGGATGGGACAACCAGGACGCCTCCTGTCCTGTTGGGATGTAAAACCTTGGATGTGATTTTAAGCCTTTCTGTATCGATTCTAACAACTCCCATCCATGTCATCTTAGATCTTCCCAACCCCCTACATCCTTCCACACTAAAACAAAAGATTTGCCACTTCTGTTTAGCATCTTAAGTCAGATAATAGAAATGCGATTGTTGACAAATATAATTTAAACGTATGAAGCAACATTATGCATCTCAAGAAATTTAATTCATAAATTGAACTATCATAAACAAGTTTAAAAATACAAATAGAAGACAAGAAGTTTTGATTTTAAAGAGAAATCCTGTTAATTCTCTTCTTCCTTAACTGCTATATAAGATAATTTTATCTATTGATTTCTCATGTAAAATTTCCAATATGTTTATGGAATGTGCAGATCATCCATCAGTAATTTAAGTCTGAAGGGATTGAAACCACACTAACCTGTATTAATATTGTATGCCTATGATATTTTGTGATAAAGTCCAGCGCAGATGAGTATTTGCTAATATACATTGGTATAAACTACCAAACCATATCTCATATGTCAAGTACAAGTCTAAAACATGCCTAAGACTAAGCAAAGTAGTCAAACTTGTCAAAATTAAGATTTTAAGTGTCACATGCTAGTGCCAGGCTATGCCAGTGCAAGTATGGCATGGGAATGTATCATGAATTGGAAGAAATTGAATAAAATAACATATTTCAGCATGCCATTTGAGACCATTTTTACAAACTTGTTTATTTTTACAAACTGTCAACATTACATGGCACGGCACAAATGTTAATGTCATAGCTTCACCAACACAGGCACAGGAAACAATTCTTTCTTCTGTGACTGTTTCTGGGATCTAATAATAAAAAACTAAGATTTTAATGAAGATATTTCTTACTGAGTTAGCACCAACTGGTGAAGCATGTAGGTAAATCAAGGATGTCATGTCATTGACACATTCGTATATGACAACAAAAGATTTTATAAAATGCTCAAGATGTTTTGGTTCACGTTGATTAATGAAGAAGAACTTGGCACACAAATGAAAATGGAAAAAAATGAGAATGTTAAGGTGGATCACTGCAGCTCAGAGGGGTAGGGTGAGAAATGAGCATACAAGAAGAAGCTTAAGGGTTGCGCTAGCCAAGGACTAAATAGTGGAGGGGGGAAAAAATATAGGAGCATGTGCATAAATGATCTGACTAAGAGTAGGCAAGGGTGAGGCTGTATTATGTGTTGAATGGTCGAGAACCAGTGGAAAAGTTATAAGAGAATTTAGATGATTTGTGAGGACTGGGTAAAGCTTATAGCAGCAGAGATATAGTCTTTGGGAGAGACAATAGGCAAAGATGGATTCATCAAGCTAATCTGAAATAGCTGGGATGAGGCTTATTCATTATGATCTATCATTGTGGAAGATTTTTGTGATTTATATCTAATTGGCAACTCTTCATCGTCATAAATTGTTTCTTTTCTTTTATTTTGTATTTGTGTGAATAATTCTGCTCCTTAATTAGGTTTCTTATGCTTAGAGCTGACAGATCTCCCTTTGTATTTCCATTGATGCTCTTCATCTCTTCTAATATTAATATTTTATCTAAAGGGTGTTATATTTTTCAACAGTATCATTTTCATAGTCTCTGTTTTTGTGTTACAGAAGATTCTATTGATTGGCTCCATCAAATTTGATTCAGTAAAAGAAGACACAGTGGGAGCATCTGAATTGGCTCTGATGCTTCAAAAAATAAGTATGACCGACTGTGATGTGACGGTTGTTGGGAATGCAGCCTGCAATGCAGTTGCAGGAACATCATGTTCTATAACTCAATATAGAATGTTTAAAAATGCATCAGTTGTTTGGGAATTTCTCAAAGGAAGAATACTACCAGGTGTCGCAGCATTAGATATAGTATGCCTGTTCTGAACTCTGGATTATTGTGCCTCATGCTTATACGAATTGCTTGAATTATTTTGATCAAACATCAAAATTTGTCTTTGCACTTAGTTTGGGATAGCAAATTGCAACATGTACTTTTTGTAGAGGTTGCATTGTTCACACAATAACTTCCGATGCATGTTGTAAAGATTTATTCTAATAGTTGATTTTAACACTGCATTCTTTCAAAGTTCACTTTCAATGTAAATTTTCACTTTTTACTCTTAAGAAAAAAGTGATTGGAGGAAAGTTCACTCTTGGCAATCTCAGACTTAGTATATTGTAAGATGCTTTTCAGATTGCCCTATCATCTTATATCTGCTATGATGATCCACCTGGTTATTAGTAAAATGGAATCAGCTTTCCACTGTGATTTATGTTAAAGATTCTGTTGAGCGGTTCTACAAAGTACCCATGTCTCATTCTCCACCCAATAGTTTGTACCTTTATTTGTATTGGTTTTATTAAATTTTCAGTTCCATCCAATTTTGCTTAAATACCCAATTATTGACCAAATGCTGTTCCACCATTGAGTTCCTCAGATAGTAGCTGGTTGTGTTCTTTGCTTTTCAGCCATTCTTGATCTCCACCCATCTTCCAACAGAAACTAGTGACCCTCTCCACCCACAATGTGCTGTGCTATTTGTTTGGAAGAATATAATTTCCCTAGCTCCCTATATTTGGCCTGTACATCATTGATCCCATCATTAACTCTTTGTTTGGTACGAAGGATGGATTGGAAGGATGGGTAGTGGAGGAAGGATGGATTCCATCCATCTTTCCTTTCATATGCTTGGCGAATCATCAAATGATGGATGGGAATGATCCCCTCCTATATTTAGTATAGGTGGAATGAAAGGAAGGATGGATGATATTTGTATGATATTTTTACGAAACCATCTTTTGATAAAAATATTATTATTATCAATTTATAATTCTTATTTATATTAAAAAAGTAAAAAATGTATAACCTTATAATCTTTATAATTTATAATTATATAAAATAAAAATATTTAATTTAAAATTAATTCAATTGAATAAATGATTTTATAAATAGATTATTAATGAATTAATTTATTATATTAATTATATAATTAATTAATTAATAATTTAATTCAAATAGTTAAGTTAATTTTCTACAAATAGTTAATTAAAAATAGTAAATATAAATAGAAAAATAGAAGACTATTTTAATTATTTAATTATAATTACAGAAATTATGTACTAAGATTAAATAATTAGTGATAAAATTTAATAATATAGGATTGATAGTATAGATAAAATAAAATATATATAAATAATATGAATGAAAAAGTGAATAAGTGTTATAGTTTTGTTAAAAAAATTAATGAGAGATAATTTTGTCAATGCAAAAATCTACCCCTTACATACTCCATCCATCTTTTCTTGCATCCTCCCAATTTGGGAGGATGCAAATTGGTAGACTAGGATAGATGAGCAATCTCTCCTCCATCCTCTCTAAACTTTTTGAACCAAACAGTAGATGGAGGCCATCAATCCTTCCAACCCCATCCATCCTCTCTCTCACGACCCCAATCAAAGATAGGGTAAGTTCTTGGTTTCTATTAGTAAACCCACCTTTGCTGCACTAGTTCAGCAATTTGTTTGTTCTCATATTTTTTTTTCCTCTTATATAGTCCGCTGGACCATTTTGGTTACTTAAATTGTCGGGGCCCTGGGAGAAATCAGTTTGCTTAGCTAATAATGGGAACATAAGTAAATCATTCTTTGGCACATGCTTCAAATGACCTCAAGAGAGCATTGTATGCTCACCCAAAGAAATCCAGATTAATTAAAGCAACCTCATTAACTGGATAATCAGAATAAATTGCCTCTTCCATCATCAGCCTTACTGAATATAACTGCAGAAGCTCACAATCACTATATAGGATGTTGGATAGTTCCATTGCAACTTCCTTTTCTGAATGTACATATCAATGAATATGGCAGAGACCAATTGTGATAGCCCAAAACCTAGACCCAAGACCAAAACGAAAAAAAAAAAAAAAAAAAACAGGGGATCAAAAACCGGGAAGAAGACTCCCGGTAGGAGTCTTCTTCTCCGGCAAGTCCCGGGCAAATTAGGACTCCTAAGACCCCTAGGAGTCCTAGGATTTCCTATAAGAAGACCCCCTCCCTCTTGAGACCCAACATCGACCTCCTTCCTCTCTCCTTCTCTCTGATTTCCTCGAATTAGAGCCGCGGACACCGTCCGATTTCTCGCCGAAATTGCTCGCCGGCGAGGTCTCCGGAGGCTGAGGTGAGTCTCCTTCTTCTTTCCCTCCTTCTTCTCCTTCCTCCCATGCTCCTGTGCACGGCTGCCGGCGACGAGTATCGCCGATTTCTGGTCGGGGAAAAAGACTCTGTTTTTGATCTATTTTTCTTGAAATTTCCGGCGCCGGCGATCGGAATTGATCGCCAGCCCCGCTCCTCCGTGATCGGGGGAGTGGCCCCCGTCGGCCGCCGGCCTCCGCCGCGGCGGCCGTGGCCTGAACGGCCCGGCAAAAGAGGGAACGCCGGTCCCCTGTTCCGGCGTGGGAAGAACCAAGAAAAAAAAAAGAAGAAAAGAAGAAAAAGAAGAAGAAAAAGAAAAGAAAAGGAAAGAAAAAGAAGAAAAAAAAAGAAAAGAAAAGAAAATAAAATAATAATAATAATAATAATAAATATATATATATATAAGTAAGTAAATAAATAAATAAATAAATAAATAAAAAATGAAATTGATGAGAGAGAGAGTTTCTCTCTCTTCTTTCAGACTGAACCCTGACTTTCTCTCTCTGGAATTGAACTTTCTCTCTCTACTTTCTCTCTCTAGAATTTTCTCTCTCTAGCTTGTTTCTCTCTCTGGATGGATTTCTCTCTCTCTAAAGTTACCCTTCTAAGATTAGCGTAGGGGAATGCTTCATCTGATGATTCTGATCGGGTTTAGAGACGAGTCTGACTTTAAGCGAGATTTTGATTTTGGGATTTGTTAGATTTAATTTTGAATTAAAATTAATGTAAAAATATAATTTTGGATAATAGGCACGGAAGAATCTCCTAGAAGTTAGTCGATCCGTTCATTCAGTGCTCCGTGAAAGGTAAGTAATGAATCATCTCCTCGAGATATTCTATATTTATTCTGAAAATAAATAATTATTCTCTGAAATTATGCATGATTTATGAAATTATGTTTTGAAAGAAAAGTGCTTTTGAAATGTTATGGTATATCGATTTATGCACATGTTTAGTGAAAGATTATGATATATATTGTGGTACTAAGTGTTTTGATATAGATCGGATTTATGCTCTCAGCCTAACTATGTTTCAGTGGGCCCCGCCAATGGAGATTATACGTTGGTACTTTGTGGACCCTGCCAGTGGGGGTTGTGCGCTGGCATTTGTGGACTCTGCCGTGGGGGTTGTGCGCTGGTATTTCTGGACCCTGCCAGTGGGGGTTGTGCGCTGGTATTCTGTGGACCCCGTCAATGGGGGTTAAACGTTGGTCATAGTCGAGGCTGTTGAGTTACGAGTGTTTTGAATCGAATCGGATTTATGATTATATTATGTGTGAATTTTTGAAAATATTGGATTTGCATTAAATCAGCATGAAATATATTTTTATGTTATTTGCAGCATTGTTCTTGAAAATTAAATAATATCTGAATATCTGGTAGAGATACTTGTTACTTACTGAGCTGTCTAGCTCATTACCTTTCTTTCTATTTTTCAGATTCAGATAATTAATTTCGAGCGTGGGAAGAAATATTGGGACAGAGCTTTTAGAGGCGAGATTTAGTATTGTTAACTTCATTGAACTTAGATCTATTGTCTTTATTGTTTTAGTAAAAATTTTATTGGATGTAAGACATTTGATTTAATTACTTGAATTAAAGTTGAATAATAATTATTTAAATTTATTCCGCTGCGATGCATTGATATCGTGATGAGATGCTTTGCATGCTTATGGAGAGAGTTCTTCATGAGTATGCGGCGGTTGCCGCGACCCTCGATTCACAATCTCGGATCGGGGGCGTGACAATTAATATGGTATCAGAGCATAAGTGGATAAATTGTGACACAGAATTTTACATAGTATGAGTGTAGGTGGGTAAACATTAGGAATATTGGGACGTTAGAGTATGAACACCATAATAAACCCATCCTAACAAATAGATAAATGAATCTAATAAGGTTTTACTACTACAAGGTTATCATGCCTCCCCGTAGAATGACAAGAACTACTCAAGGAATTGCAAGAGAGACATCACAACCACGGGATGGTGGCACTCCCCATCTGACCAGTGGCACCCCTCAGGAGGAGGGAGTTGTAGATCCTAATGGGAGTACTTCGAGAGCACGTCAAGAACCAGATATGGCTCAGTTAATGCAGACCCTAATCAGGATGGTACAAGCGCAACAACAAATGCAGCAGCAAATGTTTGAACAACAACAGATACAACGAGATACACAACAACATCAGCATCCACCACCACAACATGAAGAGCAACCAGTACAATGGAATAATATTTCAGAATTTAAAAAGCTTGCTCCTCCAGCTTTCAAGGGGACTACTGAACCTTTGGAGGCTGATAACTGGATAATGGAGATGGAGAAGGCTTTCGCTGTCCAAGAGTGTCTTGATGAAGAAAAGATTCGATATGCGACTTATTTACTACAAGGAGAAGCATACAACTGGTGTCAGCGACTACAGCGCAAGCATGAACAAGACGGCGAAATACTTACCTGGGAAAGATTTCGGATTGCATTCTATGATCAGTATTTTCCTCGGAGTATAAGGATCCAGAAAGAGCAAGAGTTTATTTATTTGAAGCAAAAGGGTATGAGTGTGACTGAATATGAAGCAAAATTTACAGAGTTAGCAAAATTTGCTCCGAGATTAGTGGATGGTGAGCAAGAACGTGTTCACAAGTTTGAGATGGGACTGAGAACTGAGATTCGAAAACAAGTGGTTCCATATGAATTGACAACTTATGCAGATGTGGTAAACAAAGCACTGATAATTGAAAGGAAAGTCAATGAAGAACGCATGGAAAAGGAAAGAAGGCAAAGAAAGAGAACACAATCAAATGATACCCAAGGGCAGAATAATAAAAACATCAAAAGATCAGCTAAGGGAGCAGTAGACAATAAGACTCAACAGATTGATGGTGAGCCGTGCTCCAGATGTGGCAAAAATCATGCAGACAAGGATTGCTATTGGAATACCGGTGCTTGTTTCAAATGTGGTCAGAAGGATCATAAAATTGCTAGCTGCCCGCTAAATACTGAAAATCAAGCTGGCAAAAGAACTCATGAAGGACAACATAAGGGTGGCGGACAGATTTCTACAATCCAGGGAAGAGTTTATGCGCTTACTCAATAGAATCCACAGGCTTCCAATACAATGGTGACAGGTATGAAAAATTTTGAGGACGAAATTTCTTTTTAGGGGTGAAGAATGTGATAGCCCAAAACCTAGACCCAAGACCAAAACGAAAAAAAAAAGAAAAGAAAAGAAAAGAAAAGAAAATAATAATAATAATAATAAATATATATATATATATATTTATATATATATATAAGTAAGTAAATAAATAAATAAATAAATAAATAAATAAAAATAAAATTGATGAGAGAGAGAGTTTCTCTCTCTTCTTTCAGATTGAATCCTGACTTTCTCTCTCTGGAATTGGACTTTTTCTCTCTACTTTCTCTCTCTAGAATTTTCTCTCTCTAGCTTGTTTCTCTCTCTGGATGGATTTCTCTCTCTCTAAAGTTACCCTTCTAAGATTAGCGTAGGGGAAGGCTTCATCTGATGATTCTGATCGAGTTTAGAGACGAGTCTGACTTTAAGCGAGATTTTGATTTTGGGATTTGTTAGATTTAATTTTGAATTAAAATTAATGTAAAAATATAATTTTGGATAATAGGTACGGAAGAATCTCCTAGAAGTTAGTCGATCCGTTCATTCAGTGCTCCGTGAAAGGTAAGTAATGAATCATCTCCTCGAGATATTCCATATTTATTCTGAAAATAAATAATTATTCTCTGAAATTATGCATGATTTATGAAATTATGTTTTGAAAGAAAAGTGCTTTTGAAATGTTATGATATATCGATTTATGCACATGTTTAGTGAAAGATTATGATATATATTGTGGTACTAAGTGTTTTGATATAGATCGGATTTATGCTCTCAGCCTAACTATGTTTCAGTGGGCCCCGCCAATGGGGATTATACGTTGGTACTTTGTGGACCCTGCCAGTGGGGGTTGTGCGCTGGTATTTGTGGACCCTGCCAGTGGGGGTTGTGCGCTGGTATTTCTGGACCCTGCCAGTGGGGGTTGTGCGCTGGATTCTGTGGACCCCGCCAATGGGGGTTAAACGTTGGTCATAGTCGAGGCTGTTGAGTTACGAGTGTTTTGAATCGAATCGGATTTATGATTATATTATATGTGAATTTTTAAAAATATTGGATTTGCATTAAATCAGCATGAAATATATTTTTATGTTATTTGCAGCATTGTTCTTGAAAATTAAATAATATCTGAATATCTGGTAGAGATACTTGTTACTTACTGAGCTGTCTAGCTCATTACCTTTCTTTCTATTTTTCAGATTCAGATAATTAATTTCGAGCGTGGGAAGAAATATTGGGACAGAGCTTTTAGAGGCGAGATTTAGCATTGTTAACTTCATTGAACTTAGATCTATTGTCTTTATTGTTTTAGTAAAAATTTTATTGGATGTAAGACATTTGATTTAATTACTTGAATTAAAGTTGAATAATAATTATTTAAATTTATTCCGCTGCGATGCATTGATATCGTGATGAGATGCCTTGCATGCTTATGGAGAGAGTTCTTCATGAGTATGCGGCGGTTGCCGCGACCCTCGATTCACAATCTCGGGTCGGGGGCGTGACACCAATTTTCACATAGTTAAATATTTTTTCTTGTTGGCCAGTTCCTAGCAGGTTGTATTTTTGTAATGCTCACCATTGGTGTAAAACAGAGCAAATGAGAATGAGAATGAACAATTTAAGTATATTTCACATTTTTAAACACTTGAACTGCAACTTTGCTAATAGTTTCTGGAAACATCAATATAAACGCATATTTGCATAAATATACTACTTAAAACTACAAACCAACATATCAAAACTATCATCAAGGAATATAAATTTTAGAAAAGAAAGATTCTAAAGATGCATGTGCTTTTATGCTTAAAAAATATAAAACAGATGTCGCTGCATACTGGTCTGTTTTCCTACAATAAGAAACCATATATGCATAAACTAGATCAAAAAAATGAGAAGATTTGAAAATATATCATGCGGGTAAATTAAATGGTATGATATATTAATGATTTGATGCAATAGGAATTGTTTTTGGTGTTTTTTCTTAGTCATTATTTTTGGATTATAAGGAGAGGGTGGATTAATATACCGTAGCATATTCATTATGCAGGACCGTGAACAGTAGCCGACCCTAACTGGGGCAATAGGTGTTCTGTTTCAGTTTATGCCTAAATTAGGGAGTCCTATTGTGAATCTAATAGTGAGCCAGCAACTCCATTAAGAAAAATTTTAATTAGCTGTTTAATTTTGGTCTATTTCTGAATCTGAGACTTAATTATAGGAGGATTAGCAGCTGGTTTAGTTTAATATAAGGAGATTCTGCCGACTATTTGTGGTAATTTTTTCTGGATTTTACATGATGTAATTTGAATATATTTTTGACCATGAGCCTTCGTTTTCCTCCTCTTTTTTTATTTATTCTTCTCTCTTCTAATTTTTTTTCCCTTTCTCCTAGTTTCTTCTACTGCTGAGCAAATAACTCTCCTGATATATTAACATCCAGCAGATCAGCTGCTGTTTTTGGATCCAAATTTAATTCTGAATCAGTTTCTACTCTTGTCATTCTTTAAACAGCAGATCACTGATCAGTTTTTAGGTGATTGCTATTACATTGATCAAATGTGTCCAGTGATTCATATATCAGAACTGAGCCAAAAGTTGCTGTAGATCTGCATCATATAGCCATTAAAACTGAACAAGGCTAGATCAAATCGACTCCAAGTTAGAATTGTAAAGCGTGCCTTTCTTAACACTCTGTTTCTTTTGAGCAGGCACACTCCCATTGTTAATTATATGTATGAACTAATGGCAAAAGATTGGTTCACATTCCTTGCACACATTTATCTATTGCATGCATTTATAGTGAGTGCATGCTGATTCAGATTTGCTCGAGTGGTTCCTGTTCTGTTACTATCTCCATCTAATTCAAGGTAGCTTCTAGTAAGGCTGGACAGCAAACACGTATTTATATATATGATCCGTTATTGTATTTCCTATAGTTCATATAATGATGTATCTCAATTCTATATTCATATGGTGAGTGGTATTCATTTACATTACTTGACCAAAGTTACCTTTGTTGATTGATGGTTGACTTATGGAATTTTTAATCAGCATGGAACAAAAATTTTAGGCTTCCTATGTCATTATCTACTAGACTACTTGATTTGTGTTAATTTGTTGAAGACTTGAAGGAACTATTAGAAGCCCTGCCTTCATCATGTATCCTACAAGTGCACTGATGCATGATGTAAAGTCACTGGAACATCCATCATTTTGTTTGTAATCAATACCTAAGTTCTATTTTTTAGTTCAAATGGAGTCAAACGGAGATAATTGTTATGATTAATAACTGACATTAATATATCTCTTCTGCTACCCTTAAGTTTCTAATTAGAAGAGACCATGCACAAGAATGTCTTTTTGGTTATCCAAGAATTTCTCATTCATCTGCTTCTTGTTTTTTGACTTTATATTTAGAGTACATTTTCAACATAAAAGGCCAACCTCAAAAAGCTGAAGCTAGTGTTGATGGTTATGGTTATAGTTGTAGTTGTGGCTATGATATGGTTGATGGTTTTCCAAATAATAAAGTCTAGTGCTTATGGTTGATGGCCATGAATTCTAACTCTTCTTGTATTGGACACTGAGGAACTCAAAGAACTGCTTAACCTTTTTTTAACTAGTAGTGGCTTCATCAGGTTTCTTTTAGTCACCAAGACGGGTAGTGTTGTTTTTGAAGTGCATAACATGCTTTCTGTGACATATTAAAGTACATTGATGTGCAGAACTTTTCTTTAAAAGTCCTTATTTGCAGTCAAGATATCGAGGTAAAGTCTTGGATTTTTTCTAGATTATACTTCTTAACATTGTGCCACTTCATGGCAAATACTCATTGGATTGATTTTCCGTAATGCATCAAGATTCCTGTATTAAGACAGCCAGGTAATTCATATTTTTTCTTTTGTTAAGGATCATCATCCCTTTGTTTTACTTAACCTAAGTTGCTTCACCAACTCATGATTGATGACTCTCTCTGGTCAGACTTAAAATGTCAGTCTTCAATTCCTGTCTTAAACAAAGAACTTACAAATTTGACAATCGATTGTCCTGTTGTTGGATGTAATCCACAAGCAACTTAAACACCCTGTTCACATATCTGAAATATGGCATTATTTTTAACATTTAACGAAATTTTAAGCACTTGATCCTTGTTGTCTTGTTCTATGTGTATATATTCCATATATTTTTTGTATTAGTTATAGCCACTACTAGTTGTGTAAGTTTTTCTAGGAATTAAGCTAAGACTTTATGTTCATAGTGATGTTCTCACTAAACCTTCCACTGAAATAATTCAACATATGGCATAGATAGAAAGTGAACTGCGCAATATTTTTTTAAGAAAGCATCACATTCCTTCATACTTTGTGCTTTCTTCTTGCAGGCTTATCCCCATGACCTTGATTGGAATATTGCTTTTCCAGATCCATCTAAACCTTTGATAGTTGATATTGGAAGTGGTACATTTCTCTTTTATTTACTTCTCATCCAAAGGCAAATTTTACCACCTTGCAGCTTTTAATACCATCTAAAGATGATCATTATCTATTATTATTTAGACTGTTGGAAATTAATACATAAGAATGCTTGTCATTAATATTAGAATAGGATCAACCAAGTGATATTGTCTTTGGAGTATTAGTCATGGGGATTTTCCAAAATAACTCAATTGTGAAATTTGCAAAAAAAAAAACCACTTTTCAAGCATTAGTTCGTTTCAAAATTTTACTGGACCATTATAGCCCTGCCCGCCTAACTAGTTGTAAGAACATTTTTACTGTGCACTGACCTGTAAAATGTGTTCATCCACTTCTAATATGCTTTCATGATTTCATCCATCACCAATATTTGTGCATCGATTAAGGTAAACTTTCATTGATTTAAGGGATAGGGGCATAATGTTCTAGTAAAGTCCTGAGCATGCAAACTTTACTAAATATGGCCTTTTGCCATATATCAAAATAGAGTGGTGTTTTTCTTTAAATTTCCAATAAACCATATCAATATTTATTGTTAAATAGAAAGCTTATCTGATTTATTTTGATTATGGGTCATCTTTTGTAATGCCAAAAATATGGTCTTAAATCGGACCCAGTATAGGTCAATAAGTTGGTCGGGATGGTACTATTACAGCACTATCGTGACACTTAAGATGGGTTAGAGATTCAGTCGGAGGCCCTTTTTTTTGTTTTGTTGCTTATGCTTTTTGTTGTTTTAAATGATTGATGAAAGGGTTTTAGGGCTGGTTTTTGATAATTTAGGATTAGAGAAGACTTTTGAGCTCAGAATTGGGTTTACGGTGCTATATTAGTATTGGCATCAATCTGATAAAGGTGCCCCATGACTAAGCTCTCTCTCCTTTCTCTCTTTCTCTTCTTATGTTCTATCTTGTATTTTGAGGACGTGCTAGCCCAATGCCTCTCCTTGCGCCTTTAGCCGCTAAGGCCAGACTCCAAACCCTAAATCCTCAAAAACATCCTCTACTTCTAAATTATGAAATAAATGAATCCTCAATTGTCTCTATACAACTCAAAAAACAATGAACATAATAAATATAAAAAAATAAAAAAAAGGCATCTTGTTGAATTATCAAAATGCCAATTCATCCGAAGGATCAAAACAACTATTATCAGCCTACGTGGTCACCATCCTTGTTCATCCCTGCTAGTACCAAGTTAACCCAATCTTTGGTGCACTGAGGTTCTAGACCTATCCTAGGACTTAGAATCTCACTGATATAATTCGAGATGGCCAAGATGGATCAATACAGATGGAAGCTTTAAACCTTGCCAAGAAAATGTTGCAAGGATTAAAGTTGAGTCTTAGTCATATTGGAGCAAAAACTGAAATCCTAAAGTCCATGTCATGATAAACATTTATCTTAAGTTGATTGGAATAGATTTTAAGCTTTTCAAAATAATAATTTTTCTAGTCCATTTTTTGTAAGTCCTTTAACTTACTACTGTTCTAACTTCTATGTTTAAAGAAAAAGTACAATACATATGCATTAACTAGATTGATGCTTTTTTTCTGTGAAATTGTTATTATGCTAGTACCTAATGCTCTTTGGCTTGTTTTACTTTATTATTTCTTTATTATGATCCTTATAAATAAATTTGCTTGTTTAATAATGTAGGAAATGGTTTATTTCTTTTAAAGATGGCTAGAAGATGGCAAAATTATAATTTTCTTGGGCTTGAGATTAACAAAAAGGTAAATTCATCTTTTCATCATTATTACATTTGTTGCAGAAGGATGTCTAAAATTTAAATTTTTCCCATTTTGTGCAGCTTGTTAGGCGTTGTCTAAATAATGTGCTTCAGTCTAACATAAAGAATGGGTAAGTGCCTTGCCTGAAAAAAATAGCTAGTTTAGTTAGAATTACCCATCTTAGTCACTATAACTAAACTAGATTTCAATCATTATTCTATACCATAGTTTATATGTTGTTAATTTCTCATGAATTGCTATAATGCTATCTATCTTAACTTTTTGAAGGGTTATTGGTTAAACTTGGAGAGTGTTTCTTGCTCTCTCTTCCTCCAGAAAGAATTTTGTAATGTATATATTTTGTGCATCAATTTAGGCCTAGAGAAAGAATATAGATGCCAAGTCAATAATTTGCATCTTTCTTCATCAGTCTTGTACTCCTGAAGGTTGCAAGTGCTATAGCCTATACTTAAGAAATAATGTGTTTGAGTTTATTTTGCCAAGTTTATTTTGCCATTATGCCAACTATTTCCCTATTATGCTTCAACATCTGCAGGAACACTTATTTCTAATCGATTTCTTTTTTTTACCTTTTTTGTTAGATATTTTATATCAACAAATGCAACTTCTACATTTCGGTCTATAGTTTCAAGCTATCCTGGATATCTGATACTTGTTACAATACAGGTATAAGGTTTCACTTGCTGTCATTTTTCTTCTGGCTTTCTTATTGCTTGGTTCAAGGTTTTATATCCTACTAGGTCAGAGGGTATCCCAGCCGTTGTCCCGTTCCTGTGAGAAAATGGAGGTGAAATACATTACGAGATGTTTTTCCAACGAAAGTCTGATCGGATGATTTTAGATAGGAGTGGAACACAAAAAAAGATCTCGATGAGGACTGGAATGGTTTTGGGACTGAAAAGTATCCATATAGGGAGAGAAGAAGAAAGAGGAAGAAGGAAAGGAAGTAAAGCTAAAGAAAAGGAAAAAAATGAAAGAAAGAAGAAGAAAAATGAAAAAGGGAAAGGAAGGGAGAAGAAAAGGAAAGAAAAAGGAAAGGAAATAAAGGAAGGTAGAGGAAAAGAAAGGAAAGAAGAAAGAAAATCAAAAGAAGAAAATAAAGAAATAAAGAAAGGAAAGGAGAAGGAGAGAAAGATGGAGGATATCTACCTGGATGTATGACCAGGACTGTTGTTGGGATGAGATGGCACAACGGGGTGTCCCATGGAGAAACTGGGACACCTTCGTCCCATAGGATTTAAAATCTTGGCTTGGTTATTCTCTATGGTTATTCTTTTGTATATCTTACATGTTATCCTCCAGTATTACACCTTGTTGTTTGTTTTATATGTTAATTCCATAGTCTAGCAAATCCATAATGTGCTCCAACTTACTAATTTAAAGATTCCTGGTACAGAATTTTTACGCCAATGGAATTACCACAAATCCGGAAAAGAAAACAAAAAAGGATCAATCACTTTAATGAGAAGATTCATCTTAAAGAAAAAAGGAATTTAGAGAGTAGTTTTACTTAAACAAACATTAGGTACGGCAATCTTATATATTTTTTATTACAACAGATGGTCACTTTTTATATAATTTGATGGTTAGTTATGGATCTTTATTCCCATACAGTTATAGAGAATTAATTGATTATGATGGTGAATATCTATCATTCTCCATTTCAATCCATTGATTTTTAAATCTTAGCGGAATTCATAATCAAAATAATCAGAAATCAACTAACCTTAGAATTAAAATAGAAACTGAAGAAATGGATGTAGCTCCGGTTCTTTCTTAGGGTGCGCAGCACATAAGTTATATTTTGTATCATAAAAGTTTCTCGCCATCTTCTGTGTTATACAGAATTTATGAATATACGCTGAAGCAATATTACATTTTCATGCTCCCTTGCTCAGCGTCAGCAGAAATAAAAGCATGGCAGTGCTCACTGGTGGGTGAACTTTGTTACTACTTTGGTGAGAATGCCAGCAGTCAGATATTATGGAAAGTGAATGACTTCCAGAGTATCAATTTCTCTAAACCAAGTGATAGTTATATTTCCGTATTTCATGTTAATATGGAATACAAAAAGTAAAGAAATATTACCAACCACCATGTGATGCTCGTCTCAAGCGCAACAGGATTGGTGAGGATTGTGGATTTAACATCTAGTTATAGTTTGATAGCTGATAGGTCTATAAAATGGCTACTTAAATCATATTGATACAGGCCTACCAGGAAAGGAAGATGAGGAAGGGAAATTCGCTCATGTAGACCTTCAGGTTGGCCTCCACATAGATTCAATCACTCTGTTCTGTGTGCCTAGAGTCAGACAATCTTCCATGCTGAATTCAGCTCTTGTTCCACATGGACTCCTTAAATTTGTTCCCTTATTCATCCTTGACTGCAAGCATGGTATCGTCATGCAGTCCTGCATCTAACAAAGGGTGCATACCTGTTTTTGCCTTGATCCAGAGATCATCATTTGTGCAAAGCTGCATGGACCATTGTTTGTGCTGGATATAGGGAAATGGACCTTACAGACTAGGCACCATTCCACAGTAAGACAATTTGGTGTTCTAAATCTTTTGCTTATGTTGCATCGTACCCTCTTGCATCCTAACATTATATCACCAACTTGTTTTCATGCATTTTATTATTTTTTTATTCAGTGGAATTTCAATGATCAGATGACACTTAAATAGGTGATCAACATTTGTCGATCCTAATTGTTCAAGTCTTGCGCATATCAAATACTAGGTTTGGTTAAATTTATTTTCTCTTACTTTTTTCTAGTAAAGTTTCAAGTAATTTTCAAATTTCTTCAGAACCTTGTTTCTTCCTGTTCAGAATTCATATTTCCTCTAGTTTTGCTTCCTTACCTTTAGATGACAATGAAAGAACCTCTTTACCTTCTGCAAGGTCCTATTAGCACTACAAACTCTCCGAATTCAATGTGTACTCGATGTATATGTGACATTATTCTGCAACATAATCTTCATGAAATTGTTCATGTGCTCACATATGGTGAATTGTGCTTTTGTCTTGCATAGAAGTATGCTGAAATCTCAAATTTGTTGTTTGATGTTAAAATCTTTAAAATTTGATGACAAAAGGTCATCTTACCAAGCTAATTCTCTCCATTTAGTGCCCCAATCCTGATTTCAACAGAGAAGAACATAGATGGCGGATGGTGCAAAGAATGCTTATCGAAGCAATCGTTGATCTGCTCATAACGAATGGAAAGGTATCTATCTTTGTACAGGATTTTCATGCTTTCTTTTACTAAAAAAACATCTTTTCTCCCGTATTTTATTTACTTGGAGAAGTCCATATTTTGGACTTGCGTATGATAAACTCTGGTTGGCAGATCTGCTGTCCAGTATTTACACCGAAAGCATTCAATCGACAAATGCATGGTGTCATGCCTAAGTGACACCCTTCGTTGGCTGTGATGCCATATATGAGTATCCTGAGTGGCTTTAGAAGGTCGATAACAATGTCAATGCCCCTGTAGAAAATTCTATTTGCTTGGCTAGATGATAGTTTTGTCCCTTCAACTTTAAGCCAAATGATTCTCTAATTAATTGCTCCCCAATAGCATTGCACTTCTACAAATCTCCCCTTTTTTCTGACAATCAACTCTGCCTCTTCAAGTAAGTGTGTCCACACAGCAAAGATCCCTATCCACCAATTAGTAAGTTACATATGCACTGTCCTATGGTTGGTAAATTTGTCTGGTTAGAAAATTTTGTTTGGACAATCAGTCTTGCTTATTTTTTGGTGGTCTACAAAGTATGTGCTAAGTCAGTGCTCTAGTCTATAGTTTCTTTACCATATTTTCTGGGTTTGATACATTTGTACTCTAGTTAGATGCATTTTGGCTTTCATTTTCAAGCAAAGTGAAGCACTTCAATTCCTGATTAAATGTCACTTATATGGAGGCTGACGTTGCAGGTCTTCTTACAGTCTGACATTGAGGCTGTCGCCAGAAGAATGAAAGAACAATTCATCATGTACGGGAAGGGTAGACTTGTGGTGGATGGGGATAAGAACATGGGATGGCGAGAGGAAAATCCCTTTGGTATTCGATCAGATTGGGAACAGCATGTCATAGATCGAGGTGCTCCCATGTATAGAATTATGCTTAGAAAAGTTCGATGACCACAAGAACAACCAATTTATATTTGGTCATCTGTAAGTGCTATTGTAGAGTGAGCTAATATATGTAGCTCAGCATTTCTAGCCGTTCATGTATTTTATCCTTGTGTTGTAAATAGGCAGGCAGATTTTTTTGTTACTTTTTTATTTCAGTTGAGTCCTTAAATTTTTATAGCTTGTGATGGATCCATGTATTTTGTGCTCCAGGTATTTCATAATTATATAGGTTCCGCAAAACAGAGTTTGCGATCTTAGGAATCCCAAAGACAAACCTCGAGAGTGCAGAATATATATTCATAGTTGATTTCCTGATGATGTAGAAAGACTTGGTATAAACATTGTCGATTTTGTTGAATGGGCAGCACTAGTATGAACTATATAAAACTAAAGGTAAAAAAATGCGACACTATCTATATTTGAAAAACCTTTGGAAACTATAAATAAAGCTAAATGGGTCTAGCTAGAGAACATGGTGTATAGCTTTAAATACACTGCAGTAAAGTTGTTCATAAGATGTTGTACCTAAAAAAGTTGTTCCCAAGATGTACGGATACAGTTTTAGAGCCACTTTGGTATTTTTCTGTTGTTTTTATACTTTTGTTTCCCTATGAACAAGCAAAATACCAAGAGGATGTGGGTGTTGAATACAGCATTTGCACAAAGCTTCCGTGCTTCCTTGCTTTTATTTCTCGCTCTTGGTACTGGAAGCTCCAAAGATTTTAAATGTGATTCTGAAAAACTATATCTTTTCATCTGGCATGTTATTGTCCCGTTAACTTTTGCTCTTGGGTTTTTGAAAACAACAACAGAAAACAATAGCAATACCGAAATAGGACCTAATTTTCGTTGACTAGAACTCTTGATTGTTCCTATTTGCACTCTAAGGTTGAACAAATTCCTAAGCATGCAAATATTGTGATAAATTTGTACGTCACGACTTCTAAACTGCTAAAAGTAATTTTATGGTATATGTGTTGGGCAGGGGAACATCAGTTGGGAATTGAGATAGGTGACGGGAGTGACTGGAGAGATAAAAAAGGATTATTTCTTAGATCCTGATATAATGATAAAAAATATAAAAGAAATGGAAGATCATGCGAAATCAGCATAGGCATGTAAGAGGTCCACACCCTTGCGTATCTAAATCAAGGTATTTATTTTAAAATTTTTATCTGTGAGAGCCTACCAAATGCTAAGATGCGTGCCGGACCAAACGAGCAATTAGAAAACGTATCCAGGACTAAGACGATGCTGAAGCACGCATATTAAAATCATTGCAAACCATGAATTGGCATAGCAGTGCAGCTCATTACTGTTAACTTTTCGTAATTTCAGTTCAGCAAACTGATTAGGAAATGATAGTTGCCTAGAAAATCCGTTTCTAATGTGAGACAGTGGCGAGGCAACAAGGAATCATCTTGATATGTTATATAATGTACTAGAACTTATGCATGGCTTTTTCCCGAATCCAAAGTGCTTCTGGATTGCTATTCCCATGTATTGCTTGACATGGGCATGATGGTAAAGAAATATGAATACATTTATTTGGCAAGTGATCTAGCATGAGAATTATATTCTATACCATATGGACCACGTGGTGGTGCACCACATCAATTACAGGCTCTCATTCTTTTAGGCCTGGTTCATCAAGTGCTCATCTCAGTATTTTGTCCACAGGAAGGAAAAAATATTCGTTGCAATGATGATACCACGTCAAACCTATAACAAACTAATGACAACCTTCATATTTTATCGATTGCTGTGTACTTCATTAATTCTTGTGAATAATACCCCACACTGCCCCTTGTATTTCATCCATTTCCGACTGCTTATTGGTTGGTTACAATGATGACATGGTATCACCGTTGCACTAAAAATTTACTCCACAGGAAGGGGGTCTGTGATTAGCGTGTTGCACCGCCATGTATGGCAGCTGCATTAACTCTAGCATAAGCTCTTAATGTTGATTTATAATTGTATACTTAGCATTAACTGAGATGGATGAAACATGATAATAGACTGAGATCTAACGGGATATGTCATATAACAAGTGAATCCTGCTATAACCATACTCTCTAAGAAACGGTCCGTGTATATGATGGATGTCAGTGGATCACACATTATTTGATCAAATAGATGATTGCTCCGTCAAGATCTTTTCAATACGTTGCCAATTAGAGCTTAACAATCTTTCAATTCTCGAGACCTTAAGTGTGCACTTCAAATTATGCCTAACTAAGGTGTATTGAATAATATGCACATAAGCTTTTTCTTTCTTGCTGCCTGATAGGAATCTATTTTGCCATGGACGCTTCATTATGTTCGTTTATTTCTCTATTTGAACCAGAAATTTCTTCTAGAATGTTACTAATATGATTTTGAGTATATGCATAGATTACATGTGGTCTATCTTTCCACCACTAGCATTTTTATTTGTGATGCATATTTATCACAGATGAAGTTAAATGTGTTATGTCTATTGTCTTCAGATGCTTAAAAGTTGTTACATGTTTCAACTTCAATCTTGACTTGTTGGAAATCCAAAAAATCCTAGTTCTCAAACTCAACCGATTCACGGGCAACAGTGAAGCTTCATATACTCTGGCTAATCTAATATAAATAGGAATGCTTGGTGAAGAGAATTCTTGAAGCTAGCCGAAATAATTGAATTAAGGCTTGATGGTTGTGGTTATGTATCGACCTGTCAACATGACATTCTACATACTCTTGTTTGAAGATCTAATGTGCTACAATTTTTATTTGTTATCACACTAAAGGTATGGTTGAGCAATTAAGATGGGACTTATCAGTTAATTGTACACAGTTATGTCTTCATCCAGAGTATCCGTTTCCATCTTAAATTCCACTACTGCTATGATGTATTCTCTTTGGTTTTACGGATCATGAGACCGAGTATTATGGAGTGAAAAATAGCATAATGCTGTAGGACGTGATGTGTACTGATGCATATCTTTTTATTTGTTCATTCATCTATTTGAATTGTTGAGATTATTAACTCAAACTAAATTTATCATTCTTATCTTTCAAGAGATAGCTAAGAGGTTTCTCTGATAACATCCTCTATTCGATCAAGGACTTTGAAGATCAAGAACTTATTTGGGAATGATATTGCAGGGCTAGAAAGTGCTTTATAGAGGGCAAAAAACACTTTGGAAGATAAAATGATGCTGGTAAAAAAATGAGAAATATTTTGGCCATACATTTATATCTTCAATTCATAGATGCCATTTGTATTTATCATCATAGGATAATCACAAATATATATGCTAGTCATACATTAAGTTTTGCCAGGATAAATAATAGAAAGATATAACAACAAGTGTTGAATAATAATATAAACATTAATATTGTTATTTGTTCAAATCATCATACATAAAATAAAAAATTATGATCTATACAAATAATATTTCTGGTTCTCATTACTATTTATTACATGTGCATGATGAATAATAGTTATTCTTCTTACTGTATGTTTTTATTCAGAGTATAATAATTCTTAAATGATTACACTCCATCACTATCCTTTTGCCGTTGTATTATGTAACTCCCAAAATGTAAAATTGAGATCATGTATCCAGCAATCTTTCAAAGGCATCCATTTGGCTTCACTCTATATATTATATCTCACTTTAAAAATGATAAAAAATGCATCCATTAAAAAGACAAAATACTATCTCCTTTTGTGAGCAAAGGAGTTTATACAATTATCATCCAACTATAAATTTATCAAAATTTAACCCTGACATCATAAGCAGGGCTGACCCAAGCGACCTGTAAGTGTAGCCCAAAAGAGTCAGCGGTGGGCCACCTGGAATCCTGGGCCGGGAAGGATAGCCGTTACGACGCGCGACCTTGCTTGAGAGGACAGGCAAAGGCAACCGAATAAACACGTGCACTGCACGTGCCAACGCACCGTCAAATGCCAAAATCGCTCCCCACTGGAGTCCAGCAAATAAACGCGAGCTCCCTCCCATACTAAAATCGTCAAAAAAAAACCCCGCGGATCCCCACATCCCTTCTCTCCTCGTCAGAGAGAAATAAACTCTTCTCCTACCCCCTCCTCCCTCACTCTCTAGATCTGAACTCCCTCCATCGCATTCCAGTTCTTGTATATCAAACCAGATCGCGATCGGATCCGCGACCCCTCTCTCCCCCAGTTCCCAAATCTTGGCTCTACGACCCTGGAATTAGGGTTCCTCTGATGCCTCTCCCCCTCTGAGCCTTCGCCGTGATGGAAGCGCCGCCTTCCCAGCCGGGAAGGCCCCCACTCCGCACCGCCACCGACGGCGTCCCCCGCCCCCGCGACCCGATCGCCCTCGGCCGCTCCAGCTCCGCCTCCAGCCGATCCGACTTCGAATCCCCCTCTTTCTCCTCCGCCTCCACCGCCGCCGTCAGCCAGAGCCTCTCCTCCATCCTCAACAACCCCCACGCCGGCCGCTCCGACGCCTCCTGGACCCTCTGGTGGCCCTCCGCCTCCGCCACCGTTCCCGACCCTCCCCCTCCGCTCGCTCCCTCCATCTCCCTCCCTGACGTCTCCCGCGCCGACTTCCAGCCCTATCTCTCCGCGATCTTTGAGCCCTACTCTCGCTTCGAGGATGTCCGCAATCACAGTTCCAAGGAGACCGCCGCCGCAGCCGTCGACGGCGAGGTCCGCGGCCTGGGGGAGGCATTGGTCGCGTGCCTCCGGGAGGTGCCGTCCCTCTTCTTCAAGGAGGATTTTGCGTTGGAGGAGGGCACGACGTTCCGTGCCGCCTGCCCCTTCTCGCCGTCGGCCCAGGAGAATACTGCGCTCCAGGAGAGACTGACGCAATACCTGGATGTGGTGGAGATGCACCTGGTGAGGGAGATCTCACTGCGGTCAAACTCGTTCTTCGAGGCTCAGGGGCAGCTGCAGAGCTTGAACGGGGAGATTGTGGAGGCGTGTATGAGAATTCGGGAGCTGAAGGAGACGATCAGGATCTTGACTGGTGATCTTGTGGGAACTGCGAGGCAGGTGCAGGAGCTGAATGCCACGCGGGGGAACCTTGTCGCGTTGCACCAGAAGCTCACCGTAATATTATATGTCAGCCAGGCGCTCTCAGCATTGAAACTGGTGCGTGATTTTTCTTTAAATTTTGTTTTTGGATCAGATTTGCAATATGTTGTCAAACAAGATAGAGATTATCATTATAAAGTGCTTAAACTGTATATATAAAATTTTTGAGATTTTAGGAATCAACACAAACGCTGCAAGTAATTGAAATGAGTGCTGCTGCTGCTGCTTTTGTTAACCATTATGCCACCTATTCAACTTGTAGAATGCGTGTTGTTGTTGGGAGACTGAATTGCAGAAATGATGATCTTTGAGAAGTTAAATCTGTGGGTTCTTTGTGATGTCCTGAGTGCTTTTCAAATTATATATAACAGTAGTAAATATCTCCACAGATTAGAGTAGGCGTGATGTGACATAATGCCTAATTTATCTTTTCTAGTAGATTAGCTTGTCATGTATATGCAGGTTGCTTGGACAGATGTATATTAGTGCTGTGTGGCCCATATGTTGGGTGGCCAATGGGGCATGTATACATATCAAAAATGTGATTACGGAACATGTTTGGATTATCATATTTAAAAAATGGTCCTTAATGCGACAAGTGAAGAGAGTTTTTAGTCAAGGTTGATGGATAAGAGATACCACAAGCTGATTGGCTTCAGTACTTACTGTTTACTATATAAAAGAAGTGAGAGATTATTCAATACATATATAAGATGATAAGCGGTAGAAAGATTAAGTGGTGAGTGCACTTGGCTAGCTTATAAGCCCTAGAAGTGGAAGCACTGAAACATATGGAATACTTGAGAATTGCAAAGCTTTAAACATGGGGATGATGAAACTGATGCTCATTTAGGAAAATTTTCTCTAGTTCTTTGAAGTAGTGGCAAGAGGCAGCTTCAACTGGCAAGTTGTAGGCCACATCAAACTAATAAAATATTTAACTTTAGTCCTTTTTGCTAAAGGATCATTGGAAATAGTGTTTAGATGATGATTGGAGGTGGTTAAATCATTGGATATTAAACCAAAATTATTAAAGTATTTTCTTTGAGCATTTATAACATCAGTTTGTAAGTAGAGCTAGAAATAAGTAGAATGTTCATTAATAATGTTATATAGAGTTTACAAGCAATGTCTCTTAGAGTTTTATGTATCTAATAGTTGTCTTGTGGGTAGTAGTCATCTAAGGGGCTACAATCTAGAGATGATTGTATCCAAAAAGAGGGACAAATTTTGGGCTTTAAAAGAAAATATAAGATGAGAGAAAAATATAGTACATTCACATTGGGGACTTGTTTTACACACATGGCATAGCTTCAAGCCTTTCCTAATTAAATATAATCCAAGACTTCATGTAGCAAGATAATCAGAGTCCTTCAGCCATAATTAGAAGACTATCAAGATTGCATTTATTTAGTTAGTATACAAATTTAGACTGCAGATTAATCCTACTTAGGGTCTGTTTGGATATTTCTATAGGATTGAGCTGA
This sequence comes from Elaeis guineensis, assembly GCF_000442705.2. Classification (NCBI taxonomy): domain Eukaryota; kingdom Viridiplantae; phylum Streptophyta; class Magnoliopsida; order Arecales; family Arecaceae; genus Elaeis; species Elaeis guineensis. Next base: position 36,510,738 of record NC_025996.2, read on the forward strand.
AATCTTGCAGGAATCAGGTCTGTTGGTCCATCTAACTTGCATCTTTTAAGGGCCTGCCCAAATCTCAATCTCTAGGATGCATGAAGAAAAAAGGATCCAGAGGGGTTTTTTCTTCTTCCCATAGGATTTGGGTTGGGAGGTGTTTGGTTGATAGAGCCATGCTTAAATAGATGGATCAACCCACTAATCCTGAAGGTTTTTTAGTCCAATCCTATAGAATTATCCAAATAGGGCCTTAATATTAAACAATCCAGTGTCCTTAGGTTGATCTTGCTGGAATGGAAAGCGAAAATATAATTAAGGAAATCTAAACATATAATTACAGGATGCATCCATATTGGCTGCTATGCTTTGTTTGTTATGTCTCTTAGCTTCCATAAATTTTCCAATTAATCATTGGCATATTCAAAGGATTCAAGGATTCATTACTGGTTTCAAAAGCAAGGAGTGAAGTGTTGTGTATCATACTTGTGTAGTCATTTTCTTTTTCTTTAATAAGGCGGAGAGATCATACTTGTTTGGTATGAATACATCCAATAAAGTCAAAAAATAAAGTATCATGCAAAATAGCTGGAACAGATAATAGATCAATCTACAAAACTCCACCCGAATGCTCTGCTACATAGGAGGTGACCCAGTTCGCAGCCCTATTCACCTTCTGATATGTGTCTAGTACCCAAGGAGACACTCCTTCGAGGCCTGCCAGATGTCATGCAGAAGTGGGTGAGTTGTAGATGTCCCCATCCGGTCCTGGATCCACTTGATGGTAGTAGTAGAATCACCCTCAATGACTAGGTGGTCACACTTACGCTGTCTAAGGGGTGGCATAACATGCTTATAATGCTAACACTTGGTTGGCATTGGAATTGAAGCACAATTTCATAGGAAGATTTCAATTGATATGCAAAGATATTCTGTGTATTTTACATGGATTAATTCTTATTTTATTGCACCAATGTCGACTATTGACATGCTATAAACAGAAAAAAGGTCCATTAACTATGTTATAGAAGTCCGGGTTCGTGGATATTTGTCTTGATTTGCGAACTTGTGGTATTTCATCATAGAAATTGGCATTGATTAGTATTATTCACATAATAACATGAATATATTTACAATTCATAATAAAAAGGTACATATGGATGCTTGTTTAGTTTATACGTCAACGAATGTTTAGTGTCAGTACAATGGGAAATTCATATAATGGTGGTAACATGGAAGCTTATATACAATAGAATACACAAAGTTTTGATCAAGATTTGCCAAATTGGTACTGGGATCTGTACCAGTCAACAATTAGAATGGCATGGTAAAGGATCATTCCATGCCGTTCTTGGACGAACATAATCTTTTTCCCATTTTTAAATTGAAGTCAGCAAACCATTTGCTGACTTCATTGTAGCAAGTTGACAATATTTGCTGACTCCACTATAGCAAGGTGGCAAACCATTTGCCGACTTCAGTTCAAAAATGACAAAATAAAATCACAATCCTCTATCTTGCTTTTTTCGAATGGCGGGAGAGTCTTTCCCGCGCTCCCTCCCTCCCTCTGTGTGTGTGTTTGTGTCTCTTTCTCCTCCTCCCCCTCCCTTGCCTGATTTTTTGAACTGAGGGGTGGAACCATATTGGTTCACCTTCGCTATGGTTCGGGATGCCCCGAACCAGGCGGTTGGGGGTGGTACGGTGAACACTGCTCCCGACCTTTGTTTTGATGTAAAGTGATGATGTTTTATCATTATCATGATTAATCTAAAGCTTGTACACTACTGATTACTGTGATTTATAAACTTTGTTTTGGTGTGAAGTGATGATATTTTGCTGTTACAATTGTCAAATCTGTAGATCTAGCTTTCAAATTCTTAAAAGACAGAAAGAGAGAGAAAAACCAACGGTGAAGAGTTCAATATCACTTACAAGTTCTAGACAACTTACTGGATAATTGTTTAGGATGGTTGCAAATTGATTTAATTGAATAAGTAGAGTAAAAGCTTCTACCACATGTTTGATCCATGTTAGTGTATTGTAATGATGCACATTGACGTGAGTTTACAAGCATTGATGTGGGCTGATACACATGAAATAGGGGTGTGCACTGTATGCCATGCCAATAACCTATTAAGACAATGCATATTGCAGAATCTGTATGTAAGGAAGGGTGCTTAAGCTTTGTTTGACATTGTCTATAGAGCTTTCACTAGTAAAGCTTCTAATAGAAAGCTGTTTGTTGTTTGGCATCTACATTTTTAAATTGATAGGAAAATTCAACATTCGTCTTATAAACATTTTAGAAAGCATTTTTAGTATCAAGAAATGACAATAAAGGATGTTGCATTGTGCTTTCTATTATCTAATTATTTGTATTATCAAATCTATTATTATATAGTATTTTATATTTTATAAATTATTTATTCTGATATTTTAATTTACATTATATATAATATGAAATATAATATTATTTTTATAATGTTATTATATCATTAATATAATATTATGATATTAGAATGTAATAATATAATACATTGTAATAAGTTATTATTATATAATATAATAATAGTATTATATCATGTTATATTATATTATGTTATAATGGGTATTCTTTTCTTTGCAGAATTCTCATTAAAATGAAGATAGTTTTCCAACATGTCTTAGGTAGAGTTTTGTTCAAATGCTCCAAATTGGAGCTTCTTTCAAGTAGTTTTTTTCTTTTAAGCTTTTGGAGGACGTAGAAAGTTATTTCAAAATTTTTACTAAATACCTCAAAATTACCCAAAAGAGTTTTTGGCCCTCCCAAAGCAACACCAAACATGGTCTTAATTCTTTGGTAGGAAGCAATGAAATTGATATTTAAAGCTTTTATTGAATTTGATATAGTAAAGCATACAAACTATGGCTTGCCGAATTGTCCTAAACCAGGCGGTTCGAGGCATGTCAAACCCTACCAGTGGCTAATTGGTGCGGTTCAAGCATTCGATTTGGAACGCCAGTAAAAACGGAGTGAAAGAGAAGCAAAGAGAGGAAGAGAGAGAGGAGGGAAGAAGAGAGAAAGGCCGGCAATGGTTTGTTGAGGCCATCGAGGCTTCCAGGGCTCCGTAAGATGTGAGAATAGAGAGATAGAGAGTGAGAAGGTAGAAAAGCAGAGGGAGGGAAAGGTGGCAGGGAGGCTGTTGGGTGGCCGCCATGGCCATCGGATGGCCCAAAACTACCCCATGGCCATTGTGGGATTGAAATAGGGGTGAAGTGAAGCCAGCAAGCCATTGTCGGCTTCACGGTGTATCGTGTTTTTAAAAAAACATGCCTAAACAGGGGTGAAGCCCCTGTTTCGAACTTGTGATGGCTACGGGATGGTTTTGGGCCGTGCAGCAGCCACAGAGGCCCCTCAGCAGCCCTTTGATAGCCTCTCTGCCGTCTTCCCCTTACTCCTTTTCTCTTCTTTTCCTGCTTTCTATCTCTTTCTGCTCTCATTTTCTCTCATAGAGTGCGGAGCTCAGGTGGCTTTCGTGGCCCTCCGGTGGCTTTTGCGGCACTTCGGTGGCCACCACCAATGTCTCCACTAGCCTCCCTTTCACTCCCTCTCCTCTCTTTGTTTCTCTCTTTTCCTCCTTGGTTCATCCCTTGTTTCTGTGTCGGTTCGGGCCTGATACGGTCCGGTACGGAGGCATGCCGACTTGTACCATCTGTCAGCTGGCACGGGGTCCGGTTCTGAGTCGGCGATCCTTGAGAGAAACAATTACAAGTTTACAACAATGTTGTTATTCAATAATAAAACATTCTTTTTTTAAACGTTGAATTCTTTTTTGTAACTATTTGTTTACTAGTTTTGTTATTTTGGAAAGGGGATAAGTTGTATGCAATTCATTTGGTTTCCATGAGGAATGTTAGTGACTGATGTAATGTTTTTACTTGTTGGGATGGTAGTAAGTCATTTATCCTATTGTAGGCATCACTTGAAATTTATGGGGGGTCAAGGAGAGTTGTTTTGGAGGTGTGAGAGTGAAATTACATTGAGGATGACTTTGATGGGCCTAAATGTGAAGGCATAGAGGTAGAGGTGCTGAGAGGGTGGAGATCTCATGTAATGAATGGATGTGAGTGTGCGAAGAGGTGGCTAGGACGGAATTTTTGGGGAAACTTATTTTTATTACTTGTAGAAGTTGCTGTCATCAGATAACTATATTTGGTCGATGAGATGAAGGTCCTAGTGTTGCAATTAAGGTTCACAATTTTGGTACCATACCCCGTACCGGTTTCATGCTGATAAAGTGTTGGTATACTTTGTGAGTCAGTTCAGAATACTGAGACTAGTTAAGCCCCTTGTGCCGAGTCTCGGTTTGGTACTGGCACGGTATGCTGCTTCCAGTATGGAACAGTACATACAGTGAACTTTGGTTGCAATGTCAGATTGTAATAAATTTTTATATTATTAGTATAGATAAAAGAGGTGGAAAATGTGGTTTGTATGTCTTAGAAGCTTATTATAATTGTAATTATGCTAGGAAAAGGTGATTTTATGCACTCCAAGATGATAGGGGATATATCTTGGAATGATTTTGATCTTGAGAATGAATAGCAGGGACTTAGGGGTGTTATAGTAGAAAACAGTAATGTCAAAGGAGATCCAATTATTGCATGTATGAGAACATTCTATTGGTAGGAAGTTTAACACGGTTGCCATTTGATTATTTGAAAATTACACCAAGGATATGAGCTGCTTCCTTGCAATTGAGGGGGCGAGCAGGTCCAGCAGGAGCTTATTTGTAAAATATAAAGCTTCATAAAGTTTTAACTTCACTAGCAGAAGGGAACTGATATAACAGATAAATGAGTTATCAGAGGTTATATTTAGACATATCACTGTATTGTTACTATCAGAGACATCCTTACTCTGGTACTTTGTCAAAGCATACTTCATCTTGTGATTGTTTGTATGTCTCTTCATTTGAACCATGGCACTTGATTATTGAAGATAATAATCCTTTCCAAAAAAATGGTGCACTTCAAGCTTGAGCATGACCCATCAGCATCGCATCTTTTGCTCTTAATATTGGTTAAAATCAGGTGCTTGTTAAGATTTGATATTTGTTGTAACCTTTGCCAATTCTAATAACTGATATTGTAAGTTTAATTATTATAATTATTGCTTGGTAATTTGGGCCCCATTTCTTTTTGGTTAATTTATGCTTACTATCTTTTGTATTAATCCTTTGTAAGTATGATGATATGTATTAATGCACTTGACCTCATGCAGCTTGTTGCTGCAGCGGATTGTGCTGGTGCTCTAGATATCACAGATGACTTGCATCATTTGCTGGTAATTTTCTATGTAATTAGATATGTTTCGTTATTGCTCAAGAATATCTTCGTCTTATGTTGGTTAGGTTATATCATATGGAAATACCCACTTCCATTCACAGCACTTGGCCCATGATGTGTGATTCTGAGTTTGATATTAACTTGATGAAAATCTAGAGTCAAATAAAATGCTTATGGTAGGGGCTGGTTCATTCAATGGAACAGACCATTTAATCATGAGTTTACTCCAAAGGAAATTGCAAATGGCTCTAGTGGTTTGGAGTAATGCTTGTTATATTGAACTGTTGAGTTCTGGTACTTTTTTCTTTAAATTTTCTGATCAACAGTAAGTTTGTGGTTGATAATGAGCCTTTCCTTCCACAGTTCTCATTCTGTTTTGAATTTTGTGAAATTTGATCCTCTATGACTCATGCTTTCCATTCTTGATAAATAGGAAACTGATGAGCTTGCTGGTCTTCATTGTTTTCGCCATCTTCGTGACCAATTGGCAACGACCTTAGATTCAATAAACAGGTGCAGTTTTAATGGTGGCCTATAACTATATGATTTTTGCCTTAAAATTCAATCTTTGTAGTCATGATTGATAATATCTCATGAGGAGAACTACCTCTCAATGTTAATTTAGTTTGGGTGTATTTTTCTTGTGGCTAAATTTTTTTGCATTCACTGCTAACTCATCTAGAATAATGCCTGTGTGACTCATTTCATGATGTTATTCTGGTTCTGCTCTCATTGTCTGTAAGCAATTATTAACTTGACACTGTTGAAATTAGCTTCAGCTTAATTAACGCAATGGGGCATACATATGTACTTATATGTGAAAACATGAAGAGAGATTACATTCCTACTAGTATTATATGAGTTAAAATTGTTGTTGTGCTTATCATTAATAGTGTGAAATGTCTGTAAACAAATGGTATGTTGTCTAAGAGGTTCTTATCTGTGTGATGAATGATTAACATACAGAATTACCAAGTGGTATCGTGCAGTCATGTTCATGCTAATTGAGGATCGTCATAATACTTTAAATGCATATGGGCCTTTTTTGGATCTCTCATATACACATAAAAATCTTCTCCTACACTGTTTGGGAACTGAGGCTACTGAGGGTGTGATACTTACTGTGCCACGGAAGTAAAGGAGAACCCTCAACCACCAACTCCTAGTCAAATGATAAATGAAAGTGTTAACGATACTCTTAAACAATCTAATGTAGTCTATACTACATATGCACTTGTGTTACTGGACCAAATGATTGGAGCTGAAAGGTCCTTAACAGAGGCAAATGAGACGAAGCTTCAGTTAGGCTTGAACTGATTACAAAAGTATGCTTAGATTCAGTTGGTAATGTTGCAACAGCTTTCATAATTGAAATTAGTGGTGTTTGAACAATTGGAGATGACAAGGGGCCTGCACCTCTTAAAAGTTTCAAATCCCATATCAAATGGTTGTCTGGTAGATTTAGAATCACTAACTCATCACTTTGGTTGCTATGTCGATATTGAGGAGGTGTGCTGAAGATGATATATTCCTTTTGCTAATATCAACAACAAACTAAATGTTAGATCTTTATGAACTATGGAGTACCGAACCATGTAAACATTTTGTTTTGTCTTTTGGCAATTTTTAGGTAGCTGTAAGGCAAAATATTATGAAAAATGGCAATCATCTTTCGAGGCATGTCCAACAAAAAATATGGTCGAACATAAGGCCTTACTACTATTCAGATTTGAACAAGAGAAATCTGCATTATGTCGGATGGCTTCTACTGTTTCATTAGAGTTTTGAGATGGCAGGACTATGCTGTCAAACTATGGAATATTGGAACTTGAGGAGCAAATTTTGGAATTGGAAAAGTTAACGCAAGAATCTAGCATCCTTGAAATGGTCTATAATATGTTGTTAAAGCTAACCTAATACCTGCTCGTAATACATGAACATGAAGGTGCATGTATACTTACCATGCAATTGTATAAGCAAAGCATCTCAATAATTAACAAATGATGTGCCCTTCTTCTCTTCAAATAAATTATGTTGATGAACAAAAGGTCAACATGCTTCACCGATTATATCACAATTTAACTCAAAGCAAGGTTTTAAATCTCGTGGGACGAGGTTGTCCCGATTTTTTCATGGAATAGGATGCGCCGCCATCCCAACCCATCTCGACATTTGAGACAGAGGATGTTCCAAGGCGTCCCGATCGGGACGCTGGGATGCTGGCGGGATGGTCCTATCCCGACATATGGGATGGCACCCCGTCCTGGTGTCTCGCAGGGCATCCTGTTAGGACCTGAATCCTTGACTCAAAGTGAATCTAACAGTACTAGTGGTTTAAATATTGGTATCGAGCCCTATATTGATTTTGCCTCGAAATGTTATGACATCAGCATGATTGGGAAGGACCAAGAACATCAATACAAAAAAGAATAATAAGCAATTGGTGGCTACCAGCACAGTCAGTATGAACTGTAGGTACATAACTGGTCTGTAGCAGTCCCATTGAAGAGATTACTGGTGTCCTGCACCCATGCTGGTACTGTTTTTCTGTTGGAACTGTATGGTATTAATGGTACCATACCAAACTGGTGGTATTGAACCCTCACATATTTAAGGTTCTACCTGTAGAAGATGATGTTTCAACCTGCAAACATTCAACTAGCCATGACATTGTATTTGACGGGCGTGGGTCGAAATACTTCACTTTAACCAGAAAAGAGTTGTTTTCTGTTAGATTTTCTTTTGTTTTTTTTTTTTTTTGTGGGGGTGGGGGGGAGGGGGGTGTCTCTTAAAGATTCTTTTTTAGATAAATGAAAATATTAAAGCTTAGTATTTATTGTTCAGTGTTACTTTATTTTATGATTTTTTTGTATTTAATTAGTAAAATTCAACAAATGTGAACTTTCTTTTCAAAGAAAAAAAATAGATATATCTAGGGCTTTGACATGCACAAAGCCGTGTCTTAAGGCATTTAATGTATTAATTTCTTTATAAGAAAGTATTGCATTATTTATGTAAATTTTACTATTAGCTTATGGTTATGGATATCATCTTTAACCATAACATTTTTCATAACCATAATCATAGCCGCGTAGTCTTTGCTCAATTGGGTTTGTCTTATGGATCCTAGTTAGCATCAAATTTGGATCCTTTTCTTGTTTTTAACATATTTTAAGACCAGCTGTCAACTTGACGTCAATCCTCCACCTTTCTCATTCAGGTTTGGGACTGGCCACCATGGTATTATAGCATTTTCTAATATTTGGAATGATTTGAAGGACATTTTATGCATTGTTTGTTTATTGGGTTTTAGGAAGAGTACCATTAAGTGGACGCATACGTGCGACTTTACAGATATGGCATATATTTTAAAACCATAATGCTATAAAATTGAAACATAAAAGGATCAAAACCTCGTTGGTGCTTGTAAAGTAGTTGTTTTGTCAACCATATTGTTTTGTTCCATAGATTTTGTTGGTGCATAATGATACTATATGCTGATTTACGGTGAGCACCAATTGTGAGCCTGTGAACTGTGTAGTTTTGGTAGACCTCAATACCTGTATGCATCACCTGGTGCCAAAGGATACTTTGTAATACTTCTGAAATCTTGGTGTATTATTAGCACCTGTTATTGTCTTAGTTCTTTGAGTAATCTGATTCTCATTCAGCTGCAAACAAAAACAATAAGCAAAAAAAAAAAAAAAGTATGTTACTATGTTACTTTCAAGATCTATGATCGAATAAAACATGGAAGCTAATGTATTGCTTGGAGCCTTAACAGTTCATCTCTGCCTTCAACAAATGGCTTTGAAAGAACCTGTTAGAACAGAATTTTCTCAGTAAGTTTTTTATTGTATATATATGATGAAAGGATAAGGATTCTAATTGGGTCTGATGCTAAAGGGTATAGGGTTAATGTCTAGGACAGTTCATATTGTTTTAATGGGATTTTTCTCTTATGTTAGCAGTTTATGCTTGGTTATCTAAATTCACATAGGGTTTCTGAATGGTTAATAATTCTCATCCAACATCCAGATCATGTCTAGGATTTTGTTTTACCCAAAAACAAGAAAAATAAAGAAGAAGCTGTGTAAAGGGGATGTTATGATGCACGTAAAATTTCTAGATTTATCATCTGAATAACATTCTTGCTATTATTGATAATAGTCTAAGGATAAATTTCTCAATACTTTTATTCTTAACCATTTGAGCTATTTCAATGATCCCAATTTTACAAATTTTACTTTTCTATTATGTCATCACGTTTAGCTTTTGTTGTTTAATAATGGATGGCTTTTGTTGTGCACTTACTTAAACATGTCATCTCTGTTTGTTGTTGTTGTTTGATATTTATCAATTGTTTGATGTCTAACTTGTTGTTTAACTTGAAAATATTCATTCTTGCAGCATTCTTTCAGCAGAGTTCTTGCGTGCAGCCATAAATGACACCAAAACTAATGATATGGTGATTTTGTCCAAGTTAAAAACAAAGGCAGCTAATCTCATCAATGGGATGGATGATGAAGTATGTTCATTCTTATGTTGTGAAAATTTAGTTTTGTGCTTTGAACTAGTTGTTATCTAGTTATACTCGATTTCTTTTGCTAAACAACAGGAGTTTTTCTTATACTTTTTCTCAATATATGTTCCGATCTTGAAGTCCATGACATTTGTGCTTCAAAATTTACATATTTTGTTCAAAACTAAATGGAACGCGAGACATGCTTTAACTGTCAATGACTAAGATTATTTTCAGTTTTTCTATTCTGTTGTAAATAGATAGCTAGCACAGAATAATTACCTAATTTGGAAACTAGTTTTACCTGTGATGGAACAGTGCTGGTGGATACAGAAAAAATGATTTGTCTTGGGTATACTTGTAATAAATTTTATTCTAATGGTTTAAAACAACAAAATGATTTGTCTTGGGTATACTTGTAATAAAGTTTATTCTAATGGTTTAAAACAACAAAATGCACATATACTGTTTTTTCTAGATGTGCTGTCAATTCTTTTGCTTGTAATGCTTATAACCACAAGAACATCTTAGATGTAAAAGGCAACCGAACTGCATGTTTGACATATGAATAACTTGGTCACACCCTTTTTTTCTTACATCTTTGAATAATTTTGCTTTTTAATATTTTGATGTGGCTTTGAACTCGTTCAACTGACCCTATTAGAACACATGGTGGCATGATTGATTTTTAAAACTTGTTTAACATCTTGTTCTTATATCTAACATCCTCTGTTTAGTCATATAATTGTAATAAATGATAATTTCATTCATGACAAAGTAAGATACAATATAACAACATGACTACAACACTCCATTGTCACAATGAAGTTATTTAATTTTTATGTGATCTGGTGTTGTACTTGTTTGAGCTACTGATTGTGCATTTTATTCTTTCTTTTTCATTTCAAGCATCAATAGAAACACAGTCTGCCATTATTTTTTTTTTCCTAGAAATTTTGAACCCGGACTTGCTTGCAAGAACTTGAGTGAGAATTCTAAGTTTGTTTTTTTTGTCTGGCTTTTCCCATTGGAACTTATGATAATACATGGATAAAAAAAAACAAATTTATTTGAGAGGTTGCTGACTGAAATTTTTTTTTTTGAGTAGAACTCTATAATTTTGGGTTTTTTTCCTTTCTTTCTCACTTCTAAGTATTTGCTGCAGCCAAACTTTCCCTCCTGAAAGACCCGATTTTTCAATATCAGAATTTCTTGTCATGGAACTGCAAGTATATGTAGAAATTAAGAATACCGAGTTATCTGATTTAAATGTTCTCAAACTTGCTTATTTTATGGCACAACTCTTGAAATTTTTGTTACATGTACATGTTCTTTGTTACAAGTTTCCTATTTGAGAAGTGGCACCCATATATCAATGCGTGCTTCATTTTATTTCCTTCTTGTTTTATTTTTCCAACATTAATCAAAATTTTCTCACTTTTCTTCTTCCTTTTTGTTTCCTCCATTTTTTTCGTTTTTTGTTTTTGGGATAACTTTGTAATTTTGAATTTTGATTGCACAATATAAATTTTATCTGTCAAGAACATCATATCAGCTGTACATTATCAGTGCTTTTGTGAGATTACAGTAGCTTTTTGCTTATCAAACAAGTGACTTTCTTCAGTAATCGGCAGGTTAGGTTAGATGATGATGAAAGCTCCATTATCCGAGATCATCTTCTCCCTCTCATCATTTGTCTACTCAGAACAGTAAGTTTGTTGCCTATCTTTTTTAGCTGAAAGTTTATTAAATTGATGATTATTTTGTGCTGTGTAATTTCTGCATGAGAGAGAGAGAGAGAGAGAGGATATTTCTTTTCCTGATAAGTCTCATTAAGTCAACTCCAACTTGATGTTTCACTCCTTTTCTTTCTACTCGACACTAAGTGTGTTATTTCCTTTGATGGTAGAGATGATTTGCTTGTATGCAGAGTTGCATGGCTGTGATACAACATAGGTTCGTCAAATCTTTGTTTAAAACCTCATCCTAGCAAGAACCTGCTGAGCCACATAAGCTCAGACATAGTACGACTGTGACCTCAGTTTCTGCAGTGGACCTTGTAACTGTGTTGTTTCTTACCTCCAAATGTTTCAGAGTTCACACTGGAGGTGTCTGGTAATATTTGGTTGATCTCTTGTCAGTATATTGACCCGCGCAGATCTGACAATTATAAGAAATTTAACCTATATCCCACCATTTTGCCTCTTTGAAATACCTTAACATGGATCAGCATTTATATTATAAAGAATTCTAGAATCTCAAAATGTGTTTTTGGGGGCCAGACATGAACTAATTGAGCATTTGGAGACAGAGTGGATCATCAAGATGGGTAACTGTCGATGAATACATTTGCCAGTAGTGTTCCTTGGATCATCCCATACAGTTTTGTGGTATGTAGTAGATCAAAAGGAAATGGATTATTACAGATCCTAGTTGATTCATACTGATCTAATCTAACACAAATTTAAATGCTAGATTTTTAACAACATTATATGCTTGCAGACTAAGCTGAAGTGTGCAACACTTTGACTTGGACCAACTTGTTTGCATCCTCGATGTTCATTATTCCAAAAAAAAAAAAAAAAGGAAGCAAATGAATGAAACCCTAGTATATATTTATGATTCAACGATTAGTTTCAAATTCTAATTGAGCTATTAGCACATAGCGTGGAATTAATTATTTACTCTTTACTAAATGACCTTGTACTATGTGACAAGTTTTGAAGTTTAAGAAGATGCTTGGATGTCAGACCCCTTGTATGTTGTGGAGCAAGTCTAAAAGTTAAATGCAACTAAGGTTCGAGGTGCTACAAGCATGTGTATTGCTAGCTTCTTATGTGCATGTTATGCGTAGTTCCTTTTCTTGGCATGAATGGCAACTACTATTCAGCTTGCCAGGGTTTGGGCATGCAGTGTGCCATGTACTGGTCCAACACTGGCACTATATGTAGTGTATGGCAATGGTGCAGACCTGCATGTCTATCCTGGAATAGAATAATGGAATAAACACATCGGTAGGTGCTGATACCCAATGTATATGTTTACACTTGATGCGCCTTCAACATAAGGCCTAGATGTAATAACTAATTCCCTGGTATCCTTGTTACCCTAGATGTAGTAATGAACGTACAATACCTATACTCAAATGCCATTCCTAACATTACAAATAGGCATGACCATGCGGCAAAAGAATTTTAGATTACTTTGTGGTAGTGGGGATCTTTTAATCCCTGATTGTCTATGAACTTTCAGTTTGAATCATTTCATTGGTTAGTGGATCGATTTGGACTTTCATCTTTCTACCATCAAAGCTTGTTTTCTTCTCAAATAAAATTACCAATAGTTTGAGCCAAGGCATGTGGTGCCGATACTAGCACCCCTTCTGGTTGGCCGGTGGTACGGTATGGTATAGTATCACTGAAGCACCAATGAGGGAGGGGGAGAGGGAGAAGGAGAGAGGAAAAGATAGAGAGAGAGAGGGAGAGGGAGGAAAGGAGGGAGGGAGGGAGAGAGAGAGAGGGAAGGGGAGCGCTGGAAGAGGGCTTTAGGTCATAGTTCCTTGTTCTAAATGAAACAGGGGCTTGAGGCGGGCCCTATATTTTATTTTGCGATTTTTAAGTGAAGTTGGCAGGGCCTTCTAGCCCTCCCTAGTCCACCCCTTCCGTCCCTCCCTCTCTCTCTCTTTTCCTCTTTCTCCTTCTCCCTCTCCCCCTTACCGTTTTCTCGAACCGAGAGGTAGAATCATGCCGGTTTCTGGTTTGCCCCTGGTACGGTTGGATATGCTCTAAACCGCCTGCATTCCATGGTTCAAGTGGTATACTAACACAAGGAGGTGCAATATTGTTTTTCTATACACAAATACAAGCAATTTCCCTCTAATCTCTTTATGACAACTTTTTAGTGATGGATTGAGATTTTGTGAAAGTTTTATACAGCATCTTGAAATAGTTAAGGCATATTATATTTGACATCTTACTTTGTTGAAAGGCCTTACGTACTGACTAGTATCATGTAGCATCGAGCATATCATACAGATCTGGCAGTGTATGAAGGCTTGCCATGCCACCATAACATAACATGTTAACAGTGCTGTGCCAACTCCAAAATTGTATCATGTGTTGGCATGGGGCAACCATAATGAGAAGGTACTAATACTGCTGCAATTGAATTGAGCTTTCCTTGAGTAGCTTTGGTGTGGGTGGTTAAAAAGCTTGTTTGGGCTCATTCAAAAACCAAATGGGATGAGCCCAAACATGGTTGGGCAATGGGCATATTTATTGACGAGCTGAACCTGAGCAAATGGGTGCTTAGCTTTGTTGAGTTCATTAACATGCTCGGGTGTGTGTCTATCAACTTTCAGGTCATCCTTTTACCTGATTCTAAGTCAAAATCCCAAAGTCCCTTTCCTCTCCCTTTTGTCCTCTCACCGCCTCCCCATCTGTTTCTCACCTTGCCTCATAGCCGTAACATGTTCCCTTGCTATCTCATTTCCTAGCCTCTATTCATTCTTCTCATCTCCTAGGTTCATCTCACTGACCATTGTTCATCATGCTTGTCCTACCATCATAGATTGTGCTTATCTTTTTGCTGGAGACTGTCTCTTATCCTCTTTCATCACTGTGAGAGCCTCAAGTCTGGGATTTTAGGATAGTTCGTACTTCATAGTTCCTCTCTGCTGCTTCATATGACACCATGAGAGCTATCCATTTTTGTACACCTTCCCCAATACCTGAAAGCCATGTTGAAATAGTATCTCCACGTGTTCCTCCAAAGACCCAAGCCCATTCATCTATTTTTTGGCAATATAAAATATATATGTGTGTGTTTGTGTATATTATTGGGTGGGGAAGTGGGATGAGGAGTTTTGGGTTTCTTCAAGCTTGTTGCTGGGTCATTTTACTATGGGACTTGATACCGTGACTTAAAACTTTGCTTTATAGTGAATGTTTATTTTCATAAACCTTACATTAGCGTGTTTTATGTACTCCCATGAAAATGCATAGAACATATGGCATAAAAAGGGGGGAACTATGAGCTACATAAAAGTAGATTGAAACATGGGAAGGCAAAGGAGAAACTGACTTTAATTCAAGGTTGCACTGAAAAAGGAAAGATCAAAATGTGGAACCCAAAAAAATGGGATAAAAATTTGAAAAATGCATCCAAAGTGTAAATGATCCAATTGCAATAATGATCAAATGTCCTCCATGTCATACAACTTAAGTAATGGTGGTGATTACCTCCTTCATGGTAAATGATACAAAAAGCTTATAATCATAATCATTGAGTGCCTAACTGTTTTGAGAATAGTTGAGAAGGTTCCATCTTGTTGGTTAAGTATCTTAGTAAGTGAAACTCAGGCCTCCTTCTGCATTAAAGGTTTCTCTATTCTTGCAGCACCTTCTTCCTTAGTAATAATATAGTCAATTAACAACGGAGATGGTTTTTGGAAGTGTGCAACCTCTACATACTCTTGCAAGTAGAAAATGTGTAAGACTATTATGGTATTTCGTACTGGCTCGAACTGGTCGGTACACTCTATACCATACCGTATCGGTGGGGAACCGGTCCAGTTTTGGCTGATTTTTCGGAAAATGACCTGAATCAGATCGATCTGATTGGTTCGATATGGTATCGGCCCAAACCGCTCGATACCGTGCGGTTTGGTCCGGTACGGTGGGGTATGGTACCGGTTCGATCTGGTTTGGCTTGATTTTTTTTTTATTTTTTGTGGCCGTTGGATGGGATTTTGTTTTTTGAATTTTTTATTGTTGGTACGGTATGGTACCGATTAGGAATTGGTACGGGCCTTGGTACTGTATCGTACTGATCAGGAACCAGTACGGGCCTCAGTACCGGTTCTTGAAACCTTGCTATTAAGGCTTTGCATGATTGGTCCACGGTGGTACTGGGTGTACCTTCAAAATGGATCCCTAGCCTGCAATCATCCTTTGAAGTCATAATGCCCAAAGAATTTCACACAATAATTTCAAGACCTTCTATGAAAAAGCAATAATAGATTTACTGTCAATAAAAATGGCTTCTTCCTTTTACAATCATTTTTAGAAAATATGGAACTTGAAATAGCCCATTATAATTTTTCTACACCCCTTATTTTGTGACTTGTTATAAAATAACTGTAAAAATGATGTAGATTTTGGTTGGTTGATGTCGTTAGTGAACCTTTACTTGAGAAAATACAGAAAAACTGAACTTATTTGACTAGTTTTGCGAGGTAGTTTTCAGTTAACCTACCTGGACACTCAGCTTTTACAAATTATGAGTTCTGATTGATAAGCATGTAGTGGTTCTACTCTTTTTAAAGTTTAAATGAAAAAGATCCCTATAATAGTTTTTCTGTTGTAGTGATCCCTAGCTTTTTTTGTTCATGTCTGCTGATTTCAGTTTTTGTTCTTGCCATCTTGATGTTGCGTTATAATCTCATTTTTGATGTAAAGAAGGAAGTTTGTAAGTGGTACAACTTTAATAGATGCATTCTGGTAATGAAGTGGTTACTTAGATGGCACCTGTCTTATCATATTCTCTTCCAGGCAAAACTCCCAGCTGTTTTGAGGATTTACCGTGATACACTTATTACTGATATGAAAGCTACAATCAAAACTACAGTTGCAGAGTTGCTTCCAGTTTTGGTAGCGCGGCCACTAGAGTCTGATTTAGTGATGGGGGAACGAGCTGTGGATTCAGATGGTCTGACTATATAGTTGTGTCTTTTACCTGCACTAGTTCTTAATTGTATCTTTTCTTGGTCCTTGTTCTTCTTATCACTCCTTACATATTGCATCATGACTCAGGTGGAGGCTTGTCATTGGCAAGCAAATTGAGGAGCCTGTCATCTGAAAGCTTTGTCCAGCTTTTGGCCGCTATATTCAAGGTTGTACAGGTAAGTCTTCTTGCAGTATTTCTTTTTAATTTTCGTATTTAGATGTGTTTGATCAATCATGTTTGTTCCTAAAGCTTTTGGGAGATCAGTTGCTGCTTGAGTTCTATCTATATTCTGCTGGATGTTATATTTATAAGCTTGGGTTTCATTCCTTAACCTGACCTATTTACGGGCATAGAGGACATTATTGAAGGTAGTCCTTTTCCCAACATTAAGCAACTAACTTGATTGATCTTTTTAGTGGATGATAAGATCTTGTCAATCCTTGTCATATATGTTTTTGATGCTCACTAGGCTACATAAGTTGTTGGTTTGTATAGGGACTCAGCTAAATTCAGTTTATATAGAAAGCCCCACAATGTCAATTTTGTGTGCATCTACCATTGTAATGTAATTAGTTTTTAAAAGCCTAATTCTTTGATCTTTCGCTACAATCCTTTCTTTTGGTCTTAATATTTTGCTCTCTTATATTAGTCAACATACCTTTTTTTAGTTATGGTTTTCAAGTAAGGGCATGCTATGTATGCTTGCACAGACAGTTCCTACTATGTGATAAAATATCATAATGTGCTTGAAGTTGTTCAGTATAAATTGTTCTACCCAAAGTTTTCTTGCATCTCTGTAATTCCTTGAAATGTCTTCTGTCATCAATGGTGCTGTAATGTGATCTATGATCTTTTAGTGAATGCAGGCACATTTAATGCGTGCTGCAGAAGTTAAGAGAGTTATAGAGTGGATTATGGGAAACCTTGATGGGTGTTATGCCACTGATTCTGTTGCTGTGGCAGTTGCACATGGTGCAGCAGCTGCTGCGGCTGCAGAAGCTGCCCAAGAGAGTGATACTACAGTTATTCCTCGTATCTCAAGGTCTCTTACCAGGAATTCTCCCAAGATTCCATTATTCCAAGGAAGGACAAATGATGATTCCAGTCCGAATACATGCAAAAATTTCCGGTGAGATCTTGTACTCTGGTTTTATATTGACTTGTAATTTGCTTGAAGATAATTTCCTTCAAGTTTTGTGTCATGTTCTAATAGCAACTGCACCTAAGATCAGTGTCGTCGCAGATATCTTATCTTTCACCTAGGGTTTGTTACCAAATAGCATTTACTAATGAAGTTGTTCAAAATATATATGGACTTCCTAGATTATCCAACCTCTATCAAGTCAGAGTCTTTGTACGGTTGTACCCAATCTTCTCTTGTCGACATTCTGTTTCCTGTTGCTTCTACCCTATTTTTTTCGGAACAATTGCCTCATCAGTATGGATTGATGGATCTTTTATCTGTTGATTATCAGATGGCTCTATCTCATGGCAGTTACCAGTTCTTGTCTAATGACTTGGTGGTTTTTTGTATTGAACATATAGTAATTAGATCAACAAACAGTTATTCTTGAAAGATAACTTGCAATAATTACAAGAATGAGCGAATATTACTTTGAAAAGGATACAAAAAGGTATGGGACTTATGGATGTCAGGAACTCGTTGATGAAGTGAATTTGTTTGTATCAGCTGGTGAAATGAAATTGAAGAAAGGCTGCTGATCTTGGGTCATGCTATATGGACTTGGGTACATGGGACGTGGGTGTACGTCAAAGAGTTGGGTCCAATATCAAAGAATTTCTTTTTACAGACCCGTGCTGGAGTGTATACAAATGCCCATTTCTAAGTCTCGAGCAGGGTTATGTAGCCTAATTGAATGGTCCAGATAACAGAGATTCTGGGTCATTTCGATAGTAGTATAAAATATAAATTGCTTAACTCAAGTCTTTTTGCTGTTAGATTGGGACTTTGTTGGTCCTTGATAAATTTCAGCAACATAAGACAGCATATTTTATGTAGCATATGGAAGAGCTGTAGGTAATCACTCTTTTATAGGTTCTTTCAAATTTAAAGCCTAATTGTTGAGTTTTGGGCACATAATTATTGGCAACAGACCTATGTGAAAGATCTGTAAATTGGGTTTTGCAATAGGGATGAAGTTATTGACAATAGAATTATTCCTATGTTGCTTATGCTTGGTCCTGTAAGAAGTGCAATGTTCCTAAAAATATATTAAAGAAGGTGAAATTGGCTTCTGTATGTACTTCTTGTCTAGTGGAAATTATTATTTTATAAATGTGGTGCAAGAGGTGTCTAATTGCTGCATGAGTCACTGGCAGCAACTGATTGTGTAGAATTTGAAGGGTTGATCATTCTTGCATGTGTGCTCCTCTCTGAAGCACAACATTATTCTTGACTATTTGTAATGCTGATTATTAATCATGCTATTTGATATATTCTGCTAATGGAATTTTGGGATTATGAACAAGGTCACTGAAGATTAAACTTTTTTTTTTTAAAATGTAATTATTTAAGCTTTGTTTTCGTGATTTGCTATAGGTATTAGCATTGTAAGTGTGAATGCCAAATTATGAAGCTTATTGCTTTTGCAGTTCAGCTATCTATCTCATCTTGGCTTAACACCCCCACTGCCCCACCAGCCCAAAACAAAAACAAAAAAAAAAAAGGAAAAGAAAAAATGAAAAAGCACTATCTGAGGTCTTGCATGTTAATTACTTCCTTTTCTTTCTTATCATGGTATTGTTGTTGACTTCCATCATCATAGTGTTCTTGTTTTCTGATTTTTCTGATTTTTGTAACCTTTTACATCTAACTTAAAAAAAAAAAACAAAAAAAAAAAAACTTGCATTTGATCAGCCTTCTAATTGTATCATTGGCGTTCTACTTGTGTGTATTTGGTTGACTTTGTTTGGATATTCTGATAATGGCATTAATTTCAGTGCTGATGTGTTGCGGGAAAACACAGAAGCTGTATTTGCTGCTTGTGATGCTGCTCATGGAAGATGGGCTAAGCTCCTTGGTGTCCGTGCTCTTCTCCATCCTAGGTTAAGACTTCAAGAGTTTCTAAGCATTTATAACATAACTCAAGATTTTATAGCAGCTACAGAAAAGGTGATTTTGCTTGCTCATCATGGATAAGATTAATTACTGATTTTTTTTTTTAAATTTTCTTTGTCAAATTTTAGCTCTTATGCTTCCTCTTTTGCAGATTGGTGGCAGGTTAGGTTATAGCATTCGTGGTACTATACAGTCACAGTCGAAGGCATTTGTTGATTTTCAACATGAATCTCGAGTAAGTCCAATCAATGCTTATGGTGGTTGACAATATTGTGCGACTCTATCATGTTTTAACATGATTCTGAATGTGCTGTCTGCAAATGCTGGTTTGTTTACACTTTAATGCAGTGACCTGAAAGTCATCATCATTCTAACTTGATGATTCTCTTATGTAGATGACAAAAATTAAGGCCGTTCTTGATCAAGAGACATGGGTTGCAGTTGATGTTCCTGATGAATTTCAGGCCATTGTTGTATCACTTTCTTCTGTTCATGATGCTGAGCTAGGCCCGGACAATCTTACTTCAGAGAAGGTTAAAGTTGGGGTTTCTTCTGGTGAACAACAGCGTAGCATGAATGAATCAGAGCATGCTGCAGATCGTAGCAACCAAACCTTGCCACTGTCATCAACTGGGTTAAAAGAAGAAAATAAAGCTGAACCAACACCTTCTATCCGGAATGATGATGGTAATATGAAGGAACATGGTAGCTCTACTTCTCAAACCACCCTTATGTGTGGAGGTGTTGGTTATCACATGGTAAACTGGTTAGTGATCCTATTGGAAAACCTATATTTGTGCCCTTCTTTTCTCTGTGATCGAACACCCATTATAAAATTCCATTTTTTGATTTAACTAAACTACCTAGTATGGTTATTATTTGCATCTCCAATTGAGGTGCCATTGATTTTTGTTAATTCAATCTTCTTCATTTTTTATGCTTTTGGCTGTTGAAAAGTTCCATTCGATTTTACTATTAGTTAATGCTCCATTTATAATTGCTTCATTTCACCCAGAGATATTTTTGGGGATATATTTGTCAAATCTTCATGTTAGGTTGCCTTTAATCTTTGAACTAATGTCAACTTGAAATTGTTCATGTGCAGTGGTTTAATATTGTTGAAAATGTTGTCGGAGTATGTTGACATAAGCAAATGTTTGCCAGCTTTGTCATCTGAAGTGGTCCACCGTGTTGTAGAAATATTGAAGTTTTTTAACACCAGGACTTGTCAGCTTGTCCTTGGTGCTGGTGCCATGCAGGTAAATTTTGCCTGCTGCTGAATTTTTTATGAATAAATTAAAATTTAAATAAGGAGCTGCTGCATTGAAGACTACTAACTGATGTATAATTAACAATAATGTTAGTTGGCTTCTTAATATCTTAAAAAAGAATTCAGTATGTGGTCATGTTGAGCTGCTGCTTTGATGACTATTAACTGATGTATAATTAACAATAATGTCAGTTGGCTTCTTAATATCTTAAAAAAGAACTCAGTATATGGTCATGTTCTAAATTTGTCATTATACAGTATCTAGAATTTCACTGGACTCCTTTGAAAAAAATGAAACCATAGTCCACTGAATCTCACTGGACTAATGTGAGTGTTTTCCCTCTTATCCATTTATCTATTAAGGAGCTGATACATGCATACCATTGCCACCCTGTTGCTACATCACTATGCTGGTACAGGGGGCCAGTTCAGTGTACCAAGTGTTTGGTCCACCCTGCATACTATGTACCGGCACCGAACTGGTACGTACAGTATGCCCATAACAAATGGTTCGGTACGGTATTGCGTACACTTTAGGGACATATGATGGGATGCCCCATATCAGCTTTTTGTTATGTACTTGCAAGATTTTTGGATTTAGTTGACACCTTGCTTATTCTTAGATCAGGATCTGAACAAATATATGTATGTTGGTCTTGCTTGATTATGCTAAGTCTCTGGTCATGATTGATTCAGAGTCAAGATTTCCTTATAGCAAGTGATCTTATATATATATATAATTGCTATATAATAACTGTACAGTTGGAGTAAACAAAGGCATGCTTTTGAGTATAGAGAAGTATATTTTACAAACAAGCAGCCAAAGATTCAAAATCTCCTTAGCATGTATTGCTGAAATTCCTAAGGGTTTAATTCAAAATAACTAGCTCGGTTGAACCATATCTGGTATTTGGTGATCTCATTGCTGGGGGCCTCAAGAGTACTGGAATGTTGACAAATCCAAAAAGCTTTTGAAGGTCCAGCATCTGATGTTCTGGTTGCCTGTGGATACCTGTGCTCACGAGAATTTGAGGATCCAAAGAGCTTTTAAAGCTGTCATCAGTTGAGTATGGGATCATTTGATGTAGGATCAACTTCATGTGATCAGCTTCTCATTGATTACTGCATAGAGTATCAGATTTGTGCCTGTAGCCTCATCTCTGATGTCCTGGCGTGTCGGCACCTTAAAGACTGCTTCAGCTACTTGTGTGCTTCAACATCTTATTCCTTAAGTCTCATCTTTTTTGGTGGTGCTTGATATTTGTCAGTTGCTTGTCTTTACATGTTGTGTTGTCTCCTATCCCCTGCCTTGATTAATGATGGCAAATGACCCCTTCACATTGCCTCCCTTTGTTGATTTCTGTTGTTTTGCACACTCAATTTTAAAATTATTTGTTGTTGGTACTAGATGATTATCAATTTCACTAGCTTGGTGTGCCTCTATCGGTTTTGATAACTTGTTCTTTCATTTCCAGCTTGTACCTACTGCCTTTTTAACCTTGCAGTCTTTATTACCGGGTTTACCTGCAGATAAACACTGTAATTTGAGAATTCATGCTGTAGCTGGACCTTGAGACATGGTGTTTCTGTTGCCATCACCTTGCTTCCAGTTGGTTCTATTGTAACTTCCAGCAATGCCTTGCACTTGTGGTCTCCTTTTGGTGTTCATGCATCACTTTGCCTTCTTAGTTAATCTTTTGGTGTCTGCATGTGGGACACCTTCTACAACTCATGACAGCTACTAGCCTATTTATCATCCTTCCTGTGGTTGGATTTGTTAATAAATGGTTGGGACAAGGATG
The DNA here is from genome assembly GCF_000442705.2 of Elaeis guineensis. Classification (NCBI taxonomy): domain Eukaryota; kingdom Viridiplantae; phylum Streptophyta; class Magnoliopsida; order Arecales; family Arecaceae; genus Elaeis; species Elaeis guineensis. The sequence goes on from NC_025996.2 coordinate 36,533,447, forward strand.
ATGTAACATATCAAGGATGTGTTACATCATCTAATTCTCTAGTTGCAATTTGTTGGCGTCAGGAATTGATTTAGCTAGTCCTACTCTCATTGTAGTAGAACTTGTCTTGGCTTTCCTCATGGAAATATTTGTAACTTCTTTTATATGCTTGGCAATGTAATTTTCCCTTGATTAAATGGAATTTGGTTATGAGGATTTGAATGCTGTGGCATTGCTTTACTACCTCATGATTATGTTTATATTGAATTACAGGTATCAGGCTTGAAGTCCATAACTTCCAAGCATTTAGCTCTGGCAAGTCAGATCATCACTTTTATTTATGCTATCATACCAGGTAAACATTTATTATCCAATATGGCTTTTTAGATGCGATCAGCTGAACATCATCTGTTCTGAGTTTTTTAATTGCTTTATTTCTGTAATTTAAGTTTCCCTATCATTGTGGTTGGTTAACTTGCTGGTTATATTACTTCTATGTATTTAGCTGCCTCATTTGTATAGTGCATTGTTTTGTCCTCTCTGTCTGGCCTGCTTTAGAAGTGTTTGATTTCTAAGGATTTTCTTTCATATTGAGGTGCTTGTTGCCTGATTGGATTGGCTTTCGTTGACACTTCTGTTAAGGCTTAGGCTGCTTTCCCTCTCTCCTCTGATGGACATATTTGCCTGTTCTGATATTTGATAAAGTCCTTTTTAACTAAATTTAAAAGTCAGCCCTAGTTATGCACTTTCAAAGTGTTGTGCTGTAAGATTCTTTTTGACTTCTCAACAAAAAAAGAAGAAAAACAAAATCTGAGTTTAACTTGAAATAATCTCATAGATGCTGTTAGAGTGTTGCATGTCTTGAAAAATGGTTCATACTAGTCAGGAAGCGACCCGACATGCTTTTAACCTTTTCTAAGGAGGACACACCTTGTAGTAGTGAAATAAATCCTGTGTTCATATTACAACATCCAATATGACTATATGATTAAGTTGATGGGATTGTTTTTGTTGTGTACCCAAATTTTGGATGGCAGACTGGTTGACAAGATATTTAGCTACCAAAGAAGCAATACCTCAAGGCTCAAGCAATATGTAAACTTACAGGTTTTTGATTTATGTCATGGAGTTGGGGTTAAGAGTATTTCTGTTCAGATTCATTAGACTATTTTTTTCTGGCATTCCATTTTATAGCCTTAGGGACTTGATGATTCCCTAAGTAACTAAAGTTTCTGCCTTTTGCTTCTAAGAGAAACAATTTTATGAGCTTTTCACATCAGCCTTCCCTGCATGTGGAAGTTGAAAATCTAAAGACCTGTATCATTGAACTGCTAGACATCACAGTGGTGTATCAGCTCATGATGGAATTCATTCAGACCATGTCATTCTCCTGCCAATTTTTAACTTTTCTTCTCATTTCTCTTGTTTATGTAAGTTTATCATCATTGCTTTTGCTGACTTGTTTAAAATTGCATAGCTTGAGAATTTTTTTAGTTAGCTGGCATCATGTGATACATTTTTCTCATTTACTTTATTTGTCTGCTATATAGATTATTCTTCACTTTAATTTCAGTGTAGAATTCATACAGGAAAATAATGCAACTCTTTCACTGCATAAAAGTGGCAGTTCTTTCCATCAGACTCCCCCAAATGATTATTCTTTTTTTTTTTTTTAAAATCGAATCATTGAATTTTATATTGATCACCTTGATTTCAGTTGATCATACTGATTCTAACATGGTTTGTTCCATGCATGAAATTCAAGATATTCGGCGAGTCCTTTTTCTGAAAATACCTGAGGCTCGTAAAGCATTACTGGTGTCTGAAATTGATAGAGTAGCTCAGGTATGATATCTTTAAATTTCTTTAGGTTCTTGATGCTGCAGTTCTTTTTTTATTTTCCCTTTTAAATTAGTAAGCTGTGCTTCCTTCCCTTTTAATTACCAAATGAATGGCTGCAGAGCTCATCACATCTATTTTGTTGCTATTTATTCTTGACTATACAAGGAACTACTCCCTGACATATGCATTGGATGCTCTCCAGTTGGTCTTTTGACCACCATGAGGAAGCAAATTAGATTCTTCATGTTAAACATTTTAATTTCTGGTGGGCTAGTTTGCTTTCTTGGCTAGTTGATCTCCTTCGGTCAACATAACTTTGTGCCTATAATGGAATGAACCCCTTTTGATTCATTTTTTCATCCTTGAATGGTTCTTGACACTTTGTGGTTTAGTAAGGGTCCAATGATGGCTTCAACATTTCTCAAGGATCTAAAGCATGTCTACAGTCTGCCTGCACACAGGAAACTTTGATCTTTCGTCTTGTTACTATTGGCCATGGATTGCATTAGGGATGTTTTCTCATCCTTGTATGCCTCCTCTAGGTACCATAGGTTATTATGATTGTCACGCCTGGAACCTAGTATCTGGGTTGGCCATACGATACAGCTGTATGAACCCTAGAGCAACACTTTAGAGATCATATAAGGCCTTTAAATCCATTACAACTTCAAATTTTCATGAACACTAATAATCTCAATTTATAACAAAATATCCCATACGAACAAATAATAAAATTTGTTCAATTTACAAATTCAATCGTCCTTAATCATCCGATCGGGTATCCATGTCGCTTTATCTGTTCGTCCTTCACTGTGAATCCATACCATAGCCAATCATGAGGATCCTGCAACTCTAAGAAAGAGAATGGGGTGATGAGCTTTACAATCTAGTAAGAATTTTCTCACATCAACACTAGTATAATAATAATAAATGAGAAATTATCAATAGTTGTTATTCATAGAAATCACATGCCAAAAGATACCATGATCGTAAAATGCGCATAGCAAATACATCTTTTTGTGTAATAAATCACATGAAATAATTATCTCAAATTACTGTATATTGGATCCGATAACATTTAGGTGCTTGGCTCTGGACTACCATAATCATGTTTCCAGCGCATGGTGGGGCATCAGCACAGTGGCTAATCTTGTGGACCACCACAACCACATTTCCGGCATGTGGTAGGATATTAACATAGTGGCTATTATAGGGGACCACAAGTGCTTAACTCTAACGACCACAACCATGTTTCCAGGTCGTGGTGGGGCACCAATAAAGTGTCTGGTTCAAAGGACCACAAATGCTTAATCCTAAACTATCATAATTATATTTCCGGCCTGTGGTGGGGCATCAATATAGTGGCTAGTCTTATAGACTATCACTATCACATTTCCAGTTTGTAGTGGGGCATCAACAACATGGCTAGCTTAGAGCACCACAACCCACCATTAAGTCACGTAATTCAAATTTATGCTTGTCAAGGAAATATAATTAAATAATACTCTTTTGCAAAAGTTGATGCATACTAGTACCAAGTCCATTCAAATCAGGATTAGTAATATATGATACATAACTTCAAATTATAATTAGAAAAACACTCTTTTGCAAAATTTGATGTATACTAGTACTAAGTCCATTCAAATCAGGATCAGTAATATATGGGACATAGCTTTATATAGAGTCATATATACTTAACAAATAAGTATATAACATGCAGTTATCAAAAACTACATAGAGCAAAATCACTGGTGCACAAAGTAGTTTGTATGTAAATAGGTGATCAATGTTTGAGACTTATCTCTATTGACAACAAATTCTAGAATAGGCTTTATCGGCCCAATTAGCATGTCCAATCAACGATATAATTCTAACACATCCTCGATCAACCATTAGCATAAGAAATAATAAATTATTATTAGATTTCTATTTCAAAGCTCTAACATCCGAGTTACTTTTAATCCCAAATTTCTCGATCCTACCAAATACATGACTAATTAATAGATAAAAATTTAGGGATTTACCTTGAGTTGAAAATAGAGCATCAATCCCTTGCTCCACATCTTTTCATCTAGTTAATTATACCCAAACAAAGCTGATACCCATAATCAGGAGAAATTATAAATTGACTATGATCATGGTGGAAAGATTATGAGAGAGACCACACAGCTGTCCAAATAAAGTCCAAGTGGTCAAATCTGGTGATTCAATCAGTGGATCATGAAGCAAGAATTTAATAGGTTCAAATATGTTATGACAAGCATCGTCAAGCGTGGGTATTTCACAAAAGCTAGAGAGGAGATCAATATTAGTGGTGATGGATCCTTCCTCCAAAACTCCGATTGTTGCGAATAGCGTTTCAAAGCCATCTCTTCTGTTCGATCACTATCAATATGATTATCCTTATTAGTAATAGAATTGGTATTATTCTTATTATCAATATAAATTATCCTACGTTTGGCTTTTCTTGGATGAATTTCATTAGCTTTCGTCGATTTTTCCTCATTTTCTTCCTCTTGATCTTCCAAAGCATTAGTCAATTTATATGACCATCAAGAAAAATCAATATCGGTCCAGGACCCTCTATTGGGGTCAATTTGAGATTCATAAAACAAGAGTCAAGATCCCTTCGCCAGATCCATAACTATGTAGAGAGAGAGAGTAGACAGAGGAATAAAGTAGAGAGAAAAGTAGAGAGAGGTGAGAGAGAAGGGGTCAACTCTTCTTCCTTACAATAGGGACCATCCCCTTCCTCTCAAACATGGCAGAGGGAAGGCCAATAGTTGGTCACCCACAGTGGCATCCGGGGAAGGTGATGGCGATGATCTCGTGGGTCGTCGGTGGTTGGCAAAAAAATAAAAGAAGGTAAAATAGGGGAAACCTCATTTTTATCATTTTTCTGGCGGCTCGCCGGATCAAATTTGAGAGATGGTAGTGGGTAGGAGACTGGAAAAGGAAAAGGAAGGAGGCGGAGCCCAAAGGTTGATTTTGGCAAGGTCTTCCCGTAGAAATCTAAGAGAAAATTGGCAAAAATCTTGGGACCAGAGGTGATCTTTTGGGGATTTTGGTGGAGTCCGAAGAGGGAGGAGATCGACCTTTATAGCTAAGATCCTAGGTTCCTTAGTCCAAATTTGGATGCCCTAAGGTGGCTCGGTTCCATCGGAGTCGGGAGGGAAGAAGAGTCCGATTGAGTCTTCTTCCTCTTCATCTTGTGTGAAGCACGAGCTATCCATGGTATGGGCCTTTTCAGTCCGGCCCATGGGCTAAAACATAGGTTATCACAGTGACCTCCATGGTTTTCTGTATGGGACTGTACAGCATATCATACTGGTAGGGTATCAAAACACGGTACACCCACCGTTCAAAGTGTCAGGAATGAATTATGCACTGTACTGATACTTGGTATGGGGTTTGCCAGTAGATACCATTTGGGGATCCAATTTCAAGACTGCAAACCTTGGTGAATACCATGGAAAAAGTTCTTACACTTTTCTTTGGCTTGTTTCTGTTTAATTATAACATAAGAAAATAGTTTTTCCTTCAGTTAGTTTATTTTGATCTTAATAACCATCAATTCAAAATTTCAAAGTGTTTCTTCAGAAAGAATCTTTTGCCTTTCAATCTTAGCAATTTTAACAATCCAAATTTGACTAAATTTGACCAGTTCTTTTTGCATTTTATATTGTTATTGGACCCTCCTTTGGGTTAGTACATTACTACCCTTGCCATATGATAGTGGACTGTGATGCCTTTTTGCAATGTCTGATCAGGTTACTATTCCCCTTTGCAAAATCCACACTCTTAGTTTGTTTCTTGACTGTTGGCCCGTGATACCTTCTTAATCATTTGTGAGAAATGCCTTATTTACAATTCATGTACTGTTTTTTTTCTTATTCTGTGATTTTGTGATGCTTCCCTTGGATTTTTTTTTTTAAAAAAAAAAAATTCCCGGCTTCTATTTTGACCTAGACAAGATGAAGATGAACAATGGGAACATGATAAGGGTTAAGATGAGGGATCATTGATTTACAGATATTTTTATTGAACACATGAGATTTTTCTATTCTCGTCACATATGAATTGTTTCCATAACACATGCAATATCCCTATAAACTGTGCATACTAATATTTGACTTTTTTGGCTAAAAGTCAATTTTAATCACATGCTCAGCTTAAGTCTTGGGGTTCATTGATAGATTTAATGATCTTTCCTTTCCAGAGTTTCCACATTTTTTATGGACATGCCCATACCAACAAATTGAATTTCCTACCTTTTGTCATTGATTTGTATAATTCATCATACCTCATCAAATAAACTCATTTTTCATTTTTCTCCTACCCATATGTTTGCAGGCTACTTATTTTCACATTTCATGAAAGCTGATTGTGGTTTCTTACCACATTGCTCCAATACTTCTATATTTTGGGATGAATAAAGTTGAGCCAAGACCAATAAACATAAGATTCCTTGCATAGTCGGTTCTAGGTATATGGGCAGAACCATTTATCTTCATTGTTCTTGTTATCCTGTTTTTCACAGTGCCAAAACATGTATTAATTGTTCAGGTATAAGTTCAATAATCTTGCCATGGACAGAATATTATGCTAAAGGATAAAATAAACCGGGGATATGGTGTGTTGTTTTTATTGTGTCTCACTGATTTAATTTTATGTATTATGCAATGTTTATTAATATCTAGGTTCTGAGTCATTGCAACATTTACCATAACTATTACCATCCAGCCTTATCCTAGCTATTCGGGGTTGGATTTGTGGATCCTCATTTGCCAAGATCAAAAATTTTGGTCCATGTCATAATTTGACATATGTTAATGTTTGTCTGTCAGCCTAACATCAATCCTTCACCCTTCTCATATGGGCCAGCCATGAAGGTGTTCTTCATCTCTTGGAAGTACATTTCCAATCCCTTGTGTTGTATGGTATATGCCATAGTGGTCACGAACTTTACAAGGTCATACTATGATTTTTAAAAAACATTATCTAGTAATATCTGTTGACTCAAATTTGGATTCACTAAACATATATATTTTCAGTTATTTCTCATGATTTCATATTCACTTTTTACATGACTTTTTCATCCAAACCTTCTTTGTGTTTATAGGATTACAAGATTCATCGAGATGAGATTCATACAAAGCTGGTTCAGATAATGAGGGAAAGATTGTTGGCAAATCTTCGCAAGCTACCTCAAATTGTTGAGAGTTGGAATGCACCGGAGGATAATGATTTACAACCTAGTCATTTTGCTCGATCAGTCACCAAGGTCTGTTACTGCTAGCTGCCTCTTTATTTCCAAGTTGTCAGTCACGCCTGACTTAATAATTCTTTCTGGAAACTCCGTTATTCTTTATGCATTTACTTTGATGATAGATTCTTTATTTTGCAGCAGGTACAAATTTAGGTTTTAATATTTTTTTTCCAGGGAACTAATTTCATTACTATATGTAGGTGTGGTCTCTGTCTTTTTTGGTTGTCAGATATCACAATTTACCGGACGTTTGAGCTCAATCAAAATAATGGTCCTATGATTGTTAAATGATTTAGAGGGCTGTTTTCTGCTAGTTCTGGGGGCTGTATGTGATACCTAATATCCTTAAAAATGTCCTGATTTTTGAAAATGACAGACCTAAAATATCAAAATTGGACTAATTAAACTTGGTGATTGCATTTGGAATGGTTGAATTTAGATTTATTGACTCAGTTTTGGGTTCATTTGGGTGTTTGAGTGAGGGCTGGAGATGTCTGCTTTAGTGTGTGACAAACTTGAATATCAAATTTTGTGTAGTAAAAGAAAAATGTTTAGTTTCTGTTAGTGGTCCATTCTATTTGTTGGTTCATGTGCCATCATGCTTGGTGCAAAAAGTGGGTTGTCTTTCCCGACCTGATTCCATATTATAGATAGGATGCCATTTTTGCTTTCATGCCCCATTTTTCTTGTATTTCTTTCATTTTACTGGAGTTTTAGCAATGAGTAATGCTCATGGCTTTGTCTAGCTGCTCCAGCCGGTGGCTCCAGTTGACATTGCTCTAGGGCTACTAGTCTTATTGATCAAGCGCAGTTGGAGATTCGAATGACAGGCTTGAAAAGCATGTTGCTTGCTATCCGCTGTGCTTTCCTGGTGCAACTGTGAACATCTTCATGCCTGGTGAAGCCAGCCTTGGTGACATGCACATATCACATATCACCAGCTTTATAGTCAGCTGGCTGCTCATTAAGCGCAGTAGCCACCTCTCTCTATGCATGTCATTTCAGAAAAGTAGTTGTCACACTCATTTTGCATTGTTTGATATTAAAGGTGTATCATTTTAGCTTGCATTCTGTGCATTTTAATATTTCATACATTTTATGGTGACTGGGTCTAATTTCTCTCTCTATTTACTTCATCTCCAGGAAGTTACATATCTCCATCGTATTTTGTCTCAAACACTGCTTGAGGCTGATGTTCAAGCAATTTTCAGGTGAAGAATTTGACATGTATAAGATCAATAACCTTGAAGTCCATGTTCAGTGTCAGATGAATGCTTTGTTAGGTTTGATGCATATTCCTCTTTTCATTGGTAGGAACATGACTTGAAATAGAATTACACTAGGATAAAGAAAACTAATATGTTATTAATCAAGGCTGTTAAATGGGAGAATGTGTGTAGATCTACAGTTGGGACTTGATATCCTAGAATGTGATACACCTTGTATTTTTAACTCTGGCATTAGTGCCATACTCTGAGTTCAGCATTGCTGGCTTTGTCTTGTCTTGTTTTTCAAATTAATAAATCTTATGAATTTATACTGGTCTTACCCTCTCATATGATTTATATCATCCAAGAATGCAAACTCTTATTTTCTTCGCCATTTTGTCCAATCTTTTACTTGTTTTCTGAGACATATAAAAAATAATAGAATGCTGGAATTCTGGTGCTGCCTGTCTAGGTTAAGAACTTACAAGTTCACTAAACATGTTGCTTGTATGACATTAAGCTGCTAGCAATCTGTTGTTCAATAATGTGGTTACGCTACATTGTTAAAGGCTAGATATTTTCAAGAGTAGTTTGTGACCACTACAATAGATATTGGAAAGATGCTAAGATACAAATGACATGAAACATATTCATATCAAGTTAGCAACTAATGCTACTATAGTTATGTGTACCTAAGTGGTCTTTTTGTTGAAAAGAATTTTGTGATGCAGCATTAATACATCAAAATCTTAAAGCAAGCTAATGAATATACCTGATAGCACAAGTGGATGGTCTATTTGGGACTCAAGTTACTTTTTAGGACCCAAATGGGTAGTTATGTTGGTGATGTTTTTCAAAATAAACGTACGCTTCAAAAATTCTACAATGTCAAATAGAGCATTCTTGTAAGCCATATTGGACTTACTGTTGTCTTTAAGCGCCTGAAGTTGCTAGAAGGTATTGCTTTTTTAACAATTTATAATTCTCTGGCCGAATCTTCCATTCGAATGGGCTCACAGTCCGCTAGGGAGGGTTGACTATTTGGTTTTCAACATCTATGTCAATATTTTGGATACAAAACTAACTGCAAAATACAAAATAATATAAAGGAAAACATAGACAATTACAACAGTATTCTGTTTTAGCATATAATATTCTAGGATGTATCATGCGAAAATGCATGTGATGCTTGATTTATCACAAACAATCAAGTTGAACTCTTAGCGCTTGAAAGGTTTAATTACAGATGCCTTTTTCCATTAGAGCATCCTTTGTAGTATCTTTCTACAGACATCTTTTGAGAGAAACAGAAGAAATGCCTCTCAAAAAACGGATGCATCTCAGAATTTTCAATCTTTCTACAGGCATCTCAAAGAAAGGGAGGGAGAAGAAAGTAAGACTCATCTCAATCTTGATGCATATGTATACTTAGTTCAACATCATGCATTCAAGGTTAAATTTGAAATAATTTTTGGGATAGCAATTTACAACAGTCGTTAGCATTAAAAATTATTATTTCGATAAAGATAACCGAAAAGGGAACAATTAGTCTAAATCAAACTATAAATTATGGAGACAGTCCTCTTTTCCAAAGGCAAAAGTTGCAAACTGGTCCAGTGCTTATATGTTATTTCATTACAAAGGGACTTCAAGAAGTGGCATATGAACAGTTATCTTCTTCTCTGCATTCTAATGAAATTGATTCAGGTGCAGAATAGCCAGATCTGACTAAAAAGATCCAGTATACTGGTGGATTTGATTAACAATAACTAGGTAGTTTCTAGAGAGAGTAATTGACCAAAGACATTGCATGACTAAATCATTTCCACTGTGGCATATACTGAAGAAGAAGAATAGAAGCATAAATGGGACTATCCTAAATGTAACTTATGTTAGTATCTATGAAGTGGAGATGTGTTTTAAAGTATCATGTAGTCATTAAATTCTATAAAAACTTAAAGAAACTATTTACTAGTTCTAAGACAAGCTTTATAGCTTGATTCTGAAAGTCAGGTTCAAGGGCTCATGCATATAGCGACCAAACAAAGATGATAAATATCTAGACATAAGATCATTAGAGAACACAAAAATATTGATTAGAATGTTTTAGATGTGCAGTGGCAGAAAACTTTCCTTTTTGTCTAACTTTCTTAATCAGAAAAATTATTATTCGAGTTTCTGTTGTCCATGATTAGATATCCATGTTTGTGTGACGGTGTCTTTATGTGCATATATCTTTCCTTTTCCTCTTCTTTCCTTCCTTGGTTTCTTTCCTTTTTCTTGTTTTTTCCTATTCTTTTCCTTCTTCCCTTTATTTGATCCTTGCTTTCTTTCCCCATCCCTTCCTTTCTTTTCTTCTTCTTCTTCTTCCCTTCCTTTGTTTCTTTCTTCTGCCCTTTCTTTCCTTTAAAACATTACTCTTCAAAAAACCTTAGAAAAAAAAAAAAGAAGAGAGAAAACTAGAAAAACTTGTACCAGTACTGAAGTAGCATGCATTTGCATACCGAGTGTTAATACGGTGGAGCTAGGTACTCTACCATATTGGCTAGGTACCTGGTAGCCAGACAGCAGACCTTGGTGTTAATACTTGAAAAGATGTTCTTTGTGTGATCGGTTTAGTTGATTTGTTCTAAAATTATTTTAAATCGATAAGTATTTGAAAAAAGAGGAGAATCTAATGGAATGGTATAGTTTTGAAGAAATATATTAAACATATGGTAGTTATGGCATGTTATTATTATAAATATACTATTTTAAGGTATTAACTGTAGTGGAAACATAAAACTATTAAGCAAATGGCTAAGAGCAAAAAAAATATTTAAGAATGACTGCTAAAGAAGGGTATCAAGTATCAACTTGCAACCTATATTTTTTTTTAAGAAAATAATACAAGTTTAAATAGGTATATTAGACATAGTTCTGAGTCTATTATATTGTTTTGCAACAATCTGACAACGTTATCAGTGTGATGTATTTTAGCAATATATAGTTTATTGTCTTGTAGCTGAGTATACTCAGGTATCAAACTCAACTAAGCCTTGTAAAAGCTGCAAAAAAGATGAATAAGAACAACATCTGATAAGAATGACTTGGGGAAAATTCCAAGGCGACAAGTATCATGATCACCCCTTATTCTTACAAAATTGTGAACCACTCAAGTATTTCTTCCAATACAATGGTTATCTTGTCAATCAGCAATGACCAAGCTAGTAAATGCCAATAACAGTTACATTTTTTTTGATAAACTCAGGCAAGTGGTTCATATCTTCCATTCGCATATTTCTGAAGCATTTTCAAAGTTGGACGCCAGCACTCCCCAAGCCAAAAGCAGGTGTATTATATATATATTGTCATTTTGTTTCAACTGAAATGCTTTATATCATTTGTTAATCTGATTCTTTTGATGCCCATTGTTTAAAAACCAGACTATGCCGAGATGTTCAGCATATTCTTGGATGTATTCGCAAGTTGCCTTCTGACAACTCAAGTGAACATGGTGTGCCAAATTTTGGTCTTCTTGATGAATTCTTGGCAGAGCACTTTGGAACTAAAGTAGGCCAATGAATGATCATGTAAAGTAGAAACTAGCTGTATCTATGCGAAGATTGTCATGTGAGAACTTCATTACAAGACAAGGAAATGGATCTTAGACTTCTGCAATTACATCACACAATATCATTCAGGTAACTTTTCTTTAAAATCACCATACTAATGAACTTGTAGTTGCTCTATTGGTACAATATACATGCTGCTCCTGACAGTTGTAGCTCCATAAGGCCCATTGAATTTTCACAGAGTGGTTCTTGTATATGTTTGCTCTCTCTCTTAAATGTGACAGCCCTGGCACTGAATGACCCAAAGTTTTGACTGTCAGAGAATGTGTTCTTCTCTTTTTGTTGCACAGTTATCTATGATTTGGTTATTCATGATTGGTGATATTTATTGCTCTGACTGGCTAGACTGATAAAAGCATTTCTGGGCCTAGATGCATATGTACAAACATATGTGAGGACCTATTTTACCTTCATGGTTTGTGCATTTCTCTAGCAATGTTTTTATCAGTCTAGTCAATTAGAGCAATAAATATCGTCCAAGATAACATTTTCTTCAGAGACTGATCCATTGGATGTTTATTTATGTTCCAGAATGTGAACATGCTATCACAAAGTAGGTGCTATACATATGCACATATGTAAACAGACATTCAGCAAGAGTGCTGAACACCAAGGGTGCGTTTGGTTAGCCATTAAAAAAGTACTTTTTTTGCTTTTTGATTTTTAAAAAGCAAAAATCAAAAAGCAATATTTGGTAACACCATGAAAAGCAAAAAGCAAAAATAAAAAAAAATCAAAATAATTGCTTTATATGCAAAGCAAAAAATTTTTGCTTTCCAAAACTTGCTTTTCTGCTTTTTTTGCTTCTTCACGTCTAAAACACCAAACTAAAAAGTAAAGAATTCGAACCCTTCTCCCTCGTCGAGCTCTTCACCTCCCCACCTTCTTCTCCTTTCCTTTTCGAATCCTTCTCTCTCGTTGAGCTCTTCACCTGCCGTCTCTAAACGTTGCTTTTTGCTTTATAGCAACATAGTTACCAAACATATTTTTTGCTTTTTTGGTTTTACTCAATAGCAAAAATAAAAAAAAATAAAAATTATTTTTTAAAAATCAAAAATCAAAAAGTGTAACCCAACGCACCCTAAGTTCTCAGTTGTGTTCCATGTCAGAAGAAAGTATGTTGGAATAGACTTTTTTATCATATCATGATTCATAAGGTTTGATAACCTTCCTGTATAATTGTTGATAAAGTGCAGATAACCTTTTTTGGCCTCTAACAAAGTTCCCACCCTTCTAATGTCCTCCAATTTTTTTTTTTGCCCAGCGCTGCTGCTTCTCTCTCTCTCTCTCTCTCTCCCCCCCCCCCCTCCCCCCCTTCCTTTCCTTTAGGAGGTAATATTGGTTTCCAGGGGAGAGTAGCTGGCCCTATTCTCTCACAACTATTTAACAGGATGAGGATCTTGCTCTTGGCTCGTAATTTTGATTTCCATGTGCCTTTTTTTTTAATTCCAATAGACACATAATTCATTTATAACAATATTTATTGTATTCCACTGCTGAACTAGACTTTGGTCTCTTTCTTGGAAGACCAATTCAATTTTTTGGATGTGTGCCTTTGTTACCCTTTTTTGGCTGGAACGATATGGTATTGCTCTGTTTAGTACCGACATCAGGTATAGGGCTTTTACCGGTCCAACACCTGGATGCTGACAAATTTTTATTTCCTTTTGCTTTTCAGGGTTTTGTTTGGTTTCTTTTCATGATGAAGGCTCTGAAGTGATTTTGTTTTGTAATTTTTAGTGTTTAAATTATGTTTTTAGTGGTCATCTGATACTAGAGTGTTGATATTGGCATTGACACTCCAGAATCAATAATCTAGCAGCATGCACACAGTATGGCTGTAAGTGTGGTAGAAATTTTCAAACTCAATTTCCAATTATTTTATTTTTATTAATATTCAAATATGAAAATATGAATAATTTATAAAGAAATAAAATATGCTGCAAAAAATAAAATTTTTACGTTGTACTGTGCTGTGCACCCTACAACATATGTGAACTTCAAGTAAATCAGGAAAAAATCAAGCATGGATTCCCCTAATTTTCCGAGTTTTGCCAATTTTTGGTCCAAAAAAGGGTTTGGGGGTGGAAGAGCCTCATGGGTCCAATGGTTCTTTCCTCCACGTTGTCAGCATCTTGTTCGGTGAAGACCCCCCTCCACTTTCCTCTTGCTTCCGTTCTTTCTTTCTTTTTGGCTCAGGCAAAAAGAGAGGCTTAGCCTCTCATGAGATGCTTAAAGGCCCCCTAAGATGCCTTGGCCCCTCTAGTCCCCCAACCATACATTTTTCAAAAAAAAAAAAAAAAAGGTGGATTTGTTGGGATGGCTACAGTACTGGTCAAATCAGTCTTGATTCTGGGCCGTTCCAACCTGTTTTGGCCACAATCATATTGGATGAAAGCGGGTTTGTACCAGCCTGTACCGGTTGGTAACAAGCGGACCTGAGTGGGATGCCTTGGTTTAACAAGTTTAAGCAACTCAGATGCATCCTGGTGCCGGTTTTTGGCTGGAACCGTATGGCACCAGCTGTATTGTTCCATTTTGGTGTTATTTAAGAACATGGTATATTAGCTTTCACTTCACTATTTTACCAGAATGCTGTTATACTTGCATTGGAAAAAGATTCAGTGATTCAATGTGCTTATCATCGCTTTTGAAGTGCTCTTTTTATTCATTCATCTAGAAAGCATAATTATATCCTTATGCATGCTATTATAGATGAGGATTCAACTACCAATGAGGAGCAATCAATCTTCATTGGAGTTCAAGGTTCATTCAACAAGATCACTTGTGTGAACAAGTCCAAAACTGTTAATAAGGAAAAAAAATGAAGCCATCTGCATGTGTAAAACACTAAGTTGGTTAGTCCACAGAATGGCAAGGACCAGGGTTTGCCGTACCGGGTCGAACCGCCCGTTACGGGGCGTACCGAGCCGGACCGGTCCCTTACCGGTCCGGTTCGGGCCTGTTTTTCGGAAAACGACCCCGAATCGCACCGAACTGCCCGGTTCGGTGCGGTTCGGGCCCATACCGCTCGGAACCGGGCGGTATAGCTCGGTTCGCCGTCGGTTCGAGGTGAATCGAAGCGTACCGCCCAGAGGACCATTTCACATGGAGGAGGGGGGAAGGGGGGAAGGTGGGGGCCTTTTCACGTGGTTGGGGGGAGGGAGGGGGGAGATGGACGTGGCCCACTTCACATGGGAGGGGAGGGTCTGGTGCTTTAATAAGCACCAGGCCTTCGGTGTTCTTTGAGAGTTCTCAGAGAACACCCATGGCCGTGGGCAACTTAATCGTTGAGACCTCCAAAAAATTAGAAAAGAAGGCAAAATTTCGTGAAATTGGAGTGATTTGAGAAGAGGCTGATCTTTGACCGGAGGTAAGATAATCTGTTATTTTGTTAGTAAATATTTTTTTTTGTTTTTATTGTTAGAAATAGGATAAAAATGAGGTAAAATAAAAATAGGAGAAAATCATGCCAAAATCTTATGATTTTGGTATGATTTAATTATATGTGATAGATCTTTGGAAGATCTACACGATGACTCCAAAATTTTTAATTTTCGTTAATTATATATTTTTTAAATATTTATTTATTTAAAAATTAAAAAAATTATATTTTAGGGAAAAAAATTAGAGTTTGGGAATCATGTTTAGAATGATTCAAGCTACTTAAATCTAATTTCAATTTTTTTTCAAATATTTGAAATTTAAAAAATATTTTTTAATTATTTAAATTAAAAAATTTAATTATAAAATAAAAAAATATAAAATAGTATTATATTTTAGTTAATTTAAAAATATTATTTGAAGCATATAACATATTTATTTTAAATTTATAAGTTTTAAAATAATTATTAAAATTATTTTAAAATTATATATAATTATTTTAATTATCATTAAACTATCGTATTTTGTTATACTTGTATATATTTTAATTATATATATATACTGCGGACGATCTTGCACGTGGAGTAGGGTCCATGGATGTATCTGGATCATCCTCGTATTATGGATCCTATTATCCACAGTCACCTTATGATCCATATGCATATGGTGCATCTGAGGCATCATCTTCTAGTGGTTACTACCCTATGTAGCCTGGAGCATCTTACGGATCAGATTTTGCTACTGGCATATTTGGATGGGCTCCTCCACAACCATACCATCATCTGGAGGATACTTCTCAGAGTCAGAATTTTAGCGAGAGGTCTGAGATGTCTTACAATCCAGAGAGGATGTCTTATGGGATGATGAATATTTGAGAGTACGGTGCAGTTTGGCTAGAGGGTTGGACTGATATCTCTTCAGACTATGTTGATGATCCAGACATCTACGAGCGTCGCAGACACTCGACAAGAAATTAAATGCAGAGTATATTTTAAAGTTCGTATATCAGTTATTGCGCTTTGTACTTAAATATTTAGATACATTTTAATGCGTATTATATATATTTTTTCTTTAGTTTTAAGATGACATAGTTGAAATATAATATAAATAAATATATGTTTGAAATTTTGGATCAAGAGTCTTTGTACCGCAACCTAACTCCAAATTAAACCCAAATATGTTAATAATATGCAATATAATGCCATATTGAGGTTGTATTTATCAATTATTAACTTCAAAAATTCAAAAAAAAAATTTGAAAATCGAAAATAATATTGTGTATCGATACCGGACTGGTAAGCCTAGA
Organism: Elaeis guineensis; assembly: GCF_000442705.2. NCBI lineage: Eukaryota > Viridiplantae > Streptophyta > Magnoliopsida > Arecales > Arecaceae > Elaeis > Elaeis guineensis. The sequence continues at coordinate 36,550,049 of NC_025996.2, forward strand.
CATATCGTGTGTCGGTACGGTACCGATACCGTACCATACCGGTCCGGCACCGGCACGCCATCCGGTATCGGTACAGTGAACTTTGGCAAGGACTATAAGCTTAATTGCTAATTTGTTGAAATAAATTTTTATAAACAATGTTGCTTATTTATGCTAACATCCTATTAAAGTTTCATTTTGTTATTGTTTATAAATTCAAAACCAACATCCTCTTAAAAGCATATGCACATTATTTCATTATGACAAAGTATCAAAATATTAATTTAAATGGATGGAGTCTTCCTTGCTATCAAATTTGTGATTTTTTTTTTTCTTTGGAGATATCAACCTTCCTGTCCAAATATGTGAGGGTGTGTCATTCTGGCTACCTGTATACAATCTCTTACCAGTGTCGATGAATTTTGGCTCCATATTTTAGCATGTCACCCCGATTTGCAGTATATGATGCAGTCCAATACACTACTGTAGATGCCATGTGGGATGGTACACGACATTCCTCCTTTGTATTGTGTCAATGACCTAGTGGTGCAGTATGTATTGTATGGCAAATGTTTTATGTACTGCTACTTAAAGCCCTAGATGATTAGTGATAAGAGATAAAAGGATCAAGTTCAACCCTCTGTTAGTTTATCATGACTGGAAGCTGGCCAAACATGTCAGAATTGCGTATGTTTCTTCTATTTGAGAATTGCAATGATTGCATGGTGTTATAAATAATGTCTATTGCACATCTTGCATGAATTGTGTTCTTGAATTCTTAAGATAGTTATCCAGTTAGGATAGCCAAACTCCAAGGATGAGACCCACTCTTTGTTTCTAACATGACTGTTTAATATCATCATATATCTAATTGTTGCATGTTGAGTAATGTACAAAACAGTGCGAACTTAGTTCTTTTTTTTTTTTTTTTTGTAATGATTTTGGTGTATTCATGAAAAAAACTAAAGTGGTGACAAAATGATTGGCTTAATATTTCTTTATCTGGGAGTGTACATGATGGTATTTATCTCGTAAAAGTTTACTGCAAACAGGTAACTATGTATAAGTTTTTTTTGCAGGTCTTGTTCTTTCCTTTGCCAGTGAATGCCTGAGCAATTTTGACATGGAGTCACTAAGATGTAAGTTTCCCGTGAAACACAGTGATGAAAAATTCTCTCTAGTTACATTTTATCAGTTGGAGTTTTGTGCTTAGTTAAATCCTATTGGTAGAGCCAAGCGATAGTTCCTCGGATTTTTAAATTTGATTCCTTGAGCTACTTGTGCGAAGCCATTGTTGTAATGCTGAAGAATAATTTTACCAATGAATGTATATTTAGTTCTTTGGAGCTGGAACTGTTCGCCATTTTATGCTTCTATTGTAAGCTCCTAAATGTCAGGCAACATGCCTGATTGGTGGTTCACGAATTGGTTTCTGTAAAGGCTGTAGTTTCTCATAAAGGTGATCAACTGAAAGCAACAATGCAACATTGTCACTGTAAAATAAGTTTCAGCCTATTACATGTCTATTTTGATGCACATATTACTGTTTCATTTTAGCTTAAAGGACATGCGGTGATCTTTTGTGTTATGGGTTTAGTAGGACAAATTTTGATTGTTTAGATGATGGCATAAATTCAAGGTTGAAGGTGGTTAGTTGCAAAGGGACTTGATGAAGATTGATAAGGCTCCTTTATAGTGATGATACAGGCTATTATAAACCAAATGCACCTTATGGCTGTTGTGGATGGCACCTATCATTCTGTACCATTAATTATTTTTTATCTGCTTTATCTACCATTCTTAAACTGAATGCTGATGCAAAAATTAAACATCACATTGGATATCATTAATTTTCATCAGAATTATCAATGAAGATCTCTGCAGTATCCTACCAATATTATTTTTGAGGGTTTATGCTGGATGGCGGATGCTTTCAGCATTGAGTTGAAACTACAGCTTCTCTTTTCCTTTTGGTTTTTTCCTGAGAAATATTGTCTCTGTCGTCCGGCAGTTCATTTTTTGAAGGGAAACGGAGACCTGTCATGGACCTTCGGGGCACTGTTGCACTACATCTATTTAGGTTCTCTACCTTCTTGTTGCAATTACTTGACTTAGTAAGCAATTCCACTTTGTTTTTGTTCTTCATTTGCATTAGCCAATCTATCATGTTGGTCTCTGTAAACAGTGATTAGTCACTAGGTTACAAGTGCGAAGATCTTCCAAGTATCAATTCCCTGCCTTTTTAACTAGCTTTATTTATTTAGCCTGCAACAGAGCTGAGTTCTGTTTCACTCCTAGATATTATATATCTAAACTATGTGATATATGGAGATGGTACAACTGGCTATAGCCATCTTTGGACTGTTTGATGTGGTGTGGTTATATCGGAACATAATTTTGATTTTACTATGCTTTAGCAGTCCACCATAACATCACAATTCCTTGTTTACTGAATCATTCGTTTAATTGGAGCTCAGCTGGTCTCAGCTTGATCCAACTGTGAATATGTGGTCTTTTTTTTCGTTTGTTCTTTCATCATCTATGTCATTCATGTACGTATTGGGCATGTTTATTTCTGCTGCAATTTTCTTTGCCTTAACAGATGAAAATTAAAATTTTATTATCCAGTGGAGTTCTGCAAAAAATACTGTTACTGCTTGTGGTTTGGGTAGTTGTGTAATCTGTATTTAGTTTGTAAGGTTTGTTTGACTTCCATTCTGTCATAAACAATGTACCTATAAATGATAAAAGAAAGAGTCATTTCGCATATATAACCTGTAAATTTGTATATTGTATGAATGCCCTTTCAAATATTATTTTTTTTTCGTAAATGATTTTTCTCTTGCCAGTCACGTTTAGATTTGTTCAATCGAGTTTCAAACATGCCTTTTCTTTGCGAATTGACAAAATATAAAAGGAAAAGCTTTAAAGGACCGATTTGACAGTAGGAGATTAATATCTACCAAAAAAACCCATTGTCGATAAAGCAACGGTTGGTGACAAGGTGTCAGTCTACCAAAAAGCTTGTTTTGAATCCTATGGAAGCAACTGGTTTGTGGAAGGGGTATTTGTGCAAAAAGGCAATCATATTTAAGAAGGCATTAATGGAAAAAGACAATTGAAAGACGCGAGAGGATGGAGGGGGGTGGGGGAGGGTTGGTCCAAAAATCTAAAGAGGTGTGCACAGTCAGGATTAAAGGGCTTGCAGTATTAGAGTGCTTTATTAAGGTTCTTGTCTCATTTTCACCTTCATCATAAATCTTCCGTTGAATGTTTCATAGATTTTTTTTTTTTGGTAAGAAAGAAGATATTCATTCGGAAATAGTCAGGATTAAAGGGCTTGCAGTATTAGAGTGCTTTATTAAGGTTCATGTCTCATTTTCACCATCATCATAATTCTTCCGTTGAATGTTTCATAGTTTTTTTTTTTTTTTTTTTTGGTAAGAAAGAAGATATTCATTCGGAAATACAAACAGAAGTCACAGATTTATGGTTGCGCCCCAATACAGTCCTATACATTATGAAACAATGTTTCACTAGTTAATAGGTAAAACAAAAGCTTTTTGAACTTGAAGATACAAAATGGACTATGGCCACGAAGCCACTTGAAAAATCCTAAAGAAAAAATTGTAGGAGATTGCTTAAACGTGTGCTCGCGACTGGCCCTACAATTGATAACACGGTTTGTTCCATGTTAACCATTGGTGAGGGCCAATTGATGGAGTCAGTTTCTTACAAATGAGCGTCATTTTAATTGAGTCGAGAGTCTTAATCCATATTCCTATTTTGTCAAAAATTGTCCAATCTTCTTATTTTTTGTGGATTCATTTGTAACCCGTCAATTGATATAGGTGGTCATGTATCATAGGAATCAAAATAAAGCAGGGCTAGAAATATTGGATTTGGATTGTGTGTCCAAGTAAAGCTGAAAAAAGAACTGAGAATTGAAGTGGAAAAGCAAGTATAACATATCTTGAATGCACTATGTGCTCAACTGTTCTTTTCATTTTTTTTTACCCGTCTTTATTTCTTTTTTTTCTTCTATCTTCTGAATCATGTAACTCCATAATTACTCGGAGTTATGATTAACCTATGACCTATCTTACTATATTGCCACTATTTTTTGAGACCTAGGTCTCGAAGAGTTTCTTTCATTTGTAATATCATATTGCTGGCGAGATGGAAATCCAATCCGTATAATTGGATTGGTCTCATCTAGCCCTAGCTCGATCTAGTTATATAAGAAAACCTTATCCAAACTCGTTTGCGGACAAAGACTGGGCAATCTGGTAGATTCGAGAAAGAATGCGCTGCCTCTAACTGAGCGAATTGATGGAATCTAAACTAAGCAAACATGATGTTGGCTGTGCATTTCTTATAAAATAGTTGCACCATGGTCACTTCTTATTCTAAACGCGAAGGCCATTATCCTATATGTGGAGCTCCTTATATGGCATTTGCACCACGGTCACTTATTTATTCTAAATGCAGTGGATCAAGGCACGCCAAACCTGATATGAGCATGTACACTTAGCTATGGCTCCAAGTTCCTCTTTTTGCAAATCAGGGCTGTCATCTAATCGTTGGAGATCAATGTGGAGCACCTAATAATGCACAAAAAAATATCTCAAGTACCATTCAATGCTGTTTTGGCAATTAAGCATTCAATGCTGTTTTGGCAATTAAGCATTCAACTACTTCTATGTATCAATTTCTATCAGTATAATTTGAAATTAAACTAGATGATCATTCATCTCATGCAACAATCATTTTGTGCCTCATCTCTTACCTAGGCATAAAAGAGTCCAAGCACTCCCTATGGAGTGGGTCTCACCATGTTATGCCATTCTTACATTGATGTTTCGATTATGTCACATAATGGAGATAAGTTTTATAGAAAAATCTATAATTACGGACAGTGATATAGGAGGATGGTTTGACTTGTCCTGGACAATCTGGTTACCTAGAATTGATTGGACAAGCTTGACAATAAAATCTACCGTATCCATGACTTTAATTAAGTATCGAAATTTTAAGAAGCTATAACTTCTAATCCAGGAAGAAGTTGGCGATACAACTGAAGATAAAGCTTATATAAAAGTCAAGATGGCATCTCCCCAAATTTAAAAATTTTTGAAATATATTTTTACCATTCTTATAATCTGTATTGTTTTCTTTTAGGAGAGAAATCCAATCCGATTTGAATTGGACTGCACCAAGATAAAAAGGGAGAAGTTGATCACCTCATATAATTAATCATAACAAAACTTCATTATCAGCCAAAAGTCATTATCAATTGTATCCTCCTTTGATGTTCTAGAAGCATTGAAGTATTTTCTCGTCTGCTCATGCTGCTTGTATGTCCGAACTTCATCACCTGCCAAAGTAGAAGTCACTTTCATCTTTGTTCTCTTTTCAGTTATTGATAGCTTTTCTCCCATCTAGTTGTACCATTTGTAGGTTTACACCATGCACTAGGCCTCCACAAAGGAAGGATAACCATCCGACAAAATATCGAAAGCTCATAGGAGATATTTGGAAGCACATTTAGAATTATAATTTGTGAGTTGTGAATACCATTCTTCTCCTACATATATATCTTTCTCACAAATGAAGAATGTGTCTGGGCACCTACCTCTCTCTCTCTCTCTCTCTCTCTCTCTCTCTCTCTCTCTTGATGGCTTTATTTTTGGCTCAAAAAGGTTACAAGAGTTTGTGATCAAGGTGTGGGATAATGTTAATTTTTTGACATGTTTCTACTTTCTTATTAGTCTAGCTTCTTGCTAATCTTCATTCTGCTTCCGATTTTGATCAATACCTGGGTAATTAATTTGTTAACTGGACCAGTTGGAGCTTACAAGAACCCACGGAGCCGAGTCCATACAATCAAGCTATTAGGTGAAGGTATTCGTAGACTCCCCAACTCACCCACCTTTTTATTGTAGTGTGAAGTCGGTTGCATTACTGCTTCAGGTTTATCAGCGTAGTTGCAAGGCTACAGATTCCCTGGTGGAGGGGACCCTTATGGTAATGCCCAGAAGGGGTTGCTATGCTGGTATCTCCCTCCCGCCCCAGATTTTGTAACCAAAAAAATAAAAAGGCTACAAATTTCCTGGAAAAAAGAATTATTGATTTTCTCATATCATGCTCATAACAATATTGAAATTCTTTTACATGCTTGTATATGAATTACAGAATTAGTGTTCTTGGCTGTCTGGCAGCAATCTCTCGGAACCAACCCAGCCAATGGATCAGCAACTGAGAATGATGTTATATGGTTGAGCCTGAGGGATCTTGGCCATCGGTCACCCTCAGGTCATGGGGTTTTTGTCATGGTCCATTTTTCTTGAACAGAAAATTACGTGTTTGGCCTATGTAACTATAGTCTGTATAATGTTGACAACAGGTATTGATGTTTGGCACAATTTTATGACATGGAATCCAAAACTAAACCTCAAGTTAATGAGCACCAGGCATGTCGATATAGTATAGCTTTCAGCTGATAGCATTTTTCCGAACTCAAGGTTTTGCTAAATGAATGACAATCATGTAGTGTCAAAGTTTCTAGGAAGAAAACTGAGCTACATGCTAATTGCTTCATGTTAGGTATCACCATCTCGAAGGTTGTATGAGATGCTGTTTACATGCATGTAGTTCGTTCATAATGCTGCTAGAGCATGTGGCTAATCATCTATAGGCTTGTGATTATTGTGGTAGGCTTGTTTAGATACACCTGACAAAAAAAAATTTCCAAGATGAATTGAGTCTGGTAGTGCACTGTAGGCCTCAAGGAACATGAATATTGATGATTTAATGTTTCATTTTGCATACGCTTTTTGGCGTCAGTAGTTTGGGTGAACTTATCTCTTTCAATATGTAGTATAACTCCATCTATACATACGATTTAGCATAATGATGTTATTAGAAACAAGGATTTGGGAATCAGCTCCTTGACTTGTGGCCTAATGTCAAAAGAGTACCTCTTTTCCTGAGATCTTGCACACCATTACTATTTTTAGAGCATCTTTAAATCAGGTGATTGTAATTCCTGTAAAATGTTAAATTGCTATCTCTTCTAAGCATAGATGTTGAAACTTCTTTTTTTCCATCTATGGATATACATTACGCCTGCACGTATAACCTTTGGTAAAGATTGGCAGTAGGAATCACAAGATTGTATTGTTAGCTTGTAAGCTAAAGAGTTAGTGTAGATTTTGATACTGTCAGCTGCTAGTTGTCAAATTTTTATATTTTAATAATTTCATATGTCATGCATGATAACAGAGCAAATGATAGAAAGACAGGAGGTAAGTTTTGGAGGAAGGAATAGTTAGCTTGATATTTATATATAACAATAGTAACAATTGGCGAGGGACATTTTGTCTATTTCTGGAAGCATGGAGGAGGAGGTTGATTTACCTAAAAGAAAGGGATTTGACCATCAAAATCCCCTAAAAAGATCTTTAAAAATTACCATCTATGTATAATACTTTTAAGAAAATATTATCTTATTTCTCATCTATTATAGGTATTTTAAATGTATGATATATGTGCATCAAAAAAGAGAAAAGCTCTTCTTGCCTCATGGTCTCTCAGAAGGGTGGGGAATTGTCATGTCTGGGTTCGGTTTTTCTTGGACCCACTTTGGATTCTTTTGGGCTGGTGCACCCATGTTATCATCACCATTGCAAGAAAAGTTTTACGTGCGCATTGGCCTGTGTTATGCCTGCATCTATTTTGCTAAATGGGTCATTCAATTTGAGAAAAGGGCATTGATGGTCCGATAAAATCCCAAACAAATTGTTTTTACAAGAAAAAAGGAAAAAGATTTGTTTGGCGAGTATTTGAACTCTAGCGCGTTCATCTACTTGCTCCTAAACTTGGACTATCATTATCTCTGGCTGCTAAGTGCCAACTGATGCTTCAGTGGCTGAGCATGGGATGTCTGGTATTCCAGTCCTAATATCATTTTATCATCTGAAATGAGCTCATCATTAGCAGTTAATGGGTATTCTTTTATGTTGTAGTCGACATATTGGCCTTAGGGTCTTTTAACTAAAAAAAAAGAAAAAAAAAAGTTGATACATCTAATCGAGTCAACAACAAAGAAACACATGCAGGGAAACCATTGGAAAGCTTTTGGTATTGTAGAAGTTTTTTTCCTTGGAGATTTCCACTGTTTCATATTTCCTGCATGGAATCCATCTACTCTAGCAAACCATTTTCGCATTTCAGGAACTCTTATCAAGTTCTAATCAACATCGCCTGTATCCAACTTATTGTTTCACACATCTGCTTCCCATTGTGTCAACTAGAAGACAAACCACATATTTAATTGTATCACATATCAAGAGCAGTAAAACAGGTTTCTAAATTTATTTATTTATCTGAAGTAGAAAAAATCTAGCATAATGGATATTCTAGAGACATGTATATCTCATATTGTTTCATTATCCAAATTACATGGTTATATCGTATACCACTGAAGTTATCACATAACTAGAAAACTTCATGCACATTGATTAGCCTCCGGGTGGGACTACAACTCAAAAATGATTTAACAACAACGGAAGGGGTCCGAATGGACAAATTCCTACTAATCTTGTTAACGACTGAAATCCAGTACTTCTTGGTCAGGAAGAGGGACAAGTGGCCTAAATGAAAGCCAGGTGAAATGAACTGAGAGCAAGCTTGTAACTGGTGCCTAATATGGTCTAGCAAAAGGATAAGGCCAGGTCAGTGCAAGGAACTTAATCTCCTCGCTTGACCTATAATAGACAAGCAGTAAGTTCAGGTATTGTTTTATAATTTTTTTTTTTTGCTTGTAATAAGAGTCGACCCTCATCTACCCTGTAATCTTTAATTTATCTTTTCTTTGTATATTCTTTACCTTTTTAATATAGGTTGGGGAAGCTAACTGCTTCCTCCATTTTACCACCAAAAAAAAAAAAAAAGAAGAGGAAGAGTCGACCCGTCCTTTGTCACAATATTGTCCCAATTACCGAACCGTTCCATGACTTGCAAAAGGCTCATGGAAAATGGTATGGAGTAGGAAATGGACTTAGGTCTTTGTAGCAGGGGTGTTGTCACTGGGCAAGCCCCTGTTCATGAACAAGATAGAACATGAGAACAACTGGATTAACTTGCTCTTCAATCCCATCTATTGGTTAGGGAATATCTTTTGAGTTTGGCAATGAAATACTATTTCGATGTGAACTTGTTGCCAAACTTGCATGCGGCTGCAAATACTCTCTTGCTTGCTTTTTGATGAGATTTTTTGGGTGATGATTTCTTTTTTTTTTTTTTTTGGCTTTGAAATATTATTATCATAAATATCAATTTTTTAGTGATGACATATTCTAGCAAGTAATTAGTTGTTAATTTTAACAATAATGTTAGAATCATTCCCAACTATAGTCTATCACATGACAGATCCATGTTGCATGTATGCCGGCTGAAGTACAAGTACGTTATGATGCATGCTTGGCCCTTAGCATATGCTCAACAAAACCAACCTCCCATCTGATCAAAAGATGTAATCTACATAGTTGAAATATGATTATTTTAACAAAAAAATTAGTTAGTAAATATAAAATTCTTAAATATATCGTTGAAGCGTTCATGTAAAGTAAAATACTCCAAACATTTGTACAATAGGATAGGCTAGACTTGAATACAAGTTGCATGCTTGGCCCTCAGCATATGCTCAACAAAACCAACCTCCCATCTGATCAAAAGATGTAATCTACATAGTTGAAATATGATTATTTTAACAAAAAAATTAGTTAGTAAATATAAAATTCTTAAATATATCGTTGAAGCGTTCATGTAAAGTAAAATACTCCAAACATTTGTACAATAGGATAGGCTAGACTTGAATACAAGTTGTTTAAAACTTTAGGCCCAATTCACCAAGTGGTTGCTTAACCTATCTATCCTCGAACACAGGTTGGGAGGCTACTTCTAGGGCTGGAAGTGGGCTCCCATTGGGCCGGACCTATTTCGGATCGGGCTTCGAGCTTGGCACGAAACTATTCAAACCGGACTCGAACCAAAAAATAAGGCCCGTTTTGTATTTGGATCGGACTTTGGCGGACCTTTGGCTCGGCTTGGGTTCAAGTCCGAAACTTAGCCCAAAGTTCAGCTTGGTCCCCATGATTTGCTCTATCGAGCCCGGGCCCGAGCCTGAAACTCAGTCTAAAGTTCAGCCTAGCCCCCACGATTTGCCCTGTCCACGGTCCGCCCGATCAAGAGTCTGTTCTTTTTTGAGAAGCTTCTCCAGTTCTCCCTTCGGGCCATCTTATCCTCCTTCACGGCCTTTTGTGCGGCAGATTGGTGGTGGCAGCCTCCAAGCAGAGGCTCTCCTGCTCCTCTCCCTCTCTGCGATGGTGCCTGGACCCTATGTCTTGCTCATCTCTGTCTTCACCACTAACATCATCATCCACCCTATCTAATACGGTGCTTGGACCTTCACCCAGAAGCACATCCTCCACACCTTCCTCTGCTCCATCTCCCCGCCCGGCCCTGTCGCCTTCCCCTCTCCCTCCATCTCCACTTGGTAGCACACTGTCCATCTCTACACCGACTAGACCGGCACCAACGTCTCAAGCAACGTCCTCCTCAGCACCGAGAAGAACGACCGCTGCTCCTCCCACGAGAAGTCCCTCACCCGCCTCTCCATCCAGTCCATCATCCGTGCCGCCGTCACCGCCCGTACCCGCCTTCTCCTGCGGCGGCCTCTACCTCCTTCGACGTTGCCATCAAGGACTTCTGCGGCCTGGTCTACGGCTTCCACTACTTCACCTTCTCCTCCATCATCAGCTACACCCTCCCTTACGCCTGGATCAGCAACTCCGTTGTCAGATGCCCAGGGATTTGCGCCTACCCCTTCACCATGCCGGACTACATCCCGAGGGCTCGCTTGGGGGGATGTGGGGGTGGATGGGATGGTGAGTGTGGTGGCGCGCGAGCTGGCAGAGATGCCGTTGAACCCGCTAGTCAACACCTGGTACATTGGTGGGGACTCCAGCTTCCCGACGAAGATCGCTGATCTCTATGACGGAAGATAAAGGAAGTTTCGATCGGGAAGGATCACACAATATGGGTGGAAGTCTCGAGAGAAGAAGATAGAGGAAGGAGAGAGAAACAGGCTTACAAAGGGAGAGGGAGGGGTTTGGGCCGCATCTTGGACTTGGGCTCAGGCTCGAGCTCAAGCCGGCCCAATTGGGTTCGAACCGGGCTCGGGCCTTAAGTTTCAAAAGATTTTCAATCTAAGCCCGGCTCGAAGCCTGAAAAAAAAAAATTATGCCAGGCTCGTGTAGAAGTGTGGCCCGATCCAATCCGATCCATTTTCAGCCCTAGCTACTTCCCTATCTTGCTCATTTAGGCAAGCAACAACAAAATAAGATGGTGCACAAGTATGGCCGAGGCATATAGTTGAGTCAATTCCGAGCCATGCCAAGAATAGGGACTTGTCCTAAAGCAAGTTCAGTCAAGCCAACAACCACATGTGCGATCCCGTGTCAGGCCCCTATCACAGCCACCTAACTTTCCAGGAAAATTCTCTCATTGTCACTCATATGATATGCAGATTCCCTTCCCTTTGCTTGTTGCCACGCTTCTCATATGCCTAAGGACTAGCTCTCATCTGAAAGAGACAATTGCTCTTCCAAGGCCCAAACAATTAGGCCCTCCGTCGGTTTTGCCAGGAGGGTGCGCCCGCCATACCATGCCGGCCAAGTGCGCTGGAGAGAGTTCTTAGGGAGAACTTGGGTAATAGGATAGCTAACTTTTATAGACTGATTTGAAGAAGTAATTGTAAAGATTTGACAAAGTAATGGTTAAGCTAGTTGTTGATCACCTAGGTTAACGCAGGTATCTGGGATTTTTGGTTAGGGACTCTTTTACTATATTATAGGGTTCGAGGAGGAGCACCAATTTTGATGGGATTCCACAAGTTTTTATCAATGTAAGGGCTTTTGAATACCATAAGAGCATATTTGGGTGTCTAGGATTTACAACCTCACAGTAAAATTTATGATGAGATGCAGTTTTTGATCTTATAGGATTATATATAACATTATATTGAAGAAATATCTCATGTAACTAATACTATTCTCCATTTGGTGATAATTAAATAAGGATTCTTCCCCGTCCCATTTTTCTCTTTCCTTTCTCTTTTTATCTTTTTTTTTATCAAAATAATAAATTTATTATTATCAAAATATCATATTAATCATTATAATTATAAAATAATTTATATCAAAAAAAAACTAACATTTGTTTGCGTATCTTTCAAGTATTGATGAATATAATTACTATGGATGTCAATTGTTGGCACGACACAACATGGTATATGCAAAAGCACAACAATGTCTAATTGATATAACCACAATATAGTGTACTTTGTAAATCTTTGAAATGCATGGTCTTGCACTGCTTTCTAGAATCTCTCAAAGCCTGCTTTATTCCAAAAGAATATTTCTCACTGACGTGTTCTTTAAAAACCTCCTAAGTTTCTGCCATACCACCATTATAGGCAAAACCAATACAATGAAATTCTAACATACCATATTCTTCTCCGGAAGCATGTTAAACACCTCAGACCGATCTATAAACTTCCTACAGCTAAAATACATGTCGGTGAGGAAGCTAGTAAAAATGATATCATTGGGAAACTCCATCTTTATAGCATGTTGGAGCACATTTGTCACTTTTGGAACATGATTTCCTTGTCTTTTCTGCGCACCTGCTGAGTCCTTTAAATGGTGATTTTAATTTGATAGCACCTTCAACATTTTAGACGGAGTCAAACAAGTAACCATTATTGTCATTCGTACCTGTAGAGAAAAGATATAACTGCATCAAAGAATTAGAACAAAAAAAAAAAAAAAAATAAAAACTTAAAAGCTTTCTTTTTATATCCTTGTTTTTTTGTAGGGATGGATTTTGGCAATGAAGCATTTTTCACCACCATGTCAGCAGTTTTTTCACGGCATCTCTTTTTTCTAAGGCCTTTCAATCTTAAGCCCCTGTTTTTTTTTTGATGAACAGGGAGGTTATACTACCCTAATTTTATTAGGGGAATAGAATATTTACAGATGCAGCATGAATCAAGTTGAGGAGGCTTGGATTCATGTCCAAACAAAATAAGGTGTCGAGCTGAAAACAGGTTTGCAGAGTTCAATTACAGATTTTCAGGTTACGTTTTCAAGTGTCCAGGTAATAGGTTTCCCGGTGACAGTTTTTCAGAGACAGCTTTCAAGTACCACTGCAGATTTGTATTTTGAACACAATCTTAAGCCCTTTTTATTTTGATAGAAAATCTTAAGCCTTTTTGAAAGTAAAGCATGTAACATCATGATTATAATGTGGTAAGCCAGTTTTCAGTACCTCTTAACAGCAATTACTCTCAGAACGGAAGTCCAAAATAGGCCAATTCGTTCTGCTAGCACTGACTTTGACACGGCACAACCTATGATTGCGAGCAATTCGGTGGTCAGAGGAGTCGAAGTAGAAGGGGGAGGTGGTGATAGCGGTAACCCCCTCTCTCTACTCCAAGTCGAAGCCTTTCTTTCCCCTCCATGGCCCTCTGACTGCTGTCCTCACCACCATCGGTAGTGCCTCGATCTCTAGACTTGCTGCCGATCTCTTCGAAAAAGCCCGTTTCTTTCCTACTATCGTCGACTCTGAGGTGCTGTTGCCCTTGATCGCCAACGATTTTGGCAGTGGAAAGGGGAGGCTACAATGGCGGTGGTAAATATAAAGGTTCTGATGGTGGTGGAGGTGGAGGTGGAGGAGGTGGTGATGATAGAGGGGAAGATTCTGATGAGAGCGACGATGGGGTTGCAAAGGTAAAGCCTAACAATCCAAGAGAAAAAAAAACCACGGAAGAATAATTTTTTTTCTCATTAAGATTAACCACTTCTCATTAGTCTTTTATCCTATAATTTAATCATCCAACGAATGCCCAGAAAAGGAAACAGAATTTTTATCCATAGCATCCATTAATCCTATAGATTTTGGACCATGCATTACTATTCTTTCCAAACAAGTCCTAAATAATCTTTGTACTCTTTGTTTATTTTTTTTAGATTGTAATAAATTAAATTAAAGTTCGAATTTCCCCTTTTGAATACATTAATTCAAATCTAAATTTACGAATGATATCTAATAAAGTGCAAAAATGATCTTGGGTATAACTTAAGGCCATTAATTGAAAAAGAAAAATATCAAACAACCCCAAAGCATTGCAAATTACTTGTAATTATAATACTCAAGATTACATAGATTGTCGATCATAAGTGGGTAAATATTTTTGTAAGCTTTACTACAACAACGATCTACCATTCAAACATAAAAAAAGAATATATCCAAAGCAAAAACTTTTACATGGACATATAAATCACAATGCATGGATATACAATACCTCAGCCTTGGATATTGTTCATCAAAATGGGCTTCGATTTAGCAAAGCATATTGCTAATTGCACGTAGATGTGATCAAATATCTTGTCAAGTAATTGGAAATAAGCAATCCTTGTAGCTCGTTTGATCAAGAGTGCATAGATGAACCCCCAGAGCCCCACAACAAATCCTGGTGCAAAGCTAACATAAAACCATATCTTTTCAGAAGCATCTCTATTTTCAAATCTCTCTTCTTGACCTTCTGTTTGAAATGGACTTTCCGAAGGGGCTTTATTAGAGCACCATGGTAACGGCCATCTTTGAAGATTAGGATTTCCACTATAGATAGAGAAATCGCAGAATGTCTGTAGTTGGTTGCCCCAAGGAATTTTTCCTGACAAATTATTGTGGGACAAGTTCAAGTGACTCAAGAAATACATGGAGGACATAGTCGATGGTATTACTCCTGAGAGATTATTCACTGACAGATCAAGTGATTCTAACTGCTTCAAGGCACCGATATTTTTTGGGATCCTTCCTGTGAAGTGATTATTAGAGAGGTTCAAGAAAAGCAATCCTTGAAGATTCACTAGTTCTTCAGGAATCATTCCAGAGAGATTATTTTGCGAGAGGTCTATGCTCATTACCAATGAAAGCACACTGGTATATTCAATATCTAATCCATTTGTAGATATTTGTAAGCTCTCTGTATACAAAGTGCTGTAGTTTTCTGAAAGCTTTGGTCTATCCACATGCTTTGTTTCCTTCATTGCACTAAAGTTTCCAAAAGATGGAGGCAAAACACCTGAAAAATTGTTGCAAGCGAGGTCCAAAACTTGGACAGAAGCAAGAGATGATAGTTGCTCTGGTATATTACCACTGAAGGAATTTGATCGCAGAGAAAGAATTCTCAATGATAAGAGGCTTTCTCCAATCCATAATGGTAGGTTACCTGAGAACTTATTTTTGCCAAGATCAAGTACCACCAGTTGTGCACAATATCTCAAGAATAAAGGGAAATCTCCAGAGAGACTATTGTTTCTCATGTGCAATGATAGGAGGCTAATAGGACCAGACATGGAGCCTTGAGAGTTCCCTAACATGTCTTTTTGTGAATCAACCGCCCCTTGTTGTGATTTATGCCAGCAGTTTGGAAGTCTTCCGGACAAGTTATTATTGGACAAATCAAGAACAAGAAGATCAGTGAGATTGCAAATGAATGGGTGAATGCTACCATTGATGTAATTGTTGGATAATGAAAGGATTTCGAGTCCCACAGCTCTAACAAAGCTTAAGGGAATAGGTCCCTCAAATGAATTGTTGGATAGATTTATGCGGTATAGATTAGAAGGGTCCAATTCAGGTAGTGGACCACGGAAGTGGTTGGAACTCATGTCAATGTATTCATATTGCTGGCCTCTCAACGAAGTTGGCAGTTTTCCTGTCATGCTATTCTGAGATAAATTCAAGTCAATAATATGTAGATCCCAAATCCAAGGAGGGATGTCATCTGAAATGCTGTTTTCTGAGAGCTCTAACCCAGTCAAATTTGTCTGGGTTCGAAGCCAGGTAGGAAATTTTGGTCCTAATTGACAAGAGCACATACGAATCCATTGAGCATTAAAAGAAGGTTTCCAATCATGACTTAGGATCACTTCAAATAAGTTGTAAGACAGATCCAAGTCTTCTAATCTCCAAAGGTTGGCAAAATGGGCTTCAGTCAAATGACCTGTAAAAGAGTTTGAGGTAAGACGTAGCGTTTGCAGCGTAGAAAGCTGAGCTAGACTTTCTAGGACCATCCCACTCAAGTTATTGTAACCCAGGTCCAGATATGTTAGACCGTACAGAGAGCTGTTTGCTTCTGATGTATTTTTGATGCATTTAGACCAACCTTCTACAATATCTGCAATCTCTCCATTAATATTGTTCTGAGATATATCTAGCTTGTTCAGCTTGCATAGGTTCCCCATAGATCTTGGTATCTCTCCAGTAATATAGTTGTCCGACAAAAATAATTCCACCAAGCTGCGGAGATTCCCAATGCTCTTTGGTATAACACCATTGACATTATTAACAGATAGATATAAATACTTCAAGTGTTGACCAAATGTTGCTAATATTTCTGAAATATCTGCAGTAATTTGGTTACAGGACAAGTCTAAATACTCCAAGTAGCTGAGGTTTCTGATGTTTTGAAAAATTTCTCTAGTTATGTGCTGCATATTGCGTTGATTCCAATTGAAACAATCCGATCCTCCAAGATCGAGGTGCACAAGGCTGCTGCTAATATTGAACAAGAAGCGGGATGCAGTAGTTCTGTTGGAGTCATCAATGAAAGCAAGATCAAGCACTCTAAGAGATGTGAGATTGATGAATGATAGAGTACTAGGAATAGAAGGGAGGTTGGTATCAAACAAATACAACTCCAACAAAGAAGGGAGCATGTTAATCTCATGAAGCCAGTTGGCTGCCTTGAAGAGGTTAATAAGACTCATGTCAAGAAACTGCAGAGAACGGATGCGGGAGAGCCAGTGTAGATTGTCGGCATGTAAAAACCATCTACGAAAATAAAAACAAGAATAATCATGATACCGACAATAATAATACGGCGAATGAAGATCAAGAAAGTGCAAGTTGGAGAGATTTCCAAGCTCCGGTGGAATGGATCCGTGAAAAAAAGCATAGGAGAGGTTAAGATATTCCAAGTGCACAAGAGAACCAATGAATTTTGGGATGGGCGCTCCAGAGAAATTGTTCCGGCTGAGATCCAGATATTTCAAATGCATCAAATCAAACAAAGAAGGATTTATCTTACTTGGATTTGGGAACTTTCCAGTTTCTTGTTGGGCATGAAAATCATATGGATATCTGAGATCGAGCTTTACCACATGACCGGTGGTATTGTTACAGCCGACTCCTCTCCATCTGCAGCAGTCTTGACCTCCCCAAGAAGAGAGCCACTGGTCAGGATCGTAGATGTCTGCTTTGATGGCAAGTAAAGCTCTTCTTTCACTCTCTATGCAGCTAGCACCCACGATGGAACCATCTCCATCACCAAGGCAGAGACACAAGGGGATGCCTCTCATGCACAAGAGAAGGAGCCCAACCAGCATGCAATGCTTACCAAGATAGGATCTATTTGTACACCGACTGCTGGTAACAGCCATGTGAGCAGCAGCAGCAGATGATACCATTCCAAAGACAGGAGGAGGAAATTAAAGCTATGAGAGGCTGTTTGCAGGATTCTTATCGCCTGGATGCTCCGTTTTATAAGCGAAGTGATTCCAGAATATATTCCATCCTGTGGATCTCTGTGGTGGGGTGGGAAATCCTTTGACGAGAATTTTCTCTCTCTCTCTCTCTTCTTCTTCTTCATTTTTTTTTTTTTTTTTTGCCGTGATTTGGATGTGTGGGCCCACATAACAGGAAGGCTTGACTCTTCCGTGGATGCTTGACTGACTTGTGCGGATGTTGTGCCGAGGCGTGGCCGACAAGGTTTTTTTCTGATACTTTGGGGCTTGGGCGTTTGCCTTTGTGAGTACTGAGAATTAGGTTTCTTGATTATTTCTTCCAACTCATATCTCTCTCCCTCTCTCTCTCGGTTTGTTGTTCTTTTCTGCCATTTGGTACCTATTGTTTGATGGGGGCACAATTAGGAAAAAAATCATTAACTCCCTGTGTTATGATGAGTGTTCTAACATTCTCTTTTGGATGAATTATTAAGTTTAAATGGATAAGTACAAGTGATCTGCTGACACCTTTTGGATGACGACTACAAGGTGATCATGTGATGGACGGATATTGTGTGGTGTTTTTTGAAGGGATTCTCAAGGATATCATTTGTCAAGGCTTGGCTCAGGTCTGCTGCACAGGAAAACTTTGGTCTGTATTTCATGCCCAGGTGTATGAGACTCTGAGACTACGAGAATCATGCGAAACTCCACAATGATGTTACATTGCACCCTCCGCAGTAATACTCGAGATATTCTCAAGTAATTAACAATTAGGCATAGATTGTTCTGGTTGTAATTAGCTGTTAATCTTTGCTACGCAAAACACGTGCCGCCAAGGTTCCACACTCATC
Source organism: Elaeis guineensis (assembly GCF_000442705.2). NCBI lineage: Eukaryota > Viridiplantae > Streptophyta > Magnoliopsida > Arecales > Arecaceae > Elaeis > Elaeis guineensis. Next base: position 36,568,518 of record NC_025996.2, read on the forward strand.
AATTAAACAATGCGTCATTGATATTTATTTGACAATGACTAGTTGTTGACTTTTATGACAGGGCTCTTGTCATCAAAGTCTCATTCTATTCGTAGGCAAATTTTTTTTTATGAATTTTAATTAAATTTTTTTCATCTCACCATCAATCATAATCAAATATAATTAATAATTAATAAAAAATCAACTAATGTATAAATTTTTTATTGACTTTGCTTATGATAGAATAAATCTACCTAATATTTTTTCCATCACATAACATTGTAGCTGTAATCTGAAAAAAATTAATTTATGATCTGAAAAGTAAAATGTGGGACCCTAGAGAGATAACAACAGCTATTAATGGCATCATGATATGGGCAGATGAGGAACTTAGTTGGAAGGTGGCTTGCAAGGAAAATTGGACTTTGAATTTGAGGGTTCCCAGCACCTTTCACGGATAAATGCATGGCTAGTATCATGAAAACTCAATTTGCAGGCAGGTTGATTTCTCAAAATAAATTTATCCAATTGCTTGCTCGTAAAATCCCTTTGTAATTTTACTAGAGATCTAAAATAAACTCCAACCTTTCCAATAGTTTGTGGAGGGCCTTGGAGTGGGCCAAATCTAATGAGAGCTTGAAGTTGTCTACATGCCACAACAGCTGAGACTGGAATTGGTCATTTATCACGCCCCGAATCCAACATCTGAGTCGGATACGTGATGGCCGCACACTCCTTAGAGCAAGCCCTAAAGAATATGCAAGGCCAAAATATATCATTACAACCTTAACATCCATAACAATTAATTTCAACAATAATTCGTAAAATCTTGCATAATTACCATTTAAATTTCTTCAATTCTCTGATCAGATACTATGATACTCTATTTATCCTTCTGCTCACCCGTAAATCCAAGCCATAGCCAATCATAAGCATCCTGTAACTCTGAGAAGAAAAAAAAAGATGGAGTGTAAGCTTTATAGCCCAGTAAGAATTTTCATATCACACTGATATAGTAATATAGTCTGAAAATAAGAATAAGCAATAAAATATAAAATCTCATGTTCAATGTCCAGAATAATGCAAATATTCATAAATTTTCTGTCTTGTTAAAATAAATACATCATCATATGTTAATAGGTGAAACACTTTTGTTCAACAATTATTTCATGTCTTATCTTTCATTTCTCTTTTCATAATCACATGATTTTTAACCTTTTCTTTCTGGCTCTGGACTATCCAAGTCATACCTCAGTCATCATCCGAATCAATTTTCACATAAAAGCTTTTCAAGGCTATCCCAGGATGAGCTCCTGGCCGACTGTCCCATGTACGAAAGTCCGTGAGAGGCTGTCCCAGGCATAAGCTCCTGGCGGGCTGTCTCAAGCATGAGCTTTTGGCCAGCTGATCCACCTGTAAGTCAGTGGGGGCTATCCTAGGCATAAGCTCCTGGCGGGCTATCCCAGGCATAAGCTCCTGACCGGCTGTTCCACATGACAAGGCTAGTCCATACCATATATCTCTTTCTTTTCATTTAATCATTATGTGTTGATTTCATCAAATCAATTATGTCTTGCATTATGATCAATTCAGATATGTCATATTTACATAATCATGCCATCAATCTCTGATACATATATATTGACATAATATACTCATGCTCAAAATCAAATAACAGTATCTCAGATATAATAAATTCATCGATCTCAAATCCGACGATGCAAAACCAACGATGCAAGACCAACAGTAAAATAGCATATATATAATAGTGATCATGTACAGAGATTCTTACCTTTACCAATGACTGATCCAAGCACAGAAATCAATGTTCTTCTTTAATTTATGAATTTTTTTAACAAAATATTTCACTTGACATCTTATGCAGACAATCATATCTCTTCGTAATCCAGATCAAATATAAAAATCATATATGAAGAAAATTATCGATAATCGATCCTAATAATACAAATCTAGGACCTCTCTTAGAATTAACCAAAATTAAGATTTGTCTAAGTATCTGGATCCTCCACTGATCCATAAGACTTTTAGAGAGAGAAAATTCATGAAGAGAGAGAAAGTAGAGAGAAAAAGTGGAGAGAGAATCTTCGTATCCTTCAGATAAGGCAATCATAGTCGAGATCATCAGAGGTCATATCAGGGTGACTTAATATGAATTAATCATGATTGATGTTATCAATTTCAAATAAAGATCGGATTGGAATCTAATCTACTGTACGAATTTTGGAGTAATCTCAGGTCATCATATTTTCATATCAATTTTATCTTAGGATTCGTGACAAAATCAGAGAGAGAAAGATACTAGAGAGATAAAATCCATAAGGAGAGAAAGAGGTCTAGAGAGAGAATCTAGAGAGAAAAAATATAGAGAGAAGGTAGAGAGAGGAGAGAGGAAAGAGAGAGAAAGGAGGGAGAGGAGAGAGAGAAAATTTCTCTCTCTTTTTTTTTTTTTTTTTTTTTTTATGGGTTGTGGGCTGATTCTGGACCCAATTGGGTCGGGTGTTATATCATTAGCTCCTATCTCACGGATCAAGTAAACCATGCATGCATCGTGGTTTCACTAGTCATGATTTTTGTGGAATATGCGCCTATCTTGCGGTCCACGCAGTCTTATAGCTTGAATATATTTGTTGAAAAGGAATTCATTGATGGCGGGACCATGGGACTTGGACTGGTCTCGGAAGAAAAAATTGAGCAGATTTTTTTTATTACACTCTAGGATTTTGCTGATTAATTGTATTGGTCCAACCGGATGTTGGGATTTTAGGAAGTTGGCACTGTTTTGTCTATTCTATTGAAGCATAGGTGGGTGGAGATACACCTAAGTGATGCCAACTTGGTGTTAATATAGACATGAATTCTAGTTTACACACATCATAAGCTGCATTTTCTAGTGAATATGCTATTTTTATGCTGTTTAAATTTTCATATGTGAAAAAATAGCTCTAAGCAGTACTAATGCCCTACAAAGAGAAGTATTTTGTTTAGTAGTTAGAGAGCCAGTTGCAGAGTGATGAATCCAACAGAAGCATCGTATCTCTTTCGTGTCCACTTTTATTGATCCAGCAGCTGAAGCTTGTTTTACTTCTGAAGACCCGTCTGTTGTTGATTCGTTTCTATGCAGAAGGGGTTATGAACGTTAGGACCATTAGCTCCATCTGCCACCATCCTCCTTTTATAGTTAGCTGCGGTGTCCTCACTTGGCATTGTCCAGGCAGCCATTACCCATCTAGACATCAGAGAGCATGAAGAAATAATATCCCATGAATCAGCTGCTGGCTTTGGATAAATCAAGGTTTCCATTTTTCCTGATAAATGGCGAATGGCGGGATGGAGCTACGGTGAACTATGATGAGGCGAAGGACAAAGACGAATGACAAAGGGCAATTGATCACCGAACACCAAGATATCTATAAAATGGAAGATCACTAAGGATGCCGAAATAAAAACAAAGTAAATCAGCTCATGGGACTATATACAGCTCAGAGAGGATCTACAGGTTTCTAGAGTTAATAGGTTTTATAGGTATGATGATAAGTTTTTTAAGTAATGTAAATAAAATATCAATTTTTTTGTATTTCTCAATTATTAAATTCTACTCGGCATCCTTTTTTTGACTCACCCTCTGTAAATATTTCAATTTATTAGTAAAATACAGGTGGCAGTCCCTGCCTCCTTTTCCATCAAAAAAACCAGTACCAGGGAAGCAAATGGGTTCAACACAACATAATTACATTTTAGCATCTTGATTTTATATTTGATTTAACCTGCTGATTGATTGGACCTAGTGGGTTGGGGCATAAAAGAATTTTAGGTCCAATGAAGGCTTCAAATTTTAAAATGTTTTGATTGTATGGGGGATTTGAATTTCAAATAGATGTTAGGGGAATTTGAATTGGAATTTTTAATGTTGATGGGATGTTGGAGGTTTTTCTCTCTCATACACACTTCCTTTTTGTATTATCTTTTTTTGTTAAATAAATTTGGGATGATTTTTTCCACCGTTTTCATTAGAAAAAAAAGAAAAAAAAAAGAAAAAGACATGGTATTGATGTTTGGCACAATTTTACGACATGGAATCTAAAACTCAAGTACGTGAGCACCAGACATGTCGATATGGTATAGCTTTCAGCTTGTAATATTTTTCTAAACTCAGGTTTTGCTAAATGAATGGCAATCATGTGGTCTCAAAGTTTCTAGGAAGAAAACTGAGCTACATGCTAATTGCTTCAGGTTAAGTATCACCAACTCGAAGGTTGCATGAGATGCTGCTTGCATGCATGTAGTGCATTCATAATGCTGCCAAAGCATGTAGCTAATAATCTATAGGCTTGCAATAATTGTGGTAGGCTTGTTTAGATATGTCTGACAAAAAAATTTTCGAAGATGAAAGGGGTTTGGTAGCGCATTGTAGGCCTTAAGGAACATAAATATTGATGATTTAATTTTTCATTTTGCAGGCACTTTTTGACGTCAATAGTTTGGGTGAACTTATCTCTTTCAATGTGTAGTATATATAACTCCATCTATACATACAATTTAGTATAGTGATGTTATTAGAAATAGGGATTTGGTAATCAGCTCCTTGACTTGTGGCCTAATGTCAATACATGCAGTACCTGTTTTCTGAGATCTTGCACACCATGATAATTTTTAGAGCATCTTTAAATTAGATGATTGTAATTCCTCAGAAATGTTAAATTGACATCTCTTTTGAGCATAGATGTTGAAACTTCTTTTTCTTCCATATATGGATATACGTTATGCCTGCACCTATAACCTTTGCTAAAGATTGGCCATAGGAATGACAAGATTCCATTGTTAGCTTGTAAGGTAAAGAGTTTAGTGTAAACTGATACAACTGAGGCTGTGCAAACTGTTACTGCCTTAAGATTTGCGTTGTTCTTTTTGGAGTGTGATTGCCGGCGTTCTGGTCTGTTATCAACATCGTAGTGGTGGTGGGTGATGGGGAAGTAGGTGCGTGACCAATCGGGTGCCTCGAAGGGCACCGACTGGCTAGAGGCAAGCTGGAAAGGAGCTCTGCAAGGGAGGTTGGTGTGGATTTCATCAGATCCATCACCAGAGGAGGTGATGGAGCTCACACACTGGTATCTGGAGGTTGTGGAGGTCCCGATAGCAGCCCTCCAAGAGCGTTCGGCGATGTGGGAGGCAACGACAGTGGTGGGACGGAGCCTAGGGAGGCAGGTTTCCCCAGAGTCGGTGGCAAGGGAATTCCGACTTCGGGGCATGGTTAAAGGGGAGGTGATGGTGTACGGCTTGGAGAGGGGGCTTCTCCTCTTCCATTTTGGGGAGCCAATAGAGGGTGATTGGGTTCACCGACAGCCTTGGTCGGTGGTAGGGCAGGCATTAGCTCTTGAACCGTGGAGGTCGGGTTTCTTTCCGATGGAAGGAGCAATTTCATCGATGTTACTGTGGGTTCGTCTTTCAGGGCTTCCGGTGGAATTTTGGGATCCAGAAGCCCTTCAGGAGGTCGTTCAACTTGTCGGCGAGCTGGTAGATCTTGATGATTGCATGGTAGACCTGAGGTGACTGGATTTGACGTGGGTGTGCCTCAAAATTGACCTCGACCGTCCTCTAAGGTTAGGGGTTTTGGTCAAGGGGCCGACAGGTCCATTTTGGCAACATTTTGTGCACGAAAGCACCGATGGAGTTTGTCTTCATTACTGGGCCTTCCACGTGCCGGAGGAGCGGTGTCGGTTAGGGAAAGCTGCTATGGTGGCGGGTTTGGGCCCTGACAACATCATCCGAGTGGAAGGGATGGAAGGTGGCCAGAGGATGGTGAGGCCCCCCTGGGGCCTTGGTTGCTGGCTGTCCACCGACAGGAGTTGCGGTAGGTTGCTGGGGTGGATGGGAGGTCTCCGATGATAGGGACATCAGGGATGACTCCGTCGGGCCTGGGATGCTTTGTAGCTGACTAGGTCTGGGCAAACTCGGGCCTTGGCATCAACGTGTGGAGCCAGTGGGCCAAGGTTTCGCACCGACAGTCACCTGGCCAGTCACGCTCGATGACGGGGATGAAGGACTCACATGCTAGAGGTGGGGGGAGGGTCTCAGACCCAAACCTAAATCTATTCAGCCCCTTGGCCGATTTGCAACCTACGGGCGGGGATAGGAGTGTAGGACGGGCTGCGGAGGGCCCAACCCAATGGATAGCGGGCCAGGTAGGATGGACAGTGGGCCAAGCCAAGCGAGCCCGACCCAATGAGCCTGATTTAGAACAGGCTCCAATGAAGCCCACCAGTCAAGTCTTGGGTCTGAAGGGCTCCAAAAAAAATAGAACCAAGAAAAACAAGGCAAAAGGCAAGGTTGTGGCCTCTTCGTCTGTGGATCCGGAGGCGCCAGTGGCTCCCCGGGGTCCTGATGTCTTCATCTTTGGGACCAGGGCCCCGACAGAGGTGGAGGTGGGCTCGTTGGAGCTAGGAGGATGGAGCTGTGAGCTTGATGGCCCGGTGGTAGCGGGGGCATCGGAGCGGTGGCCTGAGACTAAGATGGTAGTCCCCTCTCATGAGATGGCTGTGGCTAGACTTCAGTAGGCCATCCATGATGAGGGGACGGTATCTGAAAGGGCGGGCTTAATGGATGATGTGGCGGACATGGACTTTCAGGTTGAGGGGGGGTACAAGTGTTGGCCCCCTTCTTGTTGAGTCATCTCCATAAGGATTTTGCTCTGGAACTGTCGGGGGGTGGGGAAGACCTCCTTTCGGTCGACCTTCGATCAATTGATCCAGCAGCATGGTCCTGATATTTGTGTGCTGAGTGGGACTCGTCTCTCCAGGAGTGGGCTAGCCCAAGCTAGACAGAGGATTCCTATGTCCTAGTGTTCTTATGCTGTGGAGTCTCGAAGACTTTCAGGTAATATTTTGGTGATGTGGCATTCCGGATTGGTCCGTATGGATGCTTTCCACAGGTGTGCGCAGCAGGTGATTTTTGTCATCATGGACCAGTCTGGGGAGCCTTGGCTCCTCTCCGATGTCCATACGAGCACCGAGCACAGGGATTGGAGGGTGCTTTGAGTGGAGATTTCTCGACTCCTATCCTAGAGGGTGCCTTCTTTGGTGGCTGGAGACTTCAATTGCATTGTGGGTTCCCATGAGAAGAGGGGTGGTAGGCAGTAGGGGGATAGTGTGGAGGCCCGGTAGTTCAGGGAGTTCATCAGTAGTACTGGGTTGATTGATCTCGGATTCACTGGTTCCAAGTTCACTTGGTGCAACAGCCGGCATAGGTCCGCTCGTATTTGGGAGAGGATTGATCGAGCTCTTGCTTCAACTGATTGGATCCAGTATTACTCGGGGTATTATATTCGGCACCTGTCCAGGATTGTCTCAGACCATTGCCTCATTCTTATTTCGACGGATGGCTTGGACCGACCTAGGACCCTATTCCGATTTTAGAAGTTCTGGATCTTTTATTCGAGATCTTAGGACTTGGTGTGGGAGGTGTGGAGGATGCCGATCCATGAGGATGTCAGGTACGGGATGACCCATAGGCTGGAGCTGGCCCGACGTAGGTTCCTCAGATGGAACCGATTGAAGGTGGGCGACATTTTTCATCGGATCAAGCAGGTTGAGGTAGATATTGTGGAGCTGCAGTGGAGGGAGGATCAGGACAGTGGCCTGTATGAGCTTGAGATGGGGGAACTTTGCTGTAAGCTCTCTGAGCATCACACTCTCCTAAGGCAGTAGGAGACCTTATGGAGGTAGAAGTCTAGAGTTCAATGGATCTGAGAGAGGGACCGAAATATTAGATTCTTTCATCAGTCGATTATGATCCAGAGATTTCTTGATTTTTTCTTCCAACTAATCTCTCTCTCTCTCTCTCTCTCTCTCTCTCTCTCTCTCGGTATGTTGTTCTGTTCTGCCATTTGGTATCTATTGTTGGATGGGTGCACAATTAGGAAAAAATCATTAACTCCCTGTGTTATGACGAGTGATCTAACATCATCTTTTGGATGAATTATTAAGTTCAAATGGATAAGTACAAGTGATCTGCGGACACCTTTTGGATGACGACTACAAGGTGATTATGTGATGGACGGATATTGTGTGGTGTTTTTTTGAAGGGATTTTCAAGGATATCATTTGTCAAGGCTTGGCTCAGGTCTGCTGCACAGTAAAACTTGGTCTGTATTTCATGCCCAGGTGTATGAGACTCTGAGACTACGAGAATCATGCGAAACTCCACAATGATGTTACACTGCACCCTCCGCAGTAATACTCGGGATATTCTCCAGTAATTAACAATTAGGCATGGATTGTTCTGGTAGTAATTAGCTGTTAATCTTTGCTGCGCAAAACATGTGCCGCCAAGGTTCCACACTCGTCAATTAAACAATGCGTCATTGATATTTATTTGACAATGACTAGTTGTTGACTTTCATGACAGGACTCTTATCATGATAGACTCATTCTACCATAGCCGAAGTTTTTTGTGGATTTTGATCGGATTCTTCTCATCTTATCGTCAATTATAATCAATCATAATTAATAATTAATAAAAAATTTACTGATGTGTAAATTTTTTATTAATTTTATCTATAATAAAATAAATCTATCTAATAATTTCTCCTTCACATAGCATTGTAGCTGAATGTAATCTGAAAGGAATCAATTTATGGTCTGAAAAGTAAAATGCGAGATCTGGACTTGGACCCGAGAGAGATAACAACAACTATTACTCAATGGCATCATGATATGGGCAGATGAGGAACTTAGTTGGAAGGTGGCTTGCAAGGAAAATTGGACTTTGAATTTGATGGTTCCCAGCACCTTTCACGGATAAATGCGTGGTTAGTATCATGAAAACTCAATTTGCAGGCAGGTTGATTTCTCAAAATAAATTTATCCAATTGCTTGCTCGTAAAATCCCTTTGTATTTTTAGTAGAGATCTAAGATAAACTCCAACCTTTCCAATAGTTTGTGGAGGGCCTTGGAGTGGGCCAAATCTAATGGGAGCTTGAAGTTGTCTACATGCCACAGCAGCTGAGACTGGAATTGGTCATTAGCTCCTATCTCACGGATCAAGTAAACCATGCATGCATCGTGGTTTCACTAGTCATGATTTTTGTGGAATATGCGCCTATCTTGCGGTCCACGCAGTCTTATAGCTTGAATATATTTGTTGAAAAGGAATTCATTGATGGCGGGACCATGGGACTTGGACTGGTCTCGGAAGAAAAAATTGAGCAGATTTGTTTTCTTACACTCTAGGATTTTGCTGATTAATTGTATTGGTCCAACCGGATGTTGGGATTTTAGGAAGTTGGAACTGTTTTGTCTATTCTATCGAAGCATAGGTGGGTGGAGATACGCCTGAGTGACGCCAACTTGGTGTTAATATAGACATGAATTCTAGTTTACACACATCATAAGCTGCATTTTCTAGTGAATATGCTATTTTTATATTGTTTAAATTTTCATATGTGAAAAAATAGCTCTAAGCAGTACTAATGCCCTACAAAGAGAAGTATTTTGTTTAGTAGTTAAAGAGCCAGTTGCAGAGTGATGAATCCAACAGAAGCATCGTATCTCTATCGTGTCCACTTTTATTTATCTAGCTGCTGAAGCTTGTTTTACTTCTGAAGACCCGTCTGTTGTTGATTCGTTTCTATGCATAAGGGGTTATGAGCGTTAGGACCGTTAGCTCCATCTGCCACCATCCTCCTTTTATAACTAACTGTGGTGTCCTCACTTGGCATTGTCCAGGCAGTCATTACCCATCTAGAAATCAGAGAGAATGAACAAATAATATCCCATGAATCAGCTGCCGGCTTTGGATAAATCTAGGTTTCCATTTTTGCCGGCGCATTGATTTGTATCCTTTAGGCACCCCAACCAGTGCCAGGTAGGCAACTGATGGGGTAGAGCAATGTCAGCATGGGGTTGTATCTGACTCACAGAGGAATTATAGATTTATAGAACTAACAGGGCTTTCAAGTATGAAGATTTACTGGTTTCTCAAGTGCTTTGGGAGTAGATAGGACTGTTTCTTGGTTCAATTCTCTGGTTGACTCTCACCGTTGGTAGATGATTATTACAAAATCTGAATAATTGACTTCCGATGACACTGCGGTGGTTGCTGATTAATAGCGAATAACAAGATGAAGCTACGGCGAGCTGTGATGAGGCGAAGGACAAAGACAAATTACAAAAGGCAACTGATCACCGAACATCGAGATATCTATAGAATGGAAGATCACTTAGGATGCCGAAATGGAAACAAAGCGAATCAGCTCATGGGACTATATATGGCTCAAAGAGGATCTACAGGTTTTTAGAGTTAACAGGTTTTATAGGTATGATGATAAGTTTTTCCGATAATACAAATAGAGTATCAATTCTCTTGTATTTCTCAATTGCTGAATTTTACTCGGCATCCTTTTCTTGACTCACCCTCTGTAAATATTCCAATTTACCAATAAAATACAGGTGGCAGTCCCTGCCTCCTTTTCCATCAAAAAACCAGTACCAGGGAAGCAAATGGGTCCAACACAACCCAATTACATTTTAGCATCTTGATTTTGTATTTGATTTAACCTGCTAATTGATTGGATCTAGTTGGGTGGGGCACAAAAGAATTTTAGATCCAATGGAGGCTTCAAATTTTAAAATGTTTTGATTGTATAGGGGGATTTGAATTTCAAATAGATGTTGGGGGAATTTGAATTGGAATTTTCAATGTTGATGGGATGTTGGAGGTTTTTCTCTCTTATGCACACTTCCTTTTTTGTATTATCTTTTTTTGTTAAATAATTTTGGGTGGATTTTTTCCACCCTTTTCATGAAAAAAAGAAAAAGAAAAAGCCATGGTATTGATGTTTGGCACAATTTTGGGACATGGAATCTAAACTTCAAGTACGTGAGCACCAGACATGTCGATATAGTATAGCTTTTAGCTAGTAACATTTTTCTAAACTCAGGTTTTGCTAAATGAATGGCAATCATGTGGTCTCAAAGTTTCTGGGAGGAAAACTGAGCCACATGCTACTTGCTTTAGGTTAAGTATCACCAACTCGAAGGTAGCATGAGATGCTGTTTGCATGCACGTAGTGCATTCATAATGCTGCCAGAGCATGTGGCTAATGATCTATAGGCTTGCAATAATTGTGGTAGGCTTGTTTAGATATATCTGACAAAAAAATTTTCGAAGATGAAAGGAGTTTGGTAGCGCATTGTAGGCCTCAAGGAACATAAATATTGATGATTTAATTTTTCATTTTGCAGACACTTTTTGACGTCAATAGTTTGGGTGAACTTATCTTTTTCAATGTGTAGTATATATAACTTCATCTATACATACAATTTAGTATAATGATGTAATTAGAAATAGGGATTTGGTAATCAGCTCCTTGACTTGTGGCCTAATGTCTCTTTTCTGAGATCTTGCACACCATTACTATTTTTAGAGCATCTTTAAATCAGATGATTGTAATTTCTCTGAAATGTTAAATTGCCATCTTTTCTGAGCATAGATGTTGAAACTTCTTTTTCTTCCATACATGGATATATGTTACGCCTGCACCTGTAACCTTTGCTAAAGATTGGCAGTAGGAATGACAAGATTCCATTGTTAGCTTATAAGGTAAAGAGTTTAGTGTAAACTGATGCAACCGAGGCTGTGCAAACTGTTACTACTTTAAGATTTGCGCTGTTCTTTTCGGAGTGTGATTGCTGGTGTTCTGGTCTGTTTCCGACATCGTAGTGGTGATGAGTGATGGGGAAGGAGGTGCATGACCAACCGGGTGCCTCGAAGGGCACCGACCGAACAGAGGCAAGTAGGAAAGGAGCTTTGTAAGGGAGGCTAGTGTGGGTTTCGCTGGATCCATCACTAGAGGAGGTGATGGAGCTCATACGCTGGTATCCGAAGGTTGTGAAGGTCCCGATAGCGGCCCTCTAAGAGCGTTCAGCGATGTGGAAGGCAACGGCGGTGGTGGGATGGAGCCTAGGGAGGTGGGTTTTGTCGGAATCGGTGGCAAGAGAATTCCGACTCCGGGGCGTCGTTAAAGGGGAGGTGATGACGTATGGCTTGGTTAAAGGGAAGGTGGCCAGATTATGACGGGGACGAAGGACTCACATGTTGGAGGTGGGGGTTGGGTCTCGGACCTGAATCCAAATCTGTTCGGCCCCTTGGCCGATCTGCGACCTGCAGGCAGGGATAGGAGCATAGGACAAGCTGCAGAGGGCCCAGCCCAATGAGTCGCGGGCCAGGCGGGATGGGCAGTGGGACATGCCAAGCGAGCCTGACCCGATGAGCCTGATTTGGGCCAGGCTCTAGTGAAGCCCACTAGTCAAGTCTTGGGCCTGGATGGCTCCAAAAAAAAAAAAATGAGACCAAGAAAAACAAGGCAAAAAGAAAGGTTGTGGCCTCTTCGTCTATGGATCCAGAGGCGCCAGTGGCTCCCCGAGGTCCTGGTGTCTTCATCTTTGGGACCAGGGCCCCTATAGAGGCAGAGGAGGGCTTGCTGGAGCCAGGAGGATGGAACCATGAGCTTGATGTCCCGATGGTAGCACGAGCGTCAAAGCGGTGGCCAAAAACTAAGATAGTGGTCCCCTCTCATGAGATGGTTGTGGCTAGATTTTGGCAGGCCATCCACGATGAGGGGACGGTATTCGGGAGGGTAGGCTCGATGGATGATGTGGCAGAGGTGGACTCTCAAATTGAGAGGGGTACGAGTGCTGGCCCCCTTCCTGCTGAGTCATCTCTATAAGGATTTTGCTCTGAAACTGTCAGGAGGCGGGGAATCCCTCCTTTCGATTGATGTTTGGCAGATTGATCCAGCACCGTGGTCCTGATATTTATGTGCTGAGTAAGACTCATCTCTTCGAGATTGAACTGGCTCGGGCTAGACAGAGGATTCCTATGGCCTGGTGTTCTTTTGTTATGGAGTCTCGGAGACTTTCAGGTGGTACTTTGGTGATGTGGCATCGCGGATTGATCTATATGGATGCTTTCCATAGGTATGAGCAGCAGGTGGTTCTTGTCATCATGGATTAGTCTGGAGAGCTCTGGCTCCTCTCCAGTGTCTATGCGAGCATCGAGCACAAGGATCGGAGGGTGCTCTGGGTAGATATTTTTTGACTCCTGTCACAGCAGGTGCCTTCTTTGGTTGCTGAAGACTTCAATTGCATTGTGGGTTCCCATGAGAAGAGGGACGGCAGACTGCAGGGGGATAGTGTGGAGGCCCGAGAGTTCAGGGAGTTCATCAGCAGCATTGGGTTGATTGATCTTGGATTCACTGATTCCAAATTCACTTGGTGCAAAAACCGGCATGGGTCTACTCATATTTGGGAGAGGATTGATTGGGCTCTTGCTTCAGTTGATTGGATCCAGCATTACTAGGAGTATTATGCTCGGCACCTACCCAGGATTGTCTCAAACTATTGCCCCATTCTTATTTCGATGGATGGCCTAGACCGACCTAGGGCCCTATTTCCGATTTTAGAAGTTCTTAATCTTTTATCCAAGATTTTAGAACTTAGTGTGAGAGGTGTGGAGGATGCCGATCCACGGAGATGCTAGGTACAGGATGACCCACAGGTTGGAGCTGGCCCGACATAGGTTCCTTAGATGGAATCGATTGAAGGTGGGCAACATTTTCCATCAGATCAAGCAGGTTGCGGCAGATATTATGGAGCTGCAGCGAAGGGAGGATCAGGACGATGGCCTGCATGAGCTTGAGATGGGGGAGCTTTACTGAAAGCTCTCCGAGCATCACTCTCTCCTGAGGCAGCAGGAGACCTTATGGAGATATAAGTCTAGAGTCTAGTGGATCTGGAAGGGGGATCGAAACACTAGATTCTTTCATCAGTCCACTATGATCCGGAGGTCCACCAACCGGATCAGATAGTTGCGGAGGAGTGATGGCAGTGTCGTGGATGATGGTGGAGGAATCCGCACGGAGATCCTTTATTTCTTCAGGGACCGATTGATGATGACACTTGGTGATGACCATCCCATCCCAGGGGCTCAGCAGGTACCTTCCATCTCTATACAGGAGAATGCTTTATTGACCTGCCCGGTGTCTCATGAGGAGGTGCGTGAGGCCCTCTGATCTCTTGGTGAGGATAAGGCTCCGGAGCCTGATAGTTTTCCTTTGCTGTTCTTTCATCAGTATTGGGCTATCATTCAGGAGGAGGTGGTGGAGGCTGTGCAAGTGGCCTTCAAGTCCAGGGCGTTTCGACGGTGTGGAAGCAGACCTTGATCACCCTCATTCTGAAGTGGCCTGACACTTCACTTTCGGAGCATTTCAAGTTGATCAGTCTTTGCACCACCCTCTACAAGATGTGTGTGCTGGTTCTGGTGGGGCAGCTGAAACCACTGATGTCTCGTCTGATCAGCTTGGAGTAGAAAATTTTTGTTGCAGGTCGGTCTATCACCGACAATGTTATGCTAGCCTAGGAGTTTATGC
>NC_025996.2:36583040-36611709 GCF_000442705.2 Elaeis guineensis
TGTTAGGTTTCAGTCCGTAGGCTGTCGAGCTAGGCCTCCTACCGTTTGTCTGCCATTCAGATTGTTAGTTGTAGGTATCTGTCATGATGCATAGCCACGTACTAGCGGCCCGTCAGGATATCCACATTCCGAAAGTTTGTTGGGATTCCATCATGGGGTCCTACCCGCCACGTTCTGAGAGTTTATTGGAATTCCATCAAAGGGTCTTGCTCGCCACATTCTGAGAGTTTGTTGGGATTCCATCATATTGCATGCAGGTGATCTATATGCCTGGGTCATCAACATGAGTCCAAGGTTGTGTTGGTGGTGTCAGATGGGCTATTAGGGATGGTCCGTAGGTAGTCTTCAGGAAAGGAAGACACAAGGTGCGGGATTTGGTTGCCACTAAGGACTGCTCGGCAAGAAACTTCAGCTCAAAAAGGGATGCTTTGTCGGCTTGCACTTTGGCAGGCATCTCTAAGAGTCAAATTACGACGGATCGAGCATCTGGGGGCCTGCCATGACTCCGGAAAGGATCCATTAAGCTCTGTTGACGGGTCCTCGGTGTCCGCCTCCTCCCAGATCTGGCCATTCGGAGCTAGGCATGGGCACTGGGACTGACCATGAGCCGAGCTTAATTCTACGCTCTCCGGGATTGAGCCTGACCATTCTGGGCCTTGCGTCTCTTCACATCCGTGGGTCATGCAGATTTTCCGCAAACAAGCCCTATTTTCAACTCAATGCTGCGCTATCCAGCTTAAACCCTCAAATATAAGATTGGTAGGATACTGCAGAGATCTTCATTGAAAATTCTAATGAAAATTAATGGTACCCATGTGATGTTTAATTTGCATATCCGCATTCAGTTTAAGAATGGTATGTAAAGCGGATAAGGAATGATCAACGGTGCAAAATGACAGGCGTCATCCACAACAGCCGAAAGGTGCTTTTGGTTTACAATAGCCTGTACAGTTTCATATCATCACCATAAAAAAGCCTCATCGATCTTCGTCAAGTCCCTTGCAACTGACCACCTTCAACCTTGAATTGAATATAGTATTTTAATATCACGCTCTGAACCTAATATTCAGATTGAACATGTGACACAACTGCACAAATCCTAGAGCAAAATCTAGATATCATGCAAAGTCTAAAAATTAAATAAGTCTACAAGAATACCAAAAGAACTATAAAATTTCAATCATATTTATCAAAACAAATCAATCCATTTTTATTGAATAAGGTTCATGAGATTTAAATATTTATTTGGTATCAAAGAGATCAACTAACTAGCTAGCTAACTAAGAACTCCATCACTTGAACTCATGTCTAATCTGATCGATGCTACATATCCTACAAGTCTAAAAAAAAAAAAGATGTGAGTTTTATAGCTTAGTAATTCTTTGTGCACCGCATGCGGTGCAGCAAAAATAATGTGGAGTGCATTGCAGCTGCCGATTGGTCCACGTAGCACGAACGAATTAAACATGCCCCATAAGTATCATCTCGGCCATCTGACGTCTGTATTTAATAAGACAAGATATTCTGGGGGCGCATGTCGCAGGGAGTTAATGCATATCATATCAATTTTTTGAAATTTTAGAGTGATAAAAATGCCCTTTCCCTCCAAGATGCTCTCTTTTCCACTATTTTTGTTATGCACGGCCATTACAAATGCTTCCATTTTTTCTCTTCTTCCTTATTTCATTCTTCTACTACCCGAGCTTCTGGTCATCCAAGATTTCTCCTATAGCGACCATTGTGCATCCGAGGTTGTTGCTAGCATTAACCTGCATCAGTTAATTTCTTCAAGACAACATGTTGTATCCATCAAGTTTGTCTTTTCTGCTATATTTCATTTTTTTCTTTTTTGAAGTTCCTTTATTATAGCAGTTCCTTCTGTAGTTAAATGAAGTTAATGTGTTAGGTGGGCTGAAATGAACTATTTTCTTCATGTTAGTATGACAAGAAGTAAAAATGATGACGTTCCATGTCATTAACATACTATCGAAGAGAAATAACCACTACCAGGAAGTCATATAGGCCAGCAGCAAGCAACACGGAAGCATTCTGCTGCATCCTATGACATCTCAATCAATATTTAAAGCCTCCTATTTGCTGTTCTGACATTCTGTTATATTTTCAAGACTTTCTGAATTTTGTTTGATTTGTCGTCGCAACGAAAAGTAATAACGAAGCTATAAAAAGTCATAGACAGGCAATAAGATGTCATAACAGCATTTGGAAAGTCATGTAGCAAAGCAGCTGGCAATACTGCTGCCTTCCTCTGCTTTTCTGTGACATTGCGATCAATTGTCATAACCTCCCGACGGCTATTACGACGTCATATTATGTTTGCATGATATCCTGAAGCTTCTTTGACCCATCGTTTCGATAGAAAGTTATAAATGAAGCCATAGGAGGTCATAGACGGACAAATGGATGTCATAATAGCTATCAAAAGTCATATAACAAAGCAGCCACCAATACCGAAGCCTTCCTCTACTTTTTCATGACATCTCGATCAACTGTTATGACAACCTAATGGCTGTTAAGATGTTTTATTACGTTGGCATGACCACCTGAACCTTTTTTGACCTATCATTCCAACGAAAAGTCATAAAGGAACTAGAGGACATCATAAACAGACAACAAGATGTCATAACTTCATTCAAAAAGTCATATAGCAAAGCAGCCAACAACACTGAAGTCTTCCTCTGTCATCCTATGACCTTTTGATCAACTATCATGACCTCTTGATGGTTGTTACGATGTCCTATTATGTTTGCATGACATTCTAAACTTTTTTTGACCTATAGTTACGATGAGAAGTCATAGAGGAAGCCACAGAAAGTTATAGATAGGCAACAGGATATCCTAACAGCATTTAGAAAATCATATAGCCAAATAGCCAGCAACACCAAAGCCTTCCTTTGTCATCCTGTGACTTCCTGAAGAACTATTATGGCCTCCTGATGGTTGTTACGACATCCCATTACGTTTGCATGATATTCTGAACCTTCTTTAACCTGTCGTTGCGATGAAAAATCATAGAGGAAGCCATAGAAAGTTATAGACGGGCAATAGGATATCCTAACCGTATTTGAAAAGTCATAAAGCAAAGCAGCCAGCAACACTTAAGTCTTCTAATAAATACTTAAATTTAATTACTAGGGGTATAAAATTTTATTTAATTGCTCCTTATTCAGCAAGAATTTGATACTTTCGAGTCTATTTTATACATAATTAGGAAATTAGGCTCATATAATCAAATTGGACTCAATTTGGCTCAGATTTGAGTGAACCAGACAACCAGCTCCTATTCAGGTGTGAACGTGATGTTGGGTGGATGTCTGGCCAAGACACCACCTCCCAGAATTTTTTCGATACTGCATGATGCAGTAGGAAGAAAGAAAAAATAAAATAAAAAATAATCAAATACGTGAATCAGCCAAAAAAGGGCTCACCTCCATGGGGCATGCAAACTTCACTATGAGAAAAAGAAATATTACAAGAGAAGATCTCACCCTCAACCCTCGTACACCCAATTTCTCTCTCACAAAAAGTTCTTCCTCATAAAATCTCTCTCTAAGGAGACCCCCTGAACCCCTGAAGCGACCGCTGTCCACTGTTCAGAAGCTCTGCTCCTTCTCCTCTTAGCATCCTCGCGTCTCTCTCTCTTTGCGGGTTCTCTTCTCTGGGTTTTTCGCACGAAGCCGTCTGCGCCACCACAAAACCACACATTGTTTCTCTGTTCATGAATCAGGCTTTTATAGCCTTTAAAAACAACTTAGAATCGGTTAAGGACACCTTAGAACACCCAAACCAAGCCCCTGAATCATCAAATTAAGACCAGAAGCATCCCAGACCACCCGATCGCACGTCGGTCCATGGAATGGACCGCGAGAAATGATCTGGAAATATCATGCGATCCACGATGGACCGTGAGAAATGTATGGGAAATGCCCATGCAGTCCATGCACCCGGCTGTGCACCACCCGATCCACGGTGGATCGGGCTACGGGCTCCTGCACGGGCTCGCATGGGCCTGGGCCGCGCCCCGTGTGCGTGCACCCAGGCTTGGACCGCAAGTTGTCGCACCTGGGCCGCGCACCATTGCACGCAACCGCACCACCGCCGCTCCGCCAGCCCACTGCTAGTCACCGACGGTCCTTTGCTGCTTCGAGTTTCGTGCTGACTTCAATCACCACTACAAGAAATTTGATTTTTTGCGACGAAATTTTAGCGACGAAATATATTTCATCGCAAAAAAGTAAGCTTTTGCAACGAAATTTAAATTTCATCCCCAAAAATTAGGTATTTGCGATGAAAAAAATTGCGTTGCAAAAAGGTATATCTTTTACAACGAAATTTTTATTTTTGTTGCTAGAAGTTGATTTTTAGCGATAAAATTTTTTTTCGTTGCAAAAAATAATTTTTTTGGCGATAAAATATTTTTTTTTCGTAGTTAAAAAATTATTTTTTGCGACAAAAAAAAATTTTATCGCCAAAAAATTATATTTTTTACGACGAAATTGATATTTCATTGCTAAAAAGAAAGGCTTTTGCGATCAATTTTATTTATATTTAGCGACGAAACTATTGCGTCGCTAAATTTTATTTTATTGAAAAATTTTTGAATATTTTGCGACAAAAATTTAAATTTCGTTGCTAGAATTGATTTTTAGCGATGAAAGTTATTTCATCGCAAAAAATTATTTTTTTTGGCGACGGAAAAATTTTTCGTTGCTAAATTTTTTTTTTTGCGACGAAAATAATTACGTCGTAAAAATTGGATTTTATGCGATGAAATATTTGTTTCGTTGCGAGAAACTTGATTTCCCGATCATTTACGATGAAATTAAATTTTCGTTGCCAAAAATTAATCATTTGCGATGAAAATATTTTTGTTGCAAAAAATATATTTTTTTGCGACAGAATCTTTATTTTTAGCAACGAATGTATTTTGTCGCTAAATATTTTTTAATTAAAAAAAAACCTTTGATATTCTGCCCTAATTGAAAAAAACCCTGTTGATTTCTTCCTCCCCGATCTCTGCCGCAGTCATCCAAATTTTCTCCCTCCCCGATCTCCGGCGACAGTCCTCCTTCTCCGATCGTCGGTCGTCCTTCCCGGTAAGTCTTCTCCCTCCCCGCCACCATCCTCTCTCTCTCTCCCTCCCCACAGCCATCGAGCCCTCCCTCCCCGCCACCGTCGCCGCTCGAGCCCGCCCCCCGTCGCTGATCGAGCCCACCTCCCAGCGCGCCGGCCATCTCCCTCCCGCCTCGCCACCCTCTCCTCCGCGCATCGAATCCTCCCTCTTCTCTGCCTCCTTCCCTCCGGTTCCCTCCAATCCCTCGAAACCCTAACCCTCCAATCCATAAAACGAAGGTGGCGGCCACCTCTCCTCCCTCCCTTTCCTCCTCCTTCCATACTTTCCTCCTATTCTTCCTCGCCGGCCGCCGCCGAAATGACTACCTCCTCCTCGTCTGGGCTACTCCAAGGATAAGGCCCTCGTCGTCTCCAAATCCCTCCTCCACATCACCACCCCCGACAAGCCTGACGCCGTCCTCGCCTTCCTCCGCCGCCACGTCGGCCTCTCCCCCCGCCAGCTCCACGCCTTCGTCCGCCGCCGCCCTACTGTCCTCGCCACCAACGTCCCCTCCAATCTCCTCCCCAAGCTCAAGGTCCTCGAGCGCCTCCTACCCTCTCCCATCCCCCGCCGCCGCCTGTCGCTTCGGCCTCCCGTCCCTCGCTGCCGCCTACCGCTTCGACCTCCCGTCCCCCACCGCCGCAGCGTCTGCAAGGCAGTCGCCGCTGGTCGACCCATCCATCCCCTGTCTCTCTCCCTCATTTTCTTTCTCAGTCTGGTTTGTCTGGTTTCGTAGGGCCGCCGCCGCCGCGTCGCCGTCGGCCGCCACCGCCGCGCCACCGTCGGGCCGCCACCGCCGGTTGCCGTCACTGTCACCATCACTGCTCATGGAAGAGTTGAAGGTGAAACCATTTTTTTAATTTATATATTTTTTTAATTTTTTTTAATAAATTTTAGTCATTAAAAATAATTATTTATTATTTTAGTAATTAGATATAATGTTAGATATAATTATTTGTTTGATATAATTAATTTTAATCATGATTTAAAAATATTTTAAAAATATTTTTTTTAATAATAATATATTAATTGTAGCATAACAAATTTATAAGCCTTAGAATTTCCATTCAAGGATAGCGTGCATAAACCAATATTTTTTTTTATAAAAAAATATTGGTGCTTTACACACTATTCTCGAATTGTCCTCGTGGACAGTTTGGGCACATGAATGAATTTAATATTGCAACACATGTGCTTCTATATCGCAGAGTTTTGTCGGTATTTTCGATCATGTTCTCTGGATACATAGCATAATTTTAATGCTTGTGTATCTGGAGAACTGCGTCGAAATGCTGCCGAAATTTTTTTGGTATACAAGACATGTATTGCAATATTAAATTCTTACGTTCCTGAATGGAATAGGATCATCACCCTATAAGTAGGAGATATAAGGCGTTAGTCAACTATTATTACATAAAATTGATTGTATAGTTTGCATCATAAATATGTAGGTATGGATCGTGGTTGGATGTCTTTGCGTGATAAGTTCTGTCCCAAGTATATTACGGGTGTGACAACTTTGATGAATGTGGCGTCCCATCATACTAGAGAAGATGGAAAAGCTCGTTGTCCATGTCGTCGATGTAGAAATTTATTTTGGTGTACCTTATCGGACATTCAGAATCATTTATACGAACACGGTATAGATGTGACTTACAAGAGATGGACTTGTCATGGTGAAGATTTGCCGACTAGCTCGAACATGTTGTCCAGGAGTCCCATAAATCCATCGTCAGTCGGTGGATCATGCAGTCGTAAAAGACAAACACTTGGTGAAGAAGATAGAGAAATTTTAGAGGATCTTCATCCAGAATTATTTGAAGTAAATGTAGAAGCGAGAGCAGAACATCAGCATTCCATTCCGAGACAAGAAGCTGAAGAGGACAGTAATATATCTATAAATGATAGATTCGAGCGTCTATTAAGAGATGCACAAAGTGATGTTTATCCTGGTTGTAAGAAGTACTCTCTGTTATCCGCTGTAATAAAGTTATTACACATGAAGACACTTGGTAAGTGGTCAAACAAGTCGTTTAATTGGTTGTTCAAATTTTTGAAGGACTTACTGCCAGAGGGAGAGTTACTTCCGTCAAGTCATTATGAAGCCAAAAAATTATTGAAAGGACTCAGTTTGGGAGTCGATGACTTGGGCCTACGCTGTGAAAAGATACATGCATGTCTGAATGATTGTGTTCTGTTTCAGAAGGATAAACAAGATCTACAAGCATGTCCAATTTGTCATTCAAGCAGATGGAAAGAAAGTCGTGGTAAGGATAAGAAGAAAAAGAAAATACCATGCAAGATTTTACGGTACTTTCCGATTACACCACGATTGCGTCGATTGTTCATGTCGAGGCATACTGCTTGTGACATGCGATGGCATAAGGAGGTAAATAATATGGACGATGATGTCATGAGACATCCATCAGATGGAGATGCATGGAAACATTTTGATCGTGAACATCCATGGTTTGCAGCTGATTCACGAAATATCAGGCTAGGGTTGACAACAGACGGATTTAATCCATATGGTAATCTTAGTACTGCTTATAGTATGTGGCCTGTTATGGTATTTTCTTATAATTTACCACCATGAAAGTGCATGAAATCACCTTTTAATCTATTGGCCTTGTTGATCCCGGGTCCCCGTGCCCCTGGAAGAGACATAGACATATTTTTAGAGCCATTGATCGAAGAGTTACAATATTTGTGGGAAGAAGGATGCGAAACATATGATCATGTTGTAGGAGGCATCTTTCGTATGCATGCAGCATTGCTTTGGACAGTTAACGATTTTCTGCATATGGCGATATTTCTGGATGGTGTACAAAAGGGTATAAAGCATGCCCAACTTGTAACGATGATATTACATCGGACCGTATTCATGGAAAGATTTGTTTTACCGGCCATCGACGTTTCTTGCCAGATGATCATAGATGGAGGAGAAGTCTTAAGTTCAATGGCAAGCATGAACGACGTGTGCAGCCAAGATTCTGATCTACGGACAATATTTTAAATCAGTTACCAAACCCACAGGATGTCATATTTGGTAAGGATCTGGCCAGCCAAGTAGGGGTGTGAACAAGTATCGAAAATTGGAGAAAAAAGAGCAAGTTGTTTGATCTTCCATATTGGAAAACACTTCTTCTTCGACATAATCTTGACGTCATGCATATTGAAAAGAATATATTTGATAATGTATTTTATACCATTCTCAATATCGAAGGAAGAATGAAGGATACCGTGAAGGCTCGTCTTGACTTAGAGGATATGCGGATTAGAAAGGAATTACATTTGATTCGACGAGGGGATAGGCTGGTGAAGCCATTGGCATGTTATACACTGAATCAAAGAGAGAGAAATCAATTTCTTTCATATTTGAGATCAGTGAGGTTTCCTGATGGATACGCCTCAAACTTGAAACGGTGCATCAAGTCGAAAGATGGGAAGATCGTCGGGATGAAAAGTCATGATTGTCATGTACTTCTACAGCATGTGCTCCCAGTTGGTTTGCGCGGATTGTTACCGGATAATGTGTGTGATGCGTTACTTGATCTGGGAACTTATTTTCAGGACTTATGTGCGAAGACATTGAGACGAAGTCAGATCGACATATTGGAGAAGAAGATTATCATTACTCTCTGTAAGCTCAAGATGATATTCCCTCCCGCCTTCTTTGATATCATGGTGCATCTTTCTGTTCATCTTCCACATGAGGCTAGATTGGGTGGGCCAGTACATACAAGATGGATGTACTCAATTGAAAGGTAATTGCATGATATTGTAATATTTATTATTCATTATTGTATTCTTATTATATGTGATATCAATTGATAATTTATTGAATAGGGAGATGCATGAATACAAGAGTGCCGTCACTAACAAAGCACGGCCTGAAGGTTCAATAGCAGAGGCACATGTTATGAATGAATGTCTGACGTTCTGCTCTATGTACCTTCGATGAGTGGAGACCAAATTTACAAGGCCACAACGGAATATTGATGTTGACGAGATTCTGACCGATGGATTGTCCGTGTTCTCCAATGTTGCCCGACCATATGGTAAAAAAGATTTTCGAATGTTGACACCACAAGAAATGGATGACATGCATTGGTATGTGCTAAACAATTGCGAGGAGGTAGAAGCCTACATGATGTGAGTATATACATTTAATTTTTATTTGTTGATATATCAATGAATGTACGTGGACTCTAAATTAAAATATACATGGTATTACTGTATCACTTCAGAGAACACGAAAGTGAGCTCAGAAGAAGTAATCCTACATTAGCAGCGGCACGACATAGGAATCAATTCGCATCATGGTTTGACGAACGGGTAAGTTATGTTCATGTTCATCCATGATTAAAAGTTTGTTTATATAGTATTTATTTTGTCAAATTTAACCTGCTTATTGTTCTTTTAATTGTAGATAGCTCAGCTACGTATAGACAATCCTAACTGTATCAGTAATGACTTAGCTGCATTTGCACGAAAATCTGACAGACGTGTATCAGTATATTCAGCATGCATAGTCAATGGTGTGCGATTCTTAACGGAAGATCGCGATCATGATCGAACCACACAGAATTGTGGAATAAGCGTGGAGGGCGAGCACAAGGGTGAAATAATAGATTTTTTTGGTGTTCTGTATGAGGTTATAGAGTTGAGATATAGTGGTCTTCGATGGATTGTGTTATTCAAGTGTCGATGGTATGACTTAGGACGACACAGGCCAATTGTTATAGATCCTCAACTCGTCAGTGTCCACACTGGTCATGTATGGTAAGTGATCCTTATATTTTTGCAAAGCAAGCAAGACTAGTGTGGTATATTGATGATAACAAAATGAAAGAGCCTTGGCGAGTTGCAATAAGGGCTCAGCATAGGCATTTGTTTGATCCTGCACTTTTCACATGCCCGAACGATGAACATCTTGAGAATGAAGTCTGTGCAATTATTGAAAACGAAGCATATCAAATGCAAGCACCAGATAACATATTAGTGCTAGATGATATGATTGACATAGGACAATTACAAAGAGACGACTATGAACCTGAGGATGTTTCTGTTGTTGGATCGTCGATAAGGGCACGGACACGAGCACGATCCAATAATGACTTCATTAACGACGATGATGATAGCACTTCAAGGTCGAAGTCTTCTATGACTCCCGTCGAAGATGACTATATGGACACGAGTTTAGAATCTGAGAACAATAATTAATATGAATAAGTAATTCAATTTATTTTTTTTTGTTATATCATGTAATACTTGAGTTTTTTTTATTACGTACTGATTTAAATTATTTTAATCATTGCAGCATCATGACTGGTCCTGGACGTAGACATTCACGGGGTAGGCAGCAGGCTCCGCTTGATGATACACATCCTCACTTTAGCATTTTGCATGATGAGTCAGAGGATTTAGATGAGACTCAGTTGCCTGAGTCCACAGAGCAGACTAGTGCTCAGCCAGAGCTTGCCCAGCCGGAGGCCATGGTACCGCAGCATCATCCCCTTATAGGTACATCTCTATCAATTTATAAACCATATATATTTTTTTGTTATATGCATTTAGTGATACATGATATATGTTCATTTCACCAATTTTTACATGTAGGAACACAGCATCGACGTGCAGTGCGTGGTCCTAGTAGGGGTCTTGTTTTGGAAAAATATGTGCATACACATAATGAAAAACTGAAGGTACATATATTTCAAGATCATCCGGTTGGCACAGAGGCTAGTATCATCGCAAATGAGATCAGTTTGTATATGTGGAATCATTTTCCGTGGGCTGCTGAAAGTTTCAAGCATGTAGCTCCTCGATACCGTGATGCTCTAGTCTCTCACATCAAGGTAAGAATTAAATTTGGATGTCTTGCATATCATTACATGATCCATATTATTTTTGGTTATATAAATAATTTTTTATTATATGAATAATTTCATGTATTTGCTTTTTGGTATGATTACTGTGTAGGATAATATTGACTTCGAGGATTGCACTGACGAAGAAGTGACGGCATGTATTCTCAAAATGGCTGCAAATAGATACAGAGATCGACGATGTAGGCTTCATAAATACTGCAATGAGCTGCAGGCGAAGGAGATTGATCCTGTGACCCAGCCATACAGAAATTGGGCTGGGTCTAGTGACGATTGGCGGTGGTTATGTGAGCATTTTGGAAGTGAGGCATTTCAGGTATGTCTAGTGTTCCAAGTTTTTTTAATTATGTTATGTCCTTTATTGGTTATAATTGTATGTATTTTGTAGCGACGATCGGAGGCGAATAAGGTGAATAGGAGCAAGATTGATTCTATTCACACGCAAGGAAGTGCCTCTTTTGCACAGGGAATGAAGAGGATGGTATGTAACTACATTTGCAATCATACTTTGTAACTTTTTATTAAATATTTATATTATTTTGATATCTTTTTTTTCTTTTTTTTTTGTTTGAACAGGGACTATCCAGAGTCGACGCCTATGCTAAATTCTATCAAAACAAGAGTGGCGAGTTCGTGACCGAGGAGGCGAGGCAGCATCATGTAAGTATCATTACTCTATATTTTGAATACTTTTAAAGAGTTTGAAAAAAATTTATGATTTTATTTGGTTTATTGTGAAGAAAAAAATGTTAGAATTGAGAGAGCAGGCGACGAGGGAGGTGGGATCTGACGGTGACACTGGATCGCAGCAGGTTTGTTTGATGACAGATGATACGATTTTGGATACCGTCCTCGGACGGCAGCTAGGATCTGGTCATAGCATGCGGTCCAAAAAATCATGCAGTTCGTCATCCGGCCGGTCTGATGATGCATCGGTGCCAGAGGCAGTTAGGACATCCATGAGCATGATGCAAGATCAGATTAGTTACTGGATGAATCGTAGTCAGACGCTCGAGAGGATCGTAGCTGCGGTGGCGGGATGGCTCGGTATTGATGCTTCTGAGTTAGCACCTCTACAGTCACATGATGCCGCCTCTGCACCACCATCGCGACACATATCGGGTCAGGGATCGACGCCTGGAGAAGGGAACGAGGCCAACGAGTCAGATCATACTTAGTTTGTACTTATTTTAAATTTAAAATGGTGCATGGACTTATATTTTTGTATATGACAAAGATGGTTATGAAATTTTTTGATACTTGAAATTGGTCTTTTGACTTAGAATATTTTTATTGTGTTAACATACTGTTTATTTAAAATATATTTGATCAGATAATTTATATTTGAGCAGATTTTTTTGGAAAATAAATAAAAATTTTATTTTTTATCCAAAATTTATTTTAGTGATGAAATATTAATTTCGTCGCAAAAAAATTTATGAACCCAAAAAAAGTAAAACTTTTATTATTCATTGCGACGAAATTTTTTATTTCGTTGCTATTTTTGCGACGAAAAAATAGTTTCATCGCTAAAAATTATAACTTTTTGCGATAAAATTTTTATTTCATCATAATTATGGCGATGAATATTTTTATTTCGTCGCCCTTCTAGCAACGAA
Organism: Elaeis guineensis; assembly: GCF_000442705.2. NCBI lineage: Eukaryota > Viridiplantae > Streptophyta > Magnoliopsida > Arecales > Arecaceae > Elaeis > Elaeis guineensis. The sequence goes on from NC_025996.2 coordinate 36,595,682, forward strand.
ATTATTATTTCGTCACCATTATAGCGACGAAATTTTTTTTCGTCGCAATTATAGCAACGAACATTTTTTTCGTCGTAATTATTGTGACGAAATTATTTCGTTGCTATTTTTGCGACGAAAAAATAATTTCGTCGCTAAAAATTTTACCTTTTTGCGACGAAATTTTTATTTCATCACAATTATGGCGACGTATTTTTTATTTCGTCGCAATTATGGCGACGAATTTTTTTATTTCATCGCCCTTCTAGCGACGAAATTTTTATTTCGTTGCTATTATAGCGACGAAATTTTTTTTTCATCGCAATTATAGCAACGAATATTTTTTTCGTCGTAATTATTGCGACAAAATTTTTACGATAATTTTTTTTGCGATGAAATCCGTCGCTAAGTTTTGCGACGAATTTCATTTTCGTCACAAAAAATAAGAAAAAAAATTTTTTTAATCAAAATATTTAGCGATGAAATTTTTTTTCGTTGCAATTTTAGCGACAAAAATTTAAGCTCTTGCGACAAAATATTTTCATCGCTAATACAGCACATAACTTCGTCGTCTGGGTTTACTATTTTTTGCGACGAAATAAAATATTTTCGTCGCTAAGGTCTTTTGCTATGAGGCTTTCTCTACAAATTTTTAGCGACGATATATTTCATCGCAAATATGTTTAGCGACGAAAATATGATTTTTAGCGATGAAAAAATTTCGTCGCAAAAAATCAAATTTCTTGTAGTTATATCTCGACCATCCGAACTCTGTTTGAGATGATCTTGGGCTCGTTGGACTCTATTTTTCATCACGGACCTCGTTGTGGACTCAATATAGATCGAATCTTGAGACATCAAATCTTAACAATCTTTATCTCGATTCGATATTCGATCTCCTCTTAACTCTGAGAGCTTCTGGATCTCTTCGCCCTCATGCCCTTGGACAATCATCTGCTGACCATGGATGGGCAGACATGGGAGTCAAGCTAGGTCACTCGATTCCATCTCTGTCATATGCTGTGTTCCTCCTAATCTGGGACCTGCTCGGAGCATCATCTTGCGGTAATAGAAATCTCACCTTGTGAATCACCTTTCATCCTTCTGAATCTCCTATCTCATGCTCGATCTACCTCCACCAGGAACTCCACCTCGCTCTGAACTCCTCCTGGCTCCTAAAGCTCTACCTCGTACTGGGCTCTTTGCCAGATAATAATATTCTCTCCTCCTCTTTTTCTCCTCCAGAACAATCCTATCGCCGCATAGCACCTTCAGGATTTCTCCATCAGTTACAATCCTATAGCCTCTCGAATCCAGTCTACTCAGTGAGATAAGATTCCGTCTGAAATTGGATATGTATCGGACCTCCCCCAATCTCCTCACTACAGCATCATGTGTCCTCTAGCTGACCATCCTGATGACTCTGATCGCACAGCTTGATCCATCCTGTAGATAAACGTGCCCTCATTATTCTCTAGAGAGTCAAACTACTCCTTTCTACAACATACATGATAGGTGCATGCATAATCTAAAATCTATTGCTGGAAAGAAGTAGATACCTCATCAGATATCTCTAGGACATCTCCCTCTAAATCGCTACTAGCTGTCTCTACAGTAGCCATCGTCCGATCCCTGAGTTGAGAGCAATCTCTGGCTAGATACCCCAACTTGTCACACTGATAACACCTGGTTTTGCTCAAGTCCTTCTTGGACTTGGACCACCCTCGTCGCGATCTCCTGTCGCTCCGTCTACCACCTCCTGCTCCTCTAAAAACCACCAAAGGTGAGCTACCATCACCTGACCTCGAAGTCGAATTTTTCCTCCTGAGAACCTCATTCTGGAGAATCACCGCGGTGACCTCGTCCATCTTAATGGTGCTCTTCCCCACTAGAAGAGCAGTCATCAAGGACTCATACGAAGGTGGAAGCGATGCTAGAAAAATCAGCGCCTTGATCTTCTCCTCAACATTCTCACCAACGCTAAGGAGGTTAGTGAGGATCTTCTAGAAGTGCCTGAGATATTCCTACACGCTCTGTCCCTCAATCATCCGCAGCTGGTAGGACTGCCTCCAGAGGAAAAGAGTGTTGGTGAGAGATTTTGCCATGTACAACTCCTCGAGCTTCGACCACAGCTGATGTGCAAATCTTAAAATTTGTAAATAAAACCGCAAGCGCACGGTGTGCAGAGTAGCACGACCAGCGAGTATGGATCGATCCCACAGAGACTTGGTTTAAAAATAATTTTCAAATCTATGCTCAAGCGAGCTTTAACAAAAATCGAAAGTCGAAAGTTGTTTGCTAAAGACAATAAGACTAAGGATCTAGGGTTTTTGAATCCACTAGATCTAGATTAGGGAATTCTACCTAGAATTTTTTCTTATTGATCCTAACGACTACTCCTCTTGTCTTTTCCAAGCATAGATTATGAAGGGACTAAGGCCCAACGATAATCCATCAAGATTCTTTACAGGGGAGTAGTAACTAGGATCCCTTAGGATTTTCTCCTCCTATGCACTGAATCAAGCATGAACTATGAAGGGACTCTGATCCAACTGTAGTTCATCAAAAATTCTTGGCAAAAGAGGAAGAAAAAGAAATCCTAAGAAAAAGAAAGAACCCTATGTAAAATCCCTACTCATGATCTAGCTTCATCGCAAACCCTAGAAGGGATGCTTAGCTAGACATGATCTAAATCTACTTGCAAAATTTAAATGCAGAAAAATAAACTACCCTAATTTCATAAATTAAACTATCCTAATTGCATAAATTTAAACTGCATAATTTAAACTAACCTAATTGCATAAAATTAAATTGCATAAATTAAACTATCCTAATTGCAAGAAAAATAAATTGCATAATGTAAAGAGATGAAATTGCATAAAAATAAGATTTTATATAAAAAAAAAATTATTACAAAAATTTCAAAGCTCGAGACTTGAGAAGAGAGCTAAAAACCCCACTATTTAGGATTACAAGCTTGATCGGAAGGAAGAATACATAAAACAAGGGCCTTTGGGGGCTTTTTATAGGCATTTGGGGGTTATAAGGTTTTCAAAACTTTAGATGTGGGACTAAGAAGTTTTAGAGGGTTGTTAGGGGGGTTTATGGTGCGTCGATGGGTCCATGGTCCATGCGTCTATTGTTGTGGACCAGGCGGCTAACCAGATCACCAAATCAGTTGATTTTTGACCAATTTTGATCTGATTTGACTCGGATTTGACCCAATTGAGTCTTCTTTCTTCATTCTTCAATTTTTGGGTCAATTTAACTCCGTTTTGCATAAAATTTGCGCCGTTGGAATCCTCTTTCCTTGTTCTTTCTATTGATGATCTCTTCTTCTGCAAAATATAATAACAAGTATCAATTTCTTAATAAAGTTAGATAATTTAGATATTAATTGATACTTTTTATGTCAATTTGTGACATAAATCATACCCCCCAACTTAATCATTGCTAGTCCCTTAGTACTTGTGTGAGTGATAACTAACTTAGTATTTCAATATTAACTTGTACAGGCCAATTGTATCATTTTTCATAACTTAGTTTGATTAATTTTCTATACACCCCAGATTAAACAAAGAACTAAGGTAGCTTTCACACTGTTTTCTTTTTTTTTTTTTTTTTTTTTTGCTGAGCATCCTGGCCTTCCCACCATCATTTGATGCGAATCTCAACACTTGACTTAGGTAAAGAGACCCGGTTACTAAGCTTAGGGCAATCCATATTTACTCTGTGTTTTGTATTTTATTTCAAGCAGGTAGCTCTTTCCTTAAATTTAAATTTCTTCAATTGGGGTGTTGAGAAAATTATCTAATTTAAATAATACTCAAATCCTTAATTGGCCTTAAAATTAACACCTACTTTACCTTGTTAGTGTGCATGTGCAATTGAAAGTACTAATAGTCTTTAAATGACCTAAGCCACCAAGAGTCTAACCAGCTAATCTTCTCCATGACTCACTACATTAGCAAATACTTTCTAACTTACTCTTATTTCTTTTATAGATTAATTTATTTCATATATATATATATATTTTTTATTTTTTTTACATAATATATTAAATGCAAGAAATAACTCATAGTGGAAGGAAAAGGAAATGATAACACCTGATTTTGTTCAAGCTCTCCCCCCAACTTGACCGACATTGTCCCCAATGGAGTTTATCTAATTTATTTGTCCTAAGCAAACTCGAAGCAACTTAATCAGAATAAGTTGGTTCATAAAGAACCATGGCATCTTCAACAGTCTTGACAGGTAATTCTAAGAATGGTTTTAATCGTTGACCATTAACTTTAAAGATAACACCATTACTTGGGTTTTCAATCTCAACAGCTCCGTGTGAAAAGACTTCCTTTACTAAAAATGGTCCTGTCCATCTAGACCTAAGCTTTCCTGAAAACAGATGTAATCTAGAGTTATATAAGAGCACCTTTTGTCCGATATTGAAAGTTTTTCTTATAATTGATTGATCATGAAATGCTTTGGTTCGTTCCTTGTATATCCTTGCATTTTCATAGGCTTCATTTCTAAGTTCTTCTAATTCATTCAATTGAAGCTTCCTATGGTTTCCAACATCGTTCAAATTTGTATTTAGTTGTTTGATGGCCCACATGGCTTTGTGTTCTATCTCAATAGGCAAGTGACATGGTTTACCAAACATAATCCTATAAGGAGACATTCCTAGATTGGTCTTGAAAGTGGTTCGGTATGCCCAAAGTGCATCAATTAATTTCAAAGACCAATCCTTTCTATTGGCACTAACAGTTTTTTTCAGGATCTGTTTGATTTGTCGGTTTGACACTTCAACTTGCCCACTAGTTTGAGGATGATATGGTGTAGCTAATTTATGGGTGACATTATACTTTTTCATCAATGTTGCAAAAGGTCGGTTACAAAAATGGGTTCTCCGATCACTAATGATTGCCCTAGGAATACCGAAACGGGAGAGAATATTTTCTTTAAGAAACTTAATGACCATTTTGCTATCGGGTGTTCTACATGCAATTGCTTCTACCCACTTTGAAACATAATCAACTGCTACTAGAATATATTCATTTCCAAAAGAATTTGGAAATGGTCCCATGAAATCGATCCCCCAAACATCAAAAACTTCAACTACCAAGATTGGGTTGAGTGGCATCATGTGTCGCTTGGTGATTCGACCCATTTTCTGACATTGAGCACAACTTTTACAATATTCATGAGCATCCTTAAACAAATTGGGCCAATAAAAACCACATTGGAGAACCTTAGCAGCAGTTTTCTTAGACGCGAAGTGACCCCCACATACTTGATCATGACAAAAAGATAAAATATTCATGACTTCGTTATCTGGGATACACCTTCTAATAATTTGATCAGGACATTGTTTAAAAAGATAAGGATCATCCCAAATGAAACACTTCACTTGGGCAAAGAATTTATATTTATCCTGCTTAGTCCAATGAGAAGGTATCTTACCTATGGCTAAATAATTTACAATATCAGCAAACCAAGATTCAGTAGACACAGATATGAGTTGCTCATCTGGGAAAGATTCATTGATGGGTGGTTCACTAGATGGTATGACTGAAATTCGGGACAAATGATCTGCTACAACGTTCTCAGTGCCTTTCTTGCCCCTAATTTCTAGGTCAAATTCTTGAAGGAGCAAAATCCATCTGATTAAGTGTGCCTTGGCATCCTTCTTTGCTAGGAGATGTCTAATGGCTGAGTGATCGGTGTAAACAATGGTGTGGGTCCCAACCAAATAAGATCTAAATTTTTCTAAAGCAAAGACAACGGTAAGGAACTCCTTCTCAGTTGTGGTGTAGTTAAGCTGCGCATCATTTAAGGTTTTTGTTGCTCCTAGATTGATTTTGATGATTACAAAGCAGATTGAAGGGATACAAATAATTTTAAATTGAAAAAGTCCTTATGCTCTTCAAGGGCAAAATCATAATTTTGCTAAAATCCTGATTTGACAGTACCATTTGGTAGAACAAATGATTTGAAATCTATTGGTGAAAATTTCATTGTTTTTGGACTTATATTTTTGAAGTTATGAAGGTTTGAAGTGCATGAGTCGACTCATGAGTCAACTCGTGACACTATGAGCTGATTGGCACGCAAAAATTACCCATGGCATGCTGGATTTTTGGCTTGGCACGACCTGTGAGTCGACTCATGAGTCGACCCCCAGGCATGAGTCGACCCTCATGAGTCGACCCCTGAAGCATGAGTCGACTCATGAGTCGACCCCTGCGACGGAAATCGTCCGCAACGGCTAGTTTTTTGCCCGTTTTAATTGTCTTTTATGCTTCCTAAAAATGCTCTAACGGCTCTTTATCTGCCTAATATGTTTTCTCTTATTTCTTATTGCTATAAAAGGTTTCAAATGGTGAAAAGAAATTACAGATCAAATATATATAAAAAGAGGATCGAGAGACACAAAAAAAATACAATTGAGAGGATCCAAAATACAAGAGGTGATCAACGAGATACTCTAGAGAAAAGAAAAAGAGGATCCAAAATCTACACGAGAGAGACAAGTGATCCACAATATACATGAGAGATTGTGAAAGAGATTCAAGAGCATTCAAAGAAAGGATTTCTCACGCCTATTGTTCAACCTTGATCAAGAGATCTTTCAAAGCCTTCAAGAAGTCTTCAATCAAAGATCATCTTCTTCTCAAGCATTCATTCAAGCGTTCATCCACCTTGAAAAAATCCAAAAAGGGGATTCTTCATTTGAGTAAAGTATTTTTATTGTTATATTCGCTCATTTAAGGAGCTGTTATTGTATTAATTTGTGCTCTAAGCTATTTTACTCTTTGTGAGTATTTGTTCTTATTTTTGGAGGATTTTTAAAACAAGGGAAGGTTGATCCGAACCTGAAATCGGAGTGTTTTGGATTGACTTGTACCCGAGAAACAAGTGAACTAGCTTGGGATAGCTAGTGTCAGAGTTTCCGACGTTTGTATTCAGGTTGAATACAAGTATAGTGGATTAGAATTCCCAAGTAGGAGCTTGGGGAGTGGATGTAAGTGCAAGGTTGGCACCGAACCACTATAAATCCTTGTGTTTGTGGTGTGCTTTATTGTTTCGCTTTGTTTCTTTATCATATCCTTGCATTCTTGCTTTAGGAAATTAATCTTGATTTAAAGTCTTTGTTCTCATTCATCATAAGTAATTGATTAAGCCTAAAATTTTTAAGAAACCCAATTCACCCCCCCCTCTTGGGTTGCATAGCTGGGCAACAAGTGGTATCAAAGCCCGGTGCTCTAGCCCTTCTTTGATCTAAAAATCAAAGAGCCAAAGATCTATGGCAACCCATGTCGGTACTTCTCTAGCCGAGGGGCAATCTACAAACCGACCTCCACTTTTCAATGGGTCTAATTACACCTATTGGAAAGCTCGGATGAAGATATTCATACAAGCACTCGACTATGATATGTGGAGTATCATAGTGAACGGTCCTCACACACCCACCAAGATTATAGATGGTGAGGAGTCAACCAAACCCGAGAAAGAATGGGATGAGGTTGATAAGAAATTGGCACAATTAAATGCCAAAGCTATGAATATTCTTTATTGTGCACTAGATGCAAATGAATTTAATCGCATTTCTACTTGTGCATCTGCTAAAGAAATATGGGATAGGTTAGAAGTAACCCATGAGCGAACAAGTCAAGTAAAAGAGTCTAAAATAAACATGCTTGTACATAAATATGAATTGTTTAAAATAGAGCATGATGAGTCCATAACTGCTATGTTTACTCATTTTACTGATATAATTAATGGTTTGAAGAGTCTTGGCAAATCTTATACTAACAGTGAACTAGTAAGGAAGATTCTCAGGTCATTGTTAAGAACTTGGGAAGCCAAGGTGACTGCCATCCAAGAAGCAAAGGACTTGAACACTTTACCTCTAGAAGAGCTTCTTGGATCCTTGATGACTCATGAACTTAACATGAAGCAACATCAAGAGGATGAAGTCAAAAAGAAAAGAACCATTGCCCTTAAATCCACAGCTTCGCCTGATTATGAAACGGATGACACTGAAGATGAAGAACAGGATGAAGAAATGGCACTCATCACCCAGAGATTCAAGAAGTTCCTAAGAAAAAGGAAACAGGGGATGAGAAAGAAGTTCACTAAAGGGGAACAAACCAAAGAGAAAGAGAAAGATCAACCCCTTATATGCTACGAGTGCAAGAAGCTGGGACATTTCAGATCCGAATGTCCACAACTGAAGAAAGGTCCAAAAAGGTTCAAAAAGAAAGCAATGATGGCGACTTGGAGTGCGAGTGATGACTCAAGCTCCGACGAGGAAACCTCAACAGAACAAGCCAACCTGTGCCTGATGGCACACGAAGATGAGGTAACTTCTGAATCCACTAGTGAATTTACTTTTGAAGAATTGCATGAAGCATTCTATGATTTAATAGATGAATTAAAGAAACTAAGGATGAAAAATAAAGAACTGAAATTGGAAAATCAGTCCTTAGTGAAACAAGCTGAAAACCTTTCAAATGAAAAATCCATCTTGATTCAAGAAAATCAAAGCTTAAAGAATGAAATTAACAAGCTGAAACCTATAGTAGATAAGTTCACCTTAAGTTCAAACAAACTAAATATGATCCTTGATAATCAAAAAGCTGTATATGATAAGGCTGGACTTGGATATAATCCCTTGAAGAAATAAAAATTTCTGAAGAATATTTATGTAAATTATTCAAGTAACAAGTCTGCAAATATTACTTATTTCAAATGTGGTAGAATAGGACATAAATCATACACATGCCTCAAATCTACAAACACAACTATAAAGAAAATATGGGTTCCAAAAGGAACCATTCTGACTAACCTAAAAGGACCCAAGAAAGCTTGGGTACCTAAGACAGAAACTTGACCTTTGCTTGCAGGTGTGTCTAGCATCCCAAGGAGGAAACAGGAAATGGTATCTTGACAGTGGATGCTCGAGACACATGACTGGTGATGAATCACAATTCATCACGTTTGATGCTAAGGATGGAAGGATGGTCACCTTTGGAGATAATGGCAAAGGAAAGATCATCGGGATAGGTAACATTGGTATCACTCCCTCCAAATACATTGAGAATATTTTATTAGTTAAAGGTTTAAAGCATAACTTACTTAGCATTAGTCAATTCTGTGATAAAGGATATAAAGTAGTTTTTGAATCATCTGTTTGCATTGTGACTAGTCCTATTAACGATGGCATCAAATTTATAGGACATAGGCATGGCAATGTTTATATGGTAGATTTAAATGAATTAGCCAAATTAGACATGCAATGCCTAATATCCTTGAATGCTAAAATTAATGAGACTAGTTGGCTGTGGCATCGTAGACTTGCACATATTAGCATGCATTCTCTTTCAAAATTAATTAAAAAGGAATTAATTCTTGATTTGCCAAAATTGAATTTTGAAAAGGATAGAATTTGTAATGCATGCCAATTAAGTAAATAAACTAGAGTTTCATTTAAATCCAAAAATACTGTTTCAACTTCTAGACCTTTAGAGCTCTTGCATATGGACTTATTTGGACCAACTAGAACCACTAGTCTAGGAGAAAAATGATATGGCTTTGTAATTATAGATGATTACTCTCGTTTTACTTGGGTTTTCTTCTTGGCACACAAAAATAAAACTTTTCATATTTTCACAAAATTTCATCGAAAAGTCACTAATGAAAAAGGGTTTACAATTCAAAATATTAGAAGTGATCATGGAACTGAATTTGAAAATCAAGATTTTGAAAATTTTTGTGATGAAAATGGAATTGGCCATAACTTCTCTGCTCCTAGGACACCCCAACAAAATGGGGTAGTTGAAAGAAAAAACAGAACCTTAGAAGAAATGGCCCGTACCATGCTTTGTGAAAGCAACCTTCCAAGATATTTTTGGACGGAAGCAATTAACACAGCATGTTACATTTTAAATCGTGCATTGATTAGACAATTTTTAAAGAAAACCCCCTATGAACTTTGGAAAGGAAGAAAACCAAATATTGCATATTTTCATGTCTTTGGTTGCCGATGTTTTGTATTAAATAATGGCAAAGAAAAACTTGGTAAATTTGATGCAAAATCAGATGAAGCAATTTTTCTAGGTTACTCCTCCACTAGTAAAATATTTAGAGTTTTCAACAAAAGAACTTTAGTAGTTGAGGAGTCCATACATGTTGTTTTTGATGAATCTAACGATCTTCCTTCAAGGATGAATGAGAGTGTTGATGATGCAGATCTACTAATAGAAGGTATGAAGGAGATCACTCTGAAAGATTCAGCAACTCCAGAAGACAAGGATCAAGAAAACGAACAAGATGAGAGAGGTGAAGAAATTCAAGAACAACCTCAAGGTACAAATAACCTACCCAAGGAATGGAGGTATGTTCACAACCACCCTAAGGAGTTAATTATTGGTAATCCTATGCATGGGGTAAAAATCCGTTCTTCACTTAGAGATGTAGTTAATCATTGTGCTTTTGTATCTCATCTTGAACCTAAAACTTTTGAAGAAGCTGAAAATGATCATAATTGGATTAATGCTATGCAAGAGGAACTTAATCAATTTCAAAGACATAATATTTGGACCTTAGTATCAAGACCTAAAGATTATTCAATAATTGGCACAAAATGGGTCTTTAGAAACAAATTAGATGAGCATGAAAATGTAATTAGAAATAAAGCAAGACTGGTTGCTAAGGGATATAATCAAGAAGAAGAAATTGATTTTGATGAAACCTTTGCACCTGTTGCTAGATTAGAAGCTATTAGACTTCTACTTGCATATGCTTGCTTTATGAAATTTAAGTTATTTCAAATAGATGTTAAAAGTATATTTTTAAATGGATATATTGCTGAAGAAGTATATGTAGAACAACCCCCTGGATTTGAAAATCATGCTTTTCCTAATCATGTCTTTAGATTAAATAAAGCTTTATATGGATTAAAACAAGCACCTAGAGCATGGTATGAAAGGCTAAGCAAATTTCTACTAAATAATGGTTTTACAAGAGGTAATGTAGATACAACCCTATTTATTAAAAGAAATCAAAATGATATGCTAATTATACAAATTTATGTTGATGACATAATTTTTGGGTCTACTAATGAATCCCTTTGTCAAGACTTTGCTAAGCTTATGCAGGGAGAGTTCGAGATGAGCATGATGGGAGAACTCACCTTCTTCCTCGGACTCCAAATCAAACAATCAAAAGAGGAAATCTCCATCACCCAAAGCAAGTACACTAAGGAACTACTAAAAAGATTTGGAATGGAGAACTGCAAACCAATTGGCACACCAATGAGTCCCTCAAGTAAGCTTGACAAGGATGATGAAGGTAAATGTGTAGACTTAAAATACTATAGAGGTATGATTGGCTCATTATTATATTTAACTGCAAGTAGGCCTGATATCATGTTTAGTGTTTGTTTATGTGCTAGATATCAATCTAATCCTAAAGAATCTCGTTTGAATGCTGTTAAAAGAATCCTTAGATACTTAAATGGTACTCAAACTCTAGGATTATGGTACTCTAAGGACTCACAAATTAATTTATTAGGATATTCAGATGCTGATTTTGCTGGATGCAAATTAGATAGAAAAAGCACAAGTAAAACTTGCCAATTTTTTGGAGTTAACCTAATCTCATGGTTTAGCAAGAAACAAAATTCGGTGGCACTGTCTACGGCTGAGGTCGAATACATTGCAGCCGGAAGTTGTTGTGCTCAAATCTTGTAGATTAAGCAACAACTCGAAGATTTTGGAATCAAACTTAATGAAACACCAATAAGATGTGACAACACAAGTGCCATAAATCTATCTAAAAATCCAATTCAACACTCAAGATCCAAACATATTGAAATAAGACATCATTTTATAAGAGAACATGTTCAAAACAAAAATATAATTCTTGAATATGTTTGCACTGAAAATCAATTAGCTGATATCTTTACAAAGGCCCTTAGTGAGGATAGATTCTGTGAAATTAGGAGAAATCTAAGAATTCTAGATCCATATGCCTAAAATTTCTCAATTTCCAAAGAATTGATATCAAAAACTCTTAGAGCTCAATTTTCAACATCTATCCTGATTCCAAAAGCTCAAATTTATCATTCTAAAAACTTATCTTTGAGCAAAACTTCTTCTCCCAAAATTTTAAATTTTTTTGGGATTTATTCACATTTTTTCTGATTTTCTGAACCTCATGAGTCGACCCCCATGAGTCGACTCAATGGCAAACTTGTAAATCCCACCAACTTCAAACGGGTTCATTGTTTTTATAAGGGACCCTGTTCGTGAGACGACTCATCTTCTCATCGTCCTCCTTCCAAAAGCTGACTTCTCAAATTTTTTTGCTCCAAATCCAAGGATCCAATTCGAAGCACTTCTCCCTCCTCCTCTCCACCAAAAATCGCTACCTTGGAAAGGGATTTTTTGTGCTTTCTCGCATTATTTGGCGCGGTTGGAACGTGCCCTAGCACTTCACCGATCTTCCCAAATCCACTTCTTTTCTCCACCAAAATCCTTCTTCACTCTCTTGTGATCCCTCCTTCACTCATTCACTTGAACCTCCAAGTCTACTTGCCCTGCTATTGAAGTGAATATGGCTCCAAAGATGAAGCTTCCCCAAAGAAGAAAGTCAATCCGTGAGCCTGAAGAAATTGTCCGAAAGAAAAGGCATGCTCAGTCTTCCACTGCTTCCACTTCAGTATCTGCTCAAGATCCCCCTCAATCCTCCATAAGCCCCAGTAAGAACCCTCTTTCTGATAGAAAAGTAGAAACCGAGAAAAATATAGATTTTCGGTTCTTTGAAGATGAGGGATTTACTTTTGCTACCAAGATTAAAAACCAAGGATGGGGTTTCTATTGCTCCCTTAAGGAAGTCACCTATGTTGACCTAGTTAGAGAATTCTACCAGAACCTACATTATGGAAATGGGTCAGTGACTTCAACAGTCAAGGGAATTGATATCTGCTTGGACTCTAGGATATTGGGAGAAATATTACATTTGCCTAGTGAAGGTTATTCTCATATGGAACTCCCAGTAAAAGAAGAGGGGATCAGAATTATTTTAGGAGAAACTTATTCAGGAAGTTTAAACAAATTGGAAGCAAAGATTTTGTCTATTGAGATGAGGATCCTGCATCAGATGGTAACAAAGCTCTTCTTTCCTAGGAGTGGTAGGCATGATCTACTGTCTGGCAGAGATATATGTATCATATTTCATGTCATCACTCAGACCCCCCTGAACCTCCCTGCACTTATGATAGAGGCCATGAGAGAAACTTTGAACAGATCCAAGGCACACTTGCCTTATGGAATGGCCCTTACTAGAGTATTTAGGAGGTTTGGAGTTAGCTGTGAGGGGGAGGCACCTACCAAGCTATCTCATGTAGACACTTTCAACCAACACAGCCTGCACCGAATGGGATTTACAAAGACTGATGGTGGTTGGATCAAGGGCTCTGAAGAAAGAGCTGAGGATAGAGCTGAAACAAGAGCTGAAGACAGAACTGAAGGGAGAGTAGAAGAAGAAGGTCCATCTTCTCCTGTACATGACTTCAGGGCAGCATCACCAGATACCCAGTTCATTCCTGATACAGAGGATGGCCCTTCAGAGTTTACTAGGATGCCCACACCAGTGTATCAGCCAGAGAGCAGAGCACCTCATTCAGAGTTCAGACTGGCTGACGATCAGATAGAGCATATTTCACAGCGTGTGGCTGCCTTGCTATCCAGCCAGTGGAGTAGTACTTCTTTTGCACCGAGAGCTACTTCTTCTGATCAGACCATGACTCCCCACATATCCACTGTATTTCAGATGATATCAGATCAGTCCATCCGGATTCAGCAACTTGAAGACACAGTCTGGAGATTGACTGGCAGAGTTCTTGACTTGCAGGGGCAAGTCCTTGCTTTGGCCCATCCTCAGCCACAGGAGTCTACTATTGAGGTCATAGACCTCACTGCAGAGGCTGGAAGGCTCAGAGGAACACTAGAGGGAGGATATGAGTTACTGAGGAGAGAGATCCGAGGATCGAGTGAGCAAGCATCCACTCAGTTCACTGCTCTACTTCAATCTGTTTCCAGAGCATTAAACGTACTTGATTCCATCAGACTCACCCTTTCTGTTCAGTCCTTAGCCTCTCAGCGTTCTCAGCCACCCAGTTCATCTCGCTCTCCTGCTCGTGCCAGAGGCAGACGGGGCAGAGGACGCACTTCTGATCCATCAGCTTCTCATACCATATCTGATGACTCCGATCCATGACTTTGTCTTGATCATTACTAGATCCTAGGTGTTAGTGTTTTGTTCTAGGATCTGTATCTGGGGGCCATGTATTGACAATTAGCTGTTTGACTTTTATAATATGAACTATGTATTGAAACAATTATGGTTTTAATGGAATCAGCTTTTACTTATATTTCTACATTTTTATAATGATGTTGATCATATTTTGGTTATATATATTCTCCTTGTTGAAATATTGTCTTCTCTTTGTTGTTGTTTGCTGTTAATAATTGCTGTATTAAGGGGGAGCAAACATCTGTGATTAACTCTAAAGGGGGAGAAATTAAAGAATTTTTCAGAAAAAGAAGAAGTTAATCATGTTTGATGATGTCAAAAAGGGGGAGAAATTATTAAACAAAAATTAAAGAGAAATTTGGTATCAGACAGAAATTAAACAAAAAGCCATCCATCGAAAGCAAAACCATAAATTATGGGCAATTAAAGAAAAAGCAATCAAAACCACAAATTATGAGAAATTAATGAATGAATTGAAAATTTAAAGAACAATATCAAAAATACACTGCAAGTACAATGCAAATAAGTAACTTTTAAATTACTTCTTTATATATGTTCTGATTTGCATTAAAAATTTAAATATGCTCTGATATACTTCAAAATTACAACTTGCTCTGTTACATCTCTTGAAATTTTATTTACCTTGATACATCTTAAGAAATTTAACTTACTCTGATACATCTTAAATTTTTTTTTAACTTGCTCTGATACATTATAAAACTTGCTCTGATACATTATAAAACTTGCTCTGATACATTATAAAATTTTCTCTGATACATTGTAAAATTTTTCTGATAACTTTGTAAAATTATTTTTCTTGCTCTGATACATTGCAAAATTTATTTTTCTCTTGCTTTGATACATCTTAAACTCAAAATGATCTAATAAAGTTTTCAAATCAACTCTTAAACATGCTTTGGCACACATAATTATTTTTTTGTATCAAAAAGCAATTAAAGTACATAAGTATTTTTTTGCTCTGATGCTAAAACTAAAATCAAATGAAAATAAAATTTTCAAAATACAGCTTAATCTGATAACAAAAATAAGTTTTTCGCTCTAACACCAAAATCACATAATCCAATGAGCATATCATCAAATCCTTAAGCAAATGGACAAATTATTTTTGTAAATGACCATTTATATTACATGCCAAAAGAATCATACTCTTTTCAAGCATATACATCTATAATGCATTCTTTTGAAATTAGTGTTTCACATAAATGCTTTTGTTCAAATATTTTATCATCATCAAAAAGGGAGAGATTGTTGCTCCTAGATTGATTTTGATGATTACAAAGCAGATTGAAGGGATACAAATAATTTTAAATTGAAAAAGTCCTTATGCTCTTCAAGGGCAAAATCGTAATTTTGCTAAAATCCTGATTTGACAGTACCATTTGGTAGAACAAATGATTTGAAATTTATTGGTAAAAATTTTATTATTTTTGGACTTATATTTTTGAAGTTATGAAGGTTTGAAGTGCATGAGTCGACTCATGAGTCAACTCATGACACTATGAGCTGATTGGCACGCAAAAATTACCCATGGCACGCTGGATTTTTGGCTTGGCACGATCTGTGAGTCGACTCATGAGTCGACCCCCAGGCATGAGTCGACCCTCATGAGTCGACCCCTGAAGCATGAGTCGACTCATGAGTCGACCCCTGCGACGGAAATCGTCCGCAACGACTAGTTTTTTGCCCGTTTTAATTGCCTTTTATGCTTC
>NC_025996.2:36611809-36640711 GCF_000442705.2 Elaeis guineensis
CTAAAAATGCTCTAACGGCTCTTTATCTGTCTAATATGTTTTCTCTTATTTTTTATTGCTATAAAAGGTTTCAAATGGTGAAAAAAAATTGCAGATCAAATATATATAAAAAGAGGATCGAGAGACACAAAAAAAATACAATTGAGAGGATCCAAAATACAAGAGGTGATCAACGAGATACTCTAGAGAAAAGGAAAAGAGGATCCAAAATCTACACGAGAGAGACAAGTGATCCACAATATACATGAGAGATTGTGAAAGAGATTCAAGAGCATTCAAAGAAAGGATTTCTCACGCCTATTGTTCAACCTTGATCAAGAGATCTTTCAAAGCCTTCAAGAAGTCTTCAATCAAAGATCATCTTCTTCTCAAGCATTCATTCAAGCGTTCATCCACCTTGAGAAAATCCAAAAAGGAGATTCTTCATTTGAGTAAAGTATTTTTATTGTTATATTCGCTCATTTAAGGAGCTGTTATTGTATTAATTTGTGCTCTAAGCTATTTTACTCTTTGTGAGTATTTGTTCTTGTTTTTGGAGGATTTCCAAAACAAGGGAAGGTTGATCCGAACCTGAAATCGGAGTGTTTTGGGTTGACTTGTACCCGAAAAATAAGTGGACTAGCTTGGGATAGTAGTGTCGGAGTTTTCGATGTTTGTATTCAGGTTGAATACAAGTATAGTGGATTAGAATTCCCAAGTAGGAGCTTGGGAAGTGGATGTAGGTGCAAGGTTGGCACCGAACCACTATAAATCCTTGTGTTTGTGGTGTGCTTTATTGTTTCTCTTTGTTTCTTTATCATATCCTTGCATTCTTGCTTTAGAAAATTAATCTTGATTTAAAGTCTTTGTTCTCATTCATCATAAGTAATTGATTAAGCCTAAAATTTTTAAGAAACCCAATTCACCCCCCCCTCTTGGGTTGCATAGCTGGGCAACAGTTTTACTTGCATAATATATCACTCTAGGCAGCTTATTTATTCGTTGACCTAAGATTGCACCCACAACATGATCGGACGCATCACACATTAATTCAAATGGTTCAGACCAGACAGGAGGATGAATGATTGGAGCTGATACAAGTGCATTTTTTAGAAATTCAAAGG
Source organism: Elaeis guineensis (assembly GCF_000442705.2). Taxonomy (NCBI): domain Eukaryota; kingdom Viridiplantae; phylum Streptophyta; class Magnoliopsida; order Arecales; family Arecaceae; genus Elaeis; species Elaeis guineensis. Next base: position 36,612,913 of record NC_025996.2, read on the forward strand.
ATTCCAAGCACTCATGAGTAAATTCAAATTTGGTATCCTTTGCCAAAAGATTAGTCAGTGGACGTGCTACTTTGCTAAAGTTGACAATAAACCTTCTATAGAATCCAGCATGACCTAAAAATGAACGTATTTCTTTCACAGATTTAGGTGGTGGAAGACTTGCAATTAGATCTATTTTGGCCTTGTCCACTTCAATCCCCTTTTTAGAAATGACATGGCCAAGAACTATTCCCTGTTTGACCATAAACTGACATTTTTCCCAGTTGAGAACTAGGTGCTTCTCCTTACATCGTTCTAGAACTAATTGCAGGTGATTCAGACACTCGGAGAAGGTTAGGCCAAAAACAGAAAAGTCATCCATAAAAATTTCTAAAATCGTTCTATCATATCTGAAAACATGCTGATCATGCATCTCTGGAAGGTTGCCGGTGCATTACATAGTCCAAAGGGCATTCGTCTATAGGCAAAAGTACCAAATGGACAGGTGAATGTAGTCTTTTCTTGATCTTCAGCGGCTATGGAGATCTGGTTGTAACCGGAGAATCCATCAAGAAAACAGTAAAACTCTTGTCCGGCTAGTCTTTCCAACATTTGATCAATAAATGGCAAAGGAAAGTGATCTTTCCTTGTTGCAGCATTCAACTTTCTATAGTCTATACAGACCCTCCATCCCGTTTGGGTCCTAGTTGGGATAAGTTCGTTTGCATCATTTTGGACCACTGTTATCCCAGATTTCTTGGGTACTACTTGAACTGGGCTTACCCAAGAGCTATCAGAAATAGGATAAATTATTCCACTATCTAGGAGTTTCAGAATCTCCTTTTTAACTACATCCTTCATAACTGGATTAAGCCTTCTTTGGGCTTCTCTTGTTGGTTTAGCCTCTTCCTCTAAGTATATTCTATGTTGAACTATAGAAGGGCTTATTCCTTTGATATCTACTATGGTCCAACCTATTGCTTCTTGATTTGCTTTTAGAACTGACACTAACTCCTCCTCTTGCTTGGGATCTAGGTCTGATGCAATAATTACAGGCAAAGTTTCTTTGGGTCCTAGATATGCATACTTGAGATGTTCTGGGAGGGGTTTCAGTTCTAAAATGGGTGCTTCCTCTATCGATGGTTTAGGTGATGATTTCACCATCTCAATGATTGGTTCAGTAGGAAGTGTCGATTCTTGATTAATCTGATTTTTTTTAAGTATTTTATTGACATCCTCAGACTCATGGATTAACCAGGGGTTAGACTCTAGGTCGACTTCATCATCACTAATGTCAATGGATTCATAAATACCATCTTGGACTACATTGACATCAGCATGAGAAGAGGATTCCTGTTCTAAGTTAAAAACATTAAGCTCAATGGTCATATTCCCAAAGGATAACTTCATTAGACCTTTTCGACAATTGATTTCAGCATTGGCCGTAGCTAAGAATAGTCTTCCTAAAATGACAGGTATATGTCCTTTAGGATTCGTAACTGGCTCAGTCTCTAAAATAATAAAATCTACAGGAAAAATAAAATTTTCAACCTTTATCAGAACATCCTCGACCATTCCCTTAGGGATCCTGAGAGATCTATCGGCTAACTGTAATGTGATCCCAGTAGGTTGAAGTTTTTCTAATCCTAGTTGTTCATACACCGAATATGGAAGGATATTCACACTAGCTCCTAGATCTAGCAAGGTCTTTTTTATATTGGTTTCTCCAATAACACAAGAAATTGTTGGAGCTCCAGGGTCCTTATATTTAATTGGCACATGGCTAGATAGGTATGAACTGACACTTGCAGCCAAAAATGCTTTCTTTGGTACATTAGTGGTCCTTTTCCTAGTGCAAAGATCTTTTAAAAATTTGGCATAAGTTGGAACCTGATGGATTATATCTAAAAGAGGAATATTAATTTGGACTTGTTTAAATACCTCTAAAATTTTGTCTAAATGTTCAGATTTATTGGATTTCAGTCTGTTTGGAAAAGGAGCTCTAGGACTTTTAAGTACTGGACTAGGTGAATTTTCAGTTTCTGGTGCTTGAGGTTGAAAGGTAGTAGTTTTAGAAGGTGACTCGGCAGATGAGTCATCTATATCATCAAGTGCAACTACGTTATTGTCTATTTGTTTTCCTGATCTTAAGGTATGAATGGCATTTACACCATTAACTTGGTTTCCTTGTTGGGGTCGTGGACCATTTTGGTTCCTAGGATTTGGCTCAAGTTGGCTAGGTAACCTACCATGTTCTCGTTCACTAATGGTCGAAGCCAGCTGACTTACATGCATTTCCAGACGGGCTATAGCTTGGGTGTTATTATTTATGAGTTGACCCGTGGTTTGCATAAAGCTGGTATGTGTCTTCATCATGGCTTCTAGGCTTTTCTCTAAAGAGGTAATTTTCTTGTCATTATCATGGAAGCCTGGTGGGTTGTTCATTACTGGGTTGGACCTTAGATTTTGCTGATTGAAATTTGGATTGCCTACATTAGGATTCTGGGACCATGAGAAATTCGGGTGATTCCTCCAACCTGGGTTATATGTGGGTGCATAAGCATTGTTCAATGGTCCTTGATAGGTGGCATTCACCTGTGCACACTCATTCGAGTAGGAACATTCTTCTAAGACATGGTCTGGTGCATTGCACCCTTTACACATGGGTGCAGATATTTGATTTACATTGGCTGGTCTCTGTAATTCTAAGGCTTCCAATCTACGTGTTAAGGTTGCAATCTTGGCCTCTGATGCTAGGGTTGGTTGAATTTGATGCATTCCTCCTCTTGAAGGTGTAGCTTTATCAGGTTCCCTAGTTGTTTTCCACTGTAAATTTTTCTCGGCTAGGTCTTCTAAGAATTGCCAAGCTTCAGTAGTTTCTTTATCCATAAATTGGCCTTGGCACATGGACTCTAGCATGGTTCTTGAGTTTTAATCTAACCCCTCATAGATGATCTGGCATAGTCTCCAAGTTTCTATTCCATGGTGTGGGCATTGGGTCAAAAGATTCTTGAAACGATAAAAGTACTTCCAAAATGATTCACCAGCTAGTTGGTAAAATTGATTTATTTCATTCCTAATCCTAGCTGTTTTATGATGGAGAAAATACTTTTTTAAAAATGTTCTCACAAAGCCCTCCCAGGTAGTGACAGAATAGTTTGGCAGACTATAAAGCCACTTCTTAGCATTGTCCTTAAGGGCAAAGTTGATTAATCTAAGTTTGACCTCATCCTCTGTTAATTGCAGTTTCATGGTTGCACATACCTCCTCAAATTCTCTAATAAATATATAAGCATCATCTAATCCTGTGAATTTTGGAAGCATATTTATGATTTGAGGTTTGATTTCAAAATTGTTAGCTGTGGGTTGTGGCAACCTGATACAAGATAGTTGGATGGAGTCAACTGGATAACACAAATCCTTAAGGGTCATGGGTTGGATTGGTTCAGCCATTGGAACAACAGGAATTGACTCAATTCTAACTAGACGACCCGACACTCTTCTCCACACACGAGGTGTACGGTTTTCGATGTTTATACAATTTTTTTTTTTTTTCAAACAAGTGAAACAATAAATTAAACTCAATCTATCCTAGGGTTAACCTAAATCTAGACAGCTCCTAACTTGTTCCAAGATGACCCTTCAAGCCTTCCAAGTGGAGATTGATCAACTAGTTAGCCAGGTAAGTATAAGAGGTGGGAGGTTCACTCATCGTTGCCTTTCTAGACACCAAACGAGTTGGCCAGGCCAGCAACTGAACCAATTTAACAAACCACCCTCAGGGACTTGCCTAGACACCAACTAATCAAACAACTCAAACTTGGTAGAACTCTTAGGGTTCCTTGTCCTATTGAACTCGAATTCCTTAAGGTTGACGTCTAATTGATTTTAAGATTAAAGGTCTAGGTAATGCAATATGATGGAGATGGTTTTTGGGCTAAGGAAGGGTAATGAAATCTCCACCTTATCTTGTTAATGGGTTGATGCCCTTAGATTAATTATGAAAATATAAATGCAAATAAACAAGATGACCAAGAATGTAAAAGATTTTAATTTAAAATTTTTTTTTTTAAATTTTGATATTTTACTTCACGATTATGAAATGTCTTTTATTTTGTTTTATTTTATTATTATTTTTTTTTGTGATTAAGTAAATTCAAATGATTAGATCTAAAGGAAAAGTAATTAACTAAAAATAATAAAAAAAAAATTAGAAGCGTACCTGAGTTTTCCAGCAATCACCAACTAAATATAGAAACCTAAAGAAAAAAGAAAGAGAGTTATAAAGCACGAAGAACAAATATTTGAAAATAATTTAAAACGCCAAATCCCCGGCAACGGCGCCAAAAACTTGATGTACAAATTTTAAAATTTATAAATAAAACTGCAAGTGCACGGTGTGCAGAGTAGCACGACCAGCGAGTATGGATCGATCCCATAGAGACTTGGTTTAAAAATGATTTTCAAATCTATGCTCAAGCGAGCTTTAACAAAAATCGAAAGTCGAAAGTTGTTTGCTAAAGACAATAAGACTAAGGATCTAGGGTTTTTGAATCCACTAGATCTAGATTAGAAAATTCTACCTAGAATTTTTTCTTATTGATCCTAACGACTACTCCTCTTGTCTTTCCCAAGCATAGATTATGAAGGGACTAAGGCCCAACGATAACCCATCAAGATTCTTTACAGGGGAGTAGTAACTAGGATCCCTTAGGATTTTCTCCTCCTATGCACTGAATCAAGCATGAACTATGAAGGGACTCTGACCCAACTGTAGTTCATCAAAAATTCTTGGCAAAAGAGGAAGAAAAAGAAACCCTAAGAAAAAGAAAGAATCCTATGTAAAATCCCTACTCATGATCTAGCTTCATCGCAAACCCTAGAAGGGATGCTTAGTTAGACATGATCTAAATCTACTTGCAAAATTTAAATGCAGAAAAATAAACTACCCTAATTTCATAAATTAAACTATCCTAATTGCAAATTTAAACTGCATAATTTAAACTAACCTAATTGCATAAAATTAAATTGCATAAATTAAACTATCCTAATTGCAAGAAAAATAAATTGCATAATGTAAAGAGATGAAATTGCATAAAAATAAGATTTTATATAAAAAAAAATTTATTATAAAAACTTCAAAGCTCGAGGCTTGAGAAGAGAACTAAAAACCCCACTATCTAGGGTTACAAGCTTGATTGGAAGGAAGAATACATAAAACAAGGGCCTTTGGGGGCTTTTTATAGGCATTTGGGGGTTATAAAGTTTTCAAAACTTTAGATATGGGACTAAGAGGTTTTAGAGGATTGTTAGGGGGGTTTATGGTGCGCCGATGGGTCCATGGTCTATGCGCCTATTGCTGTGGACCAGGCGGCTAATCAGATCACCAAATCAGTTGATTTTTGACCAATTTTGATCTGATTTGACTCGGATTTGACCCAATTGAGTCTTCTTTCTTCATTCTTCAATTCCTGGGTCAATTTAACTCCGTTTTGCATAAAATTTGCACCGTTGGAATCTTCTTTCCTTGTTCTTTCTATTGATGATCTCTTCTTCTGTAAAATATAATAACAAGTATCAATTTCTTAATAAAGTTAGATAATTTAGATATTAATTGATACTTTTTATGTCAATTTGTGACATAAATCAACAGCACCATCGGAGAACTCTCACTAAGCATATGGATCACCACCACATCTGCTAGATACATATGGATGGTACTCATCGCCTGTATCTGTAGCCGTCTCCAATCCTGCACCTCTATAGTGGTCGGCTTCTCCTCGCATAAGAGAGCATCGATCAACCCTTGCTGGATGAGCACGTCCTTCACCCTTGCCTGCCACAAAGAGAAATTGCTCTTTCCATCAAACTTGTTGATCTCTATCTTGATTGACCATGTCTTCTCCATCTTCAGTCTTGCTCACCATCACTACAATCTGCATCCTTGTACCATCTCGCTCTGATATCACTTGTTGGGTGGATGTCTGGTCAGGACACCACCTCCCAGGATCTTTTCGATACCGCACAATGCAGCAACAAGAAAGAAGAAATAAAATAGAAAATAATCAAATATGTGGATCAGCCAAAAAAAGACTCACCTCTACAGGACATGCAAACTTCACAATGAGAAAAAGAAATATTACAAGAGGAGATCTCACCCTCAATCCTCATACACCCAATTTCTCCCTCACAAAAGCTTCCTCCCTAAGAAGATCCCACTGAATCTCTGAAGCGACTGTTGTCCGCTATCCAGGATTCCTGCTCCTTCTCCTCTCAGCATCCTCGCATCTCTCTCTCTTCACGTCTCTCTTCTCTGGGTTTTCTGCACGAAGCTGTCTGTGCCACCACAAAACCATATTGTTTCTCTGTTCATGAATCAGGCTTTTATAGCCTTTAAAAACAAATTAGAATCCGTTAAGGACTCCTTGGAACACCCAAACCAAGCCCTTGAACCATTGGATCAAGGCCAGAAGCATCCCAGACCACCCGATCGCATGCCAGTCCATAGAATAGTCCGTGGACCATGAGAAATGACCTAGAAATGCCATGCGGTACATGGTGGACCGCGAGAAACGCATGGGAAATACCCATGCGGTCCACATGCCCGGCTGTGCACCGCCCAATCCATAGTGGGCTGGGCTACGGGCTCCCGCATGGGCTCGCGTGGGCCTGTGCCACTCCCACGTGTGCGCCTGGGCCTAGGCCGCACCCTTGCGCATTGGCGCCTGGGCCTGGGCCGCGCCCCGGGCACCTGCACCCAGGTCTGGGCCGCATGCTGCGCGCTGGGCCGGGCTCTGCGCACCCGGGCCAGGCTCTACACGCTTGGGCCATGCACCGCCGCGCACGGCCACACCGCCGCGGCTCCCAGTTTTGTGCTGACTTCAATCGAGCATATCTCGACTATCCGAACTCTGTTTGAGGTGTTCTTAGACTCATTAGACTTTATTTTTCGTCACGGATCTCGCTGTAGACTTAATGTGGATCGAATCTCGAGGTATCAAATTCTAACACATGACTTACTCATGAAGGGATCAAGTACAAGCTCTCATGATCAAAAGATCAAGAAGCAACCTCTCCAATCAAAGGCTTAAAAGCAAACAACTTAAGATCCAATGGCTCAACTGTTAGATGTATGTCCTAGAATTCAATATCGCTGACACATTGTAATAAATCTAGTATATAATTTTATACTTAATATATTGATATAATCAATAAAAGGATAAATTTTTTTTCATTCAAGTGTAATGTGTTCTTGAATCATCCATGAAATTAGTTTCGATACATACTCTCAAGGTGTTGAGAATTAGAGACATGTATTTAATTCCTAAAGACTCTCGATCATAGAATCATCATGAGGACGGTGACAGATCCGGATAGAATAGTACACAAATCGCTTCCTTCGGGATAGATGGGTCTCTAATCTACTGTGTAGAGACACAAGACGACGAGTGTGGATGGTTGTTAGAGAACAACTAGCACTGAGCGTGATCATACGAGAGATCACTTGAATTTCTATTCAATCATTAGTGATTGTCTCGATGCTGTAGTTGTGTGACTGATTCTTTGACTTAGATGGCACTACTGCTTACAGTGAGGCTGCTGGAGTTTGATTGACACATAAATATGGATCTCAATGAGTCCTTATAGTGGATATTGACGACAGTTGATCTACTGTAGAAGTAGGATGCGCATCAAGATAGGATCTATCAACCTTGATAGAGAGGAGTAGTCCTATAAGATTTGAGAAGCTAAGTCCATGAATCTATGACCACAGTAGAGTGATTGATGGAAAAGAATTTTCATAGACATCACATCTGAACTTGAGCTAATCGAATCTATCATATGACTGATGTAGAGATTTGATGATTTATCCATGATCTATCATCTAATCGAGACTCATGATAGAGGGATTGAATCATACGTTAACTACACCTAAAGGTTCATTTCAGATCTACTAGGTTGTCACTACATACTGCTAGGTGTCACTGGTGGATTGTGAGAGTTCACTAGGATTGTTCCGGATCGACAATCCTTGCTGAGTTAGAGTAAAATTATTCTGACTCATTGAAAAGAGTTTCAATGATATAATGATAGAGATCATTGTATATCTCACTATCAGATAGAATTGAACCTATAGGGTCACACAACAAAGGGATTAAGCCTAGAATAAGAAATTGAGCTTATAAAGTGTCAATTAGATTTAGAAAAATCCATTGGATTCATGGTAACCTTGTTAGCACATGATTGGATCTAATTTCTCTTTTCATTGAGATTACTTATTTGATAAGATAATTTTTAACTTAATTATCTGCTAATAATCTACATGAATAAGATTCATGAGACTCCAATTATTGGGTGTCTAAGGTTATGGATCACATAAATTAAGGGTGCAAGTCCCTTATGAATTTTCTTGATAGTTATTATGGGGCGCCAATTTGAATTGTTCAATTTGGGCGTGTCTATTGATTAGAGGGCTTTTAGTTCTCATATGGGGTGTCTCTTGGGTATAAAATAGGTTGTCTAATTATGGATACAAGAGCTCCAATAGTTGACCCCTAATGGACTTCCTAATGTAAGTTGGATAACTTAAGTTAATAGGAATCCTAATGCAAGTAGGACTTGTATTATATGATTGAATAGGATTCAATCCTTGTGCCTATAAAAGGAGACTTCTCCTAAGGTTCTTAGATCATCCAAGCCAGCCCATCTCCACCCTAAGAGAACCTCTCACGCCCTCTCTTTCTCTCTCTTTCTCTTCTCCTTAGGCATCCCCACGCCATACTACTTGGGACACACGTCCCAAGTTTTGCACACGCCCAAGGTATTGGGTGGCCTTTCATCTACTGGTTGTTGGTCTCTTGTAGCACTACAAGGTAAGAAGAAAGGTTAAAAAGGAAAAGAAGATAAGGATCAAGGAGAAAGATCAAACATTGATCATGATCCAGGCTTCGTTCAGATTTAGCAGGCTAAATTTTGAAGAATCAAAATTTAAATCTTAGAAGATTGTTCCAAGCTGATCCCGAGTGGATACTCGTAGAGGTCAGATACTTGTGCGGCTAACAGAGAGCATCATCTCTTTCAAATTCAGATTTGAAGAAAGAGATCGCGAAAAAGGTATGTGATTTGATCACAATTTAAATTCTAGTATATATCAATTTCAGCATATAAAATAGATCTATGTGATTGTATATTTTTATGCATATAAAATTTAGATTAAAATTATTTTAATCTTATTCTCCACTGTGGTATTTAAAAAATTAAGTTTTTGAAATACATATACATGCTTCAAACCTCAAATTTCAACAGTGATATCAGAGATACAGATTTTCATATACTGAATTTTGATATATATATTTTTGAAAAGATTTTAAAATTAATTTTTTTCTTAATACATAAGATGTATGGATGGATCTTTAAATTTGAAATCTAATTTTGGATTTAGTTTTAGAACATATAGTTGATATGTTGTTGCATGCATAGATCTGAATTTTGATCTAGAAAGAGTTCTAGTTAATGTTCATGTGAAATATAGATGTATGTATGAAATCTGAAATTTTTTATGATCTGAATTTTGATTCATATATGTGATATATGATTATATATTTAGATCATAAATTTATTTTTAATCTTATTCATGACTAGTATATGAGATATATAATATCATGCTTAGATCTAAAATTTTGTTTAAATCTAATTATACATGCATATATATGATATATGTTTGTATGTTAAAACTTAAAAATTATTTTTATATTTTAAAACTTATTTTAATGCAAAAATTTTAGAATTTGAAATTTGTATTTGTGCATGAGAGTTTTGGTTATGAAAAAATCAAAAATTAGGTTATGTAATAGGATTATATCTAAGATTTTTGATTTGAGTCATATGGGTCTAATTTGATTAAGTAATTGGTCGAACCGAGTCAAGTGTTGAATTGAGTTAGATCAATTAAGTTAATGATCATACAATTATTATTGATCAAATCAATTGAGTCTCATATATAGAATCACTTAACCTAAGGACCTAATTTGGCTTGTTGGTTTGAGTCTGATTTGTTTGAGCTAACCAATTCTGATCAATCGACCTATTGGTGTCTAAGATAAGTTAATAAAATATGGTTATTTAATTGATTCCGTTAGCCAATCTGGCCAATTCATTGATGTTTAAGGAAGGCAATGGGGGGACCCTCACCATTTTCCACTTATCTAGCCAATTTGAAAGATTGGGTCTTGAATTAGGTTGCTTAGCAATCTGATTTAGCCCATGCTAGTTAGATCAGTCATATGATGACTGATTAGATGAGAAAATCTAAATCTTTCTATAAATATTAAGTTCATAGGTCTTCCACCATTATAGATGTGCGGGCATGCTATCGACGTTGATTATTCTCGGCTGGTATAGTGGTTCAATTATATCGAAAACACGCAATCACTCTATTAGCAAAGAGTTGCTCTAGGATAAGGATGGGGTTGGACCCAATAACTGTTAAGTGAGGGACCCAATGACGGCCTTGCACCTACTTGTGAACGGTGGATCGGGCTTAACTAAGAAGTGTGGGTAATAACTGGTAGGTGAGCCCACATGACTTAGAGATCAAGTTGCTGCAACATGCTTAGTGAAGCATCTGGGTAAGGAGTTGCCTACGCATCGGTGTGCATGTTACCAATAACTGTTAGGTGAGGTGCATGTCATCGGTGGGACCGCAGCATCCACTAGAAATCTTTTATCACGTCAGAATTTTTGTTTTCTTCCCGAAGAGTGGAGGGATCTAAAAAATTAGTGAGAGTCATTATTTTTATCTTAAAATTTTTGGAAGCAAATTAAAAAAATTAAGTATAAAAGTCTAACTTGAATCTCTACTCTTACAGTTAAACTATTATGTCAGCCTCAAATCCTCTAGCTCGCATCCTTGAAACCAATTGTTTAACAGCTAATAACTATAAAGTCTGGCTCAAAAATCTCAGGATTGTCCTAACTTTAGAAAAGTTAAGCTATGTTCTCGATCAGGATCCCGTTGTGTTGCCAAACCATCCTATTGCTAAGCAAAGAGCTGTTTTTGAGAAATGGATGGATGAAGATAGTCGGGTTAAGTGCTATATGCTAGCGTATATGTCAAATGAGTTACAAAGCCAGCACGAGCATATGCCCACTGTCCGGGCTATGATTACTCACCTACAAGAGTTGTATGGTGAACAGAGCCATACTACACGCTTCGAAGTATCCAAGAGACTCTTCATCCTGAAGATGCGCGAAGGGCAGTCTGTCCATGAGCACTATATGACAGTGATCAAGAATATTGAGGAGCTTGAAAAGCTCGGGCTGGATATGCAAAAAGAATTGCAGATGGATCTAATCCTTTAATCCCTTACCTGTTCATATAGTCAATTCATCATGAATTTTTATATGAACAAACTTGACCGCACTATTCTCAAACTTGTCAACATGTTGGTCACAATGGAGGGTACCTTGAATAGTTTAAGGGGCTCTGTTCTTGCTGTGAAACGAACTTCTTCTTCCAAGAAAAAGTCTGTTGAAAGGAAGAAGGATAAATCCACAAAGAAGCAGAAGAAAGAGAGCAAGCCAAAAAAAGATGGTCCAAAGGCAGCTAAGACAAAGGAAAAGTATTTCCACTATCATGTTGAAGGCCACTGGAGGAGGAACTGTCCAAAATATCTGGAGAGCCTAAAGATCAAAAAGGATGACAAACCTTCCGAAGGTATGCTCGTAATTGAATCTAACCTTACGATTTTTTCTACTTTTAGTTTGGTATTGGACTCTGGCTTGAGTGCTCATATATGTACCTCAATGCAAGATTTGATAGAAAGTAGGAGGTTGAGGGAAGGTGACATGATCCTTCGAATCGACAATAGAGTAAAGATTGCTGTAGAGACCGTTGGCACTTATCCTCTTTGATTACCATCTGATGTTAGATTAGATTTGAAAGACTGTTATTATGTTCCTGTAGCTAGTCGAAATTTAATTTTCGTGTCTGTGCTAGCACAGGAAGGTTTTGAAATTAGTTTCAATAAAGATTTTTGTTCCATTTATTTATGAAATAAATTAGTTGCACAAGGTCTAAATTTAAAAGTTGTCCTTGTAGACTAGTTGTCTTTGTAGGACCAAACAAATCCATATATAAAAGTTCTAAAAGTTTAGAAGTTCAAACAATGTTCTTAGATTTAAAAAAAAAGTCTTATTTGTTTATTTAATTGACATGCATCATAAATTTTATCTTTGTCAAAACTTATTTTTGACAAACTAAAAATCAAATTTTTTTTTAATAATTTTAGATAGTGTGTGCATACTAATATGTGCAAGTCTACGGTGCCAAAGCCAACTAGTTTAATTGATTTTAGCATTTATGGCCACAAGACATTGCATGTTTTGCATAAAAAGATTATCCAAATCAACCATGTAAATATTGCCATGCCTATTCCCAATGAATCTAGTGCTATCATCAAAAGGACTAGTTACAATGCACATAGATGATTCAAAAAGTACTTTATAATCTTTATCATATAATTGACTAATGCTTAAAAGGTTATGCTTGAGACCGTCTACAAGTAACACATTTTCAATACAAGTGGAGGGAGTGATACTAATGTTATCAATGTCGATGATTTTTTCTTTGCCATTATCTCCAAAGGTGACCATCTCTTTATTTTTAGCTTCTAATGTGATGAATTGAGATTCATCATCGGTCATGTGTCTTGAGCATTCACTATCAAGATACCACTTTTATTTTGTCGCTTGAGATGCAAGACACACCTGCACACATAAACTCAAGTTTTAACTTTAGATACCCAAGCTAACTTAGATCTTTTAGAGTTAGTCACAATGATTCCTCTTAGAATCCATATTTTCTTAATATTTGTACCAGCAGATTTATTTGATAAGCATGAATAAGCTTTATGTCCTACTTTATTATATTTAAAATAAGTAATATTTGGTAATTTGTTCATGGATGCATTTACAAAAATATTTTTTAAAAATTTTTATTTTTTAAGAGTATTATAGCCAAATCCGATTTTATCATACACTGCTCTTTGACTGTCAATAATCATTTGTAGTTTATTTGAGCTTAAGGTAAATTTATCAACTATTGATTTCAATTTGGTTACTTCTTCCTTGAGATTTTGATTTTCCTTTATTAGAGTTTTATTTAAGCTTAAATTTTTTTCTTTTTTTTTCAATAGAGTTTGATATTTCATTTCTAGTTCTTTATTTTTGCTGGTTGTTTCTTCCTTTTCTTTAGCTAGTGCTTGATTTTTTAATTTCAGATCTTTATTTTTTAATCCTAATTTTCTTAGATCATTCAAAAGTTCATGGAAGGCTTCTTGTAGTTCATCATAAGAAAATTCATTTTGAATTTCAGGGGTTACCTCATTTTCATGTGTCATAAGGCACAGGTTAGCTTCTTCATGGGATTTTTCATGTTTCATTTTAAACAATTCATAGTTGTGCACAAGCATGTTAATTTTAGACTCTTTTACTTAATTTGTGCCCTCATGTGTAACTTCTAGCCTATTCTAAATTTTTTTGACTGAATTATAAATAAAAATATGATTAAATTCATTTGCATCTAAGGCACAATATAAGATATTCATGGCTTTAGCATTGAGCTAAGCTATTTTCTTATCAAATTTATCCTATTCACCTTTCGACTTAGGAAGAGACACACCACCAATCAATTTAGTGGATATGTGAGGTTCATTTACTATAATACTCCATATATCATAGTCAAGTTCTTGAATGAAAATTCTCATCCGAGCTTTCCAATAGGTATAGTTTGACCCATTAAAAAGTGAAGGTCGATTTGTGGATTGCCCCTCGGTTAGAGATGTGCCAAATTGGACTGCTATGGATCTTTAGCTCTTGATGGTTAAATCAAGCAAGGGCTAGAGCATCGGGCTCTGATACCACTTGTTGCTCAGATATGGAGTCCAAGAGAGAGGATGAATTAGATCTTTTTAAAATTTATGTGATTAGTGAACTCAAGTAATATGTTATACTTGTTGAGTGGAGTGAATAGATTAGCTAAGAGAATGAAATCAACCTCAAATAACAAGTAAGCAAGTATAAAGTACAAAGATTAAATAAAAAAATACAAGTACAACAAACATAAGAGATTTATAGTGGTTCGGTGTCAACTTTACACCTACATCCACTGTCTAGTCCCTACTTGAGAATTCAATCTACTAAAAGAATTACAAGATACAACTCGTCGGATAACACCGACCCTTGCTATCTAAGCAAGAACACTTGTTTCTTAGGTACAAGCCAATCCACAATACTTTGATTTCAGATTCAGATCAACCTATCCGAATTTTGGAACCCTCCAAAATTCAAAACCCAAAATACAATAGCAAGAACATAGCGTACAAAAATTTTAGCACAACAGTCCTTTAAATGAGCATAATAAATGCAATAAAAATATAATACTTAAGAAGAAGAAGTCTTTGCTGAACACCCTCAATGGATTGGCATACTTGAATACAGCTGGAGAGTAGTTGGTGAGCTAATTGAATGTTTCTTTCCTCTCTTTTAGAGATTTTCTTTACTTTCACGAGTGTGAGCTTGAATACATAAATTTTTTTTGATTTTTCATCTCAAGAGAGCATTTATAACCTCCATTTGGACTTGAGAGTATCTTAGTGTTGGTTAAGAGCCATTGGAGAGTATTTAATGCACATTAAATGTATCAAAAATGAGCTGAAAACTAACCGTTACGAAGTTCGTCCAAAATGGAATGTCCCATGGATCGTTCCACTGTGACTGGAAAGTCCCATGGGCCGCCTCATTTGGTTTGTCTGAAAAACAGACTCTCTATTTTGATCTCAGAGGTCGTCCCATGGGTTATTCCACTGCATATCATAAGCCAAAAATAGAGCTTACCGGCTACCCAATGGAAGGGGATGATCCAGTTGGGTCATCCCATTTTGTTCCAACCCAATTTTTCATATATTTAAGGTTCAAAACTTACCAGAACACTGTCAAATACTCTTAAATGAATTTAAATCAATTTGACACTTCCAAAAGGCTTCAACTTGCAGAAATATCAACTTTGGCACACTTGATGGAGCTTTTCAAACTCAATATTTTGGCTATCTGAAATATCACTAAAACATTCTTCAAGGATAAGAAACTCATTAGTAGTCTCCTCAAATAGTTTTTTATCATCAAAATTAATTCTTGGAGCAGCATCTTCCTACCTATTTCAATGAAGAATATACTTCATGAGGATATAGGTGGAAAGGTTGAGGTATGTAAAAGTTTTTTTTTAAATAAAAAAAATTGACATTATCTCACTGAGTAATTAGGCTTCTTCACCTAAGTGAGTATTGTGGTTTACGTCAAAAGATAAAGATGCCAAGAGACCTATAATACAATCAGTCACATCTCATAGCTTTTCTTAAACTCAAGTCAGTAAGTCCGAGGGATGTTTTATACCTAATGTCTTAAAGTCAATTGATTTTGGAGTCATTGACCGAAAGCTTGCTATAAGATCGCTAGAAGGATCAAGAGGCTAAGACATCACACTAAACTCTTTTGGAAAAATAATAATAATAGTAGTAGATAATAATGAGACTAAATTGTCAGAAGATAATAAACCTAGCTCCTATCAAGTAAGAGGACCTAAAGAGCAGAGTGGAGAGTTGGTGAAAAAAGATCTCCAAAAATTTTTATGGATAACACTCAACCATTAACTGGGTCAAATTAGTAATTACTTGAAGTACCTCTTTAATAGTCTACCAAATATCAGTTGTTTCTAGGAGTGTCTAGGATAACTTTTAATTCAAGAACAAGTCGGTACATATTACTGATTTATCTATTTTACTCGAGGATGAGTAAAGTTCAAGTTGGAGAGTATGATAAATATTTAAATTTAATTATTAAAAGTATAAAATTTTATTTAATTACTCCTTATTTAGTAAGAATTTGATGCTTTCTAGCCTATTTTATAGATAATTAGGAGATTAGACTCATATAATCAAATTGGACTTAATTTAGCTCAGATTTCAGTGAATTGGACAACCAGCTTCCATTCAAGTATGAATGCGACTTACTCATAAAGGGATCAGATGCAAGCTCTCATAATCCAAAGGTCAAAAAGCAACCTCTTCAATCAAGGGCTTAAAAGCAAACAACTTAAGATCTAATGGCTCAACATCACCTCACCACATTAAACCCTAGAAGAGAGACCCCTCCATCACAAATTTCTCTTGTAGCCAAACTCCTTTCACGCCCAAACTCCACACGCGCCACAACTTCTCTTCATGCTAACATATTCCTCATGCCCTAAAATTTCTCCATGCCATCTTTTCTTTAGTACATGCCATAAATCCTCTCCTTACCCCTTTAATTCTTACACGCCACAACAAAACCCCTTTGCGCCCCTTCTTTTATTTCATGCCACATAATTCCTGCACATGCAAAAAAAAAAAACCATGTATCAAACTCTCTTGAAACCCTAGCCTCTTCATCCCTTGCATCTTCAAATCTCATCCATCCAAGCCTCCCTTATCTCTTCATCTCATCCATCCATTTCCTTAGATGAGTCGTATCATTAATCCCACATTGCTAAGACAATAAAATCCCATGCCTCCTAGCAACTATAAAAAGCCCCTAAGACCTCAACACAAGGGCATCCAACAATCAAGTCTCCATGCCAAGAAGCAATGATAGGGAGATCTTCATCCATGCACAGCTAAAAGACTGAAGTCCTAGGGAGAAGTAGAAGACATCTTAGAGAAATGGATATAATTATCTTTGCTTATTCCTGTAGTAATTTTTTTTTGATGTAATGAATATCATGTGGCTTTCTCCTTATCCTTTTCGTGGCTATATTCATCCTAAGATGAAGTACCTTCGAAAAATTCCTAGCTATATTTATATGGAGATGAAGCACCCTTCTCATATCTATATTCATTCGGAGATGAAGCACCCTTCTCATGGCTATATTCATTCGAAGATGAAGCGCTTTCGAGGAACTCCTACGGCTTAGATGTGGTCTTCTTTATCTCAGATGGTTGGACTTTGTAGGCTCTGCTTGATGCCTTTTGACTATTTCTATTGTGGCCTTCGCTCGACTTGCCTGTGGGCAAGGAGTGTTGATTGGTCTTGAAGTCACGGATCTCGTTTGGTTCAATTTGCCTTTAGTCGGCCTTCATTGGTTAGCATTCTTTAAGTTAATCCTTTTATTCTGGTTTTTGGGAGTTTGGCTTTAGGAGGTTGCCCTTTGGGAGTTCGACTTTTAAGAGCTCAGTCTTTAGGAGGTCAGCTTTCAGGTGGTTGGCTTTGGGAGCTTAGTGTTAGCTTTTAGCTTTACTTTGGCTGTGCTCAAGAACCTATGGTTCTGCGAAAAAAAAAAAATAGAATAATGGATGGGGACTTTGAGAGTCTCTTTCCATGAGAGTCAGTTTTGTCCGAGTCTTTGAGAGTTCTTGGATTCTGCTTGATTCTTTCTTATTTATTTGCCTCAGCTTGGACTTAATCTTTGTCTCAGCTTGGTCTTATTTTTACTTTGATTTTGTCTTATTTTTGCTTCGATTCGATCTTGATTTGTGCCTTGGTTTATCCTTGATTCTGACTTTGGATCAGACTTGATTTTGACTTTAAATCAGCCTGATTTTGACTTCAGATCAGCCTAATCTGGTTTTGGATAGGCTTGGTTTGGCTTCGAATTGGCCTGGTTTTCGGCTTCGAATTGGCCGCGGGTTGGTGGCCGTCCCCAGCGATCATCTCGATGTAAGGGGGATGGCCAGGAGGAGATCGAGGCTTCCAGGGAGTGGATGACTTCTTCGGCTTGGCCTCCCTAGCTTCTTGGGCTTGGCCATGGTATCCTCCACTAATTGCTATCATAGCTGAGTGTTCGATTCTCTGGTAGGAGATCTCGATCGCTTCAGAGCCCTGGATCCGTCGAAGACCAAGCTAGACTTACTTGAGATATTGCTCTGGAGGTAGGAAGATAAGGACTCCGTCTCATCCTCGACCCTAAATGGCACTTTAAGGAGGCATCAATGATTGGGAGTAAAGGAATTTGCCGGGGCAAGAAATCTTGAATTAGAGCTTTCTAGCATGGGGGATTGCCTCGATTGGCCTCTTCCTCCTGAAGATCGACCATCGTGAGATTTGATCAGGACCCATCTAAGGCATCAGAGCGACAAGGGCTCAAATTTGGAGTTGGAAATCATCAAAGAATGAGGGGTGTTGGCATTGTTGGAGGCCTTGTGGTCAGTCCGACTACCGTCGTCCACATTGGAGAGGGCATTGAACATGCCCGGGCATCGGGGTTTATTCCCCCTAGTGGTCTTCTCAATCCACAGGGAGATAAGAAAGCTCTTTATTATTATTATTATTATTATTATTATTATTATTATATTATTATTATTATTATTATTATTATTATTATTATTATTATTTAGATCTTTCAGGCGGTCGTTGTCACCGACCTCCATCTTCTTGAGCTAGATGTCAAACCAGAAATCCATGGTGATGGAGTGGATTGCGAAGCTAATGTGGGCATTGAGGTCATGGGCTTGCCGGAGCAATCAAGCCATATGAAGATGCTGTAGGAGATGGAGGCCCACTTGGGTTCTTCTACATGTCGTCCACGCATGTTTTATTCTCCGTTTGGGACTGGGGCTTGTAGAGACGTCGTGGGACCAGGCGCCACCATCTCCACCCAAGATCGATCATCTGAAGAAAGAATTGGATCGAATATGGAAAAAGAAAGGGAGAGAGGGAAAAGAAGAGACTTGGATGGAGAGATTTGGTGGGCTCATTTTGGATGGAGGCGATGGAAATCCTTTGGAGAGTGGCCTTTGCTTGTCCCTCCCTTTTTTTTATCGAATGTTGTGATCTCCTTTCCCCCAGTATTGAGTCCGACTAAGATAGCCTGGAGAGCACTAAATAACCTAATCTGATCAGCGTATATGTGGTCAATTTGAAGGCAGTCAGATCTGATCGACTGATCTACAGATGGTTGGTCCTAATTTTACTTGACTGATCTATAGATGATTGAATCTGATCAGTGTTGAAGTAGTGTGATGAAGCTCCTCCCATTAAATGCTCACTTCTTTCTGTAAATGAGTCTGAGCTTTTTTTCTAGTGCCATTCTGTTGTGGTAGAATTTCATCCTAAGATTGGATCTACTAGAGCTTGGTGGTGACTGCAGGACTGTGGCGGCTGGACGGCGGTGGTAGGATTCACAAGAAAAGTCTCCGATCGAAGTTGGCTCCGATGAGATCCTCTGATGCTCAAGTCAAAAATCTAAAGCATAGAGGGAAGAAGTGAGCATTTTGGGGGAGAAGTTTTTCATACCTCAAGTTCTCCCATGAGTCTTTATTTATAGATGATGTTGAAGAGCAGTGAGAATGAAAGAGGATCAGACGGTTAGTCTTACTTTATCTAACGAGATTCAGCTGTTATTCTACTCTTATTTGGAAGATTTGTTTGTTATTTATTTCTTATCTGCTTTGCAGCAAGCTATCATATCATGATCATTTTGAATTTGAAAAGAAGTGAGGGATTTTTAGATCAGATCAGATTCGGCAAGGAGATCTTGGATCGATCGATGACATGATTGGCAGGGATGTCTCCCTGGTGCTGGTAAATAGGATCGATGACCGAAGTCGGAATCGATGGTCGAAGTCAAGAGGCTGATAGTACCACTCATGATGGTTCAATCTGAAGGTGGGATTGGCAAGCTCCAAACTTTTTTGGATCTTCCACTTGCCTATGTCTTCGGTTAGTAAGAAATCACCCCCAACAAAACTCTTGAACGATGCAACAGCATTGATCACAGAAACTGCACTAGCTGATTGGTTACCACAAGGATACAAGAAAAAAAGGGGATGTTAGTGATGTTGTTAACAACATCAATCTTAAATTGCTTCACCTACTTAGGAAATATAAATAGCCCGCAATGTAGATGGTAGCCTTGTTCTATCTAATAAAGGGGTGTTACTAGTAGAGCATGTAATGTTAATCACAAGTAAATAATTAGTTACTTTAGATTTCATCATCTTTTTGGAATTTTTACTTAGCTGATTTTCGGAGTTGATCCTACAGTCCTAGAAGTAGGATTGGTATGAAAGAGTCCTACATTAAGTATGTTTTGTATTGGATAAGTTATGAAGTTGTTGATTTAGTTTTTACTTAGTTTAGGTATTTTTCGATATAGTTATATAGGACTCTGAATTTTTAGGAAAAATTTGGAGATTGGTGGCTTTTTTCTTAAGAATCCTAGCTTAATTGTGTAAGTCATGAACTCTATCTCTCTCTCTCTATATATATATATATTAGGGTTCATTGGGGCTAGATGAAATATTATTTTTGGTGATTTAGATTGGAAGTAATGAATTTTTTAGGCCACGTTGGGGCCCTTCTCATCTCTCATTTCTCACGACCTCCTCCCGCTTCCCTCTTTTCTCAATCTGTACCTATTATCTTTGATAACTACTTATGTTATCCCTATTTTTGCTCTTTATTATTTTATTAAATAATTAAATAATTTTATATTCAATTTATTATTATATTTTTAGTTAAAAGTTGTTTGATTTAAATTGTAGACTCAACTAGACCTATTCCAGACCCAAACCTGAACATTTTGTGTTGGGTCTTAGGGATATTTAATCCGAACCCAATCGAGCTAACATGTTAGGCTTAAAATCTTTCTATAAGCCCAACCTGACTCAACCCACCAACTAATTTGTTAGATCAGATCTTTTGTTCACAGGAGTAATTCTTTGTCCACCACCTCCAGGTGGATAAAAAGCGCACTTCCCTATCAATTTGAGCCACATAATGCAATTAATAATAGGATAGATATTTAATACTGCTCAGCTTTTTTTAAAATTTTTCTTGATGAAAGTGTCCTTTCCATCTATAGAATAAAAAAATAATATTATTACTTTCTGATATCTTATATAACTTTTTGTGAATATATATGACATCCTGAACAATATATATGACTTTTTATAAATATATATGATATTCTGAATAATATATATGACTTCTTGATGTGTTATATGATTTTTCATGAATATATATAATATTTTGAATAATATATATGACTTTCTATGAATATATAGACATCTTGAATATATATATGACTTCTTGATGCTTTATATGATTTTTTATGAATATATATGACATCTTGAACAATATATATGATTTTCTGTTGTTATTATAACTTTCTGATATCATATATATTATTCAGGATATCATATATATTCACAGAAAGTCATATACATTGTTCAGGATGTTATATAAAGCATCAAAAAAGTTATATAAGATATCAGGACATAATAACCAATAAGATATCATATAACAATATATAGAGTCATATATATTATTTGAGATGTTATATATACTGATAGGAAGTCATTTAAAATATCCGGAAGTATTAATACCATTTTTTCTTTATTTTACAGAGGGAAAAAGATACTTTCGATAAGAAAAATTTGAGAAAAAAACTGAGCAGTATTAAATGCCTACCTTATTATTAATTGCATTAAGTGGCCCAATATGATTAGGTGGTGCACTTTTTCTCCATCGGGGGCATGGGTAAAGTATTTCTTTTGTTCACACATCATGGGTTATATTATGGGTCCAACTGATATAAGGCCTAACAGAAACAAATATGTGATTAGAACATAAAGCCTAATGCTGTAATACATTTTGAACCCATAACTACTATAGAATATAACCACATTTTCTGACAAGCTTTGAACATTTTCTTTTCTATTTCTTTTTAGAGAAATTCTTTGTGCACCGCGGGCAGTGCAGAACTGCACGCACCACCCGTGGTGGTTGCTTCACGCACGGAGCCAGGGTGCGACACATGAAAAATTCGCCCCTAATCATCTAGGCAAGACGTTTGTTCCTGCGTAGTATAACAAGCTCTTGATCATCTAGTTCATTATCATGTATCTTACCCATTCCTGCAAATTTAAGCTCCAGTCCTTTCCTGTGCCTTATCACTAGAAAAATTCGCTCATTTATAGTGAGCTGACCTTAGTTTCAACTCCTGAAAATTCTTGATGAAATGATTCATCTTTACTGAAAATTAGGTAGGAAAGAACCTGGATGTTTAGGGTAATTTAGAATATTAAAGCTCGGGTAACTGGCTTTTTATATGATTTGTGTCAAGCAAGCTGCTTGAATTCCATCTATTAACTGAATTGAAGCTGTTTTTATTCCAATGTGCCATGCAGTGAAATCTTAATCTACCTGAGTTTGCTGCCTAAAGAGCTTTCTTGAATGAAATTAGAGATTATTAGGGTTTTTCCTTCCGATCTGGCCAAGGGTTTTGCAGTATGGAGGTGGAAGAAAGAAAGAAGGGGAAAAAGGAAGGATGCTGCCATTGTGGGGAGCAGGGTGTTTAAGAATTCCAGGTTGCTAAGTGGAGAATACATACGCAAACTTTAACAAGCCCATGGCCTCTTTGAACAGGAAATGTCTGATGCTTGGAAATTATTCAACAGCATCCAGAATACAAATAATTATCGACATACAAAAATGAGTGCAGGGACATTGTAAACTATATATAATGATAAAACAACTGCATACAAGAATTAACATAATTGCATCTCAAACCCAATTTTGGATCAAATCAGTTTCGGAGTTTACGGAGGAAATTCAAGCCATGGCAATAAGTTCACATAAATTTATTGATGAGAGTGAAACACAAGAAGTATGAACTAACTACTAAAACCACTACTAAACATGTGCGAATTGCACCTTCAAGAGTTGAGAATGCCCTTAAGACAAAGGCAAAGGTGGACAGAAAATGTAATAGTTGACCTGTTGCTATTGCTAACAAATCCTGTAAAGAATGATCAAAGTTCCACCCACATATGATAATCTCTTAAGCAGTAAATATACAAGAATGCTCAATCTCTTGTCTATTTTAAATTTGCAACCCACCTCACCAATTGCAGAAAAAGTCTGTTGTTGATCATCTGTCTGACTCAAAAGATTATCCAAGAAAAATTGTATAGACCTCCTCACCTGGATAACAATAAAGGAAAGGGTCATTGCATGATACAAAAAAACATCTGAAAGATCACTAAATAACTAATTATATCTTACATTCAATACAAATAAATAGCACACTTTGATAAAACATTACACTCAAATAGAATCAGTTGGACGCAGTTCTTCCATCCACTGCAGTTGAAACAGTAGTCTTTGCTTAAGACTTCATTATGTGAAGACCTACGTACAAAGATATCAAGCTAAAGGGAAGGTAACATATATCAATCAAGAAAACCAAGAGAAAACATTCAGCTATAGAACTTCATGACCAATAATTCTTCAATGTTTCCAAGTTCTCTCTATTTTCTTAAACATTTACGATCTTGCAATCTAAGAGAGGAGCCCTAGTCCTGGATCCTTGTGTGTGTGAGGAGACTTACTCTAACTATATTTTAATTTGAAGAAGAAAGAGCTTCTTAATTTCTTGAACTTCTACATCGACAGATTCTATCTAGATTGATCAAGGATGCAATGTAGCATGCAATATCAATAAAGAGAAAATCTACCAAAAATATTATAAAGAGATACAACACTAGATCATCAATTCTGCAAATGTTAAGGGACTCATACTGTAATGCTTCAATTTTAATAAAGGATAAGAATGTTTTTTTTTCGGCCACTGAAGTAGTACTATATAAAATCGAGTCCTCTAAGCACTCCAACCTTATAAACATTTCAGCATAGTACCTGTTTGCAAACTACAGATAAAAATAAAATAAAGAGATGATCAAAATAAATTTCAGCTTAATTGCCACTTGCAGATTTGAAAAAAAAAAAGTAGCTCTGCTGTAATGCTCCAATGGTGATAAACAACCAGGACATTTTTTTCTTTGTCACTGGGGAGCAGTATATAAAATTTTCCTCTTTGAGGAAAACAGAGGAATAAACACCCAGAGACATTCTTTTGTCAAAGAATGAAAAGAAACTCCATATCTCGGATCAACGGCATTACCAAAAATTCAACACATCGAGGCCGCTCTAGAGTGCAGAATCCAACCAAGTCCCTCACATATCCTTTCAAAACTCTCAAGAAAATTCTCTGAAACTTATAACCCCAAAGCCATAAACCCTAACCCCAACCCAGTCCACAGCATCTCAAAGGCAAGGGAAAGGACTGGCGTCTACGGTGTTGGAGTTGTTGAAGGCGAGTAGGGGTTCGTCGGATCATTGGAGGGAGGGGGGGAGGGCCAACCATACTCCAAAAACAAATAGAATCCAGATCTCTCAACAAAACGTATACGATGATCGCCGATCACCGACCAAACCCTCAAAATCTACAGATGTACTCCAATCCATGCATGAAATCAGAAGATCAGAGAGATTCTTACCTTCTGTCAAGGAAAAGAGAGGAAGAGATGGAGGCCGGGCTTCCCCTTCGGCTTTCGGTGGAGAAACCTCGCAATCCCCTTCGGTGGAGATGAAGACGAGGAGGAGGAGGGGGATAAGGAGGTTGGATGTCGCCGCTTTTAAGAGGTAGAGGGGGCGGTGGATGGCCTCGGTAGCTGAGAGACGGGAAGGAGGAGAAGGGGGCAGCGTAGTGTCGGAGGCGGTGGTGTTGAAGTATCGAAATCATCGGAGGTGGTGGCTGTGGGGCGTTATTGAAGTCCGATGATGCTGGTATGCATGGTGTTGAGATTGTCGTGAACAGTCAGCGTTTAACGACGTGTTAAACTAGCGTCGTTGAAAAAAGTCGGCTATTCCCCTGTGTTTAATTATGCTAATGTGATCCTTTGGGGGTCAGGTACTCGCAGAATGCTGTGTTTAATTTTGATTATGGACAGTTGAAACTGGTTTTCCATGCACGTAGGGAGCCTTAACAGGTTATCGAGGACACCCCATACGCCATGCATGACACCATATTTTGATTTGTCTGAGGTTGTATATTACTGAATGGGGCTAAAATTATATGATCTTGTCAATGATCGAAGGATGCTACATTTGTCACGATATTATTCTGCAAATGAGTCAGTTGAATTTTTTCCTACTCTTGCCAGCAAGTGTCATAACTGAAGCTTGAAAAGAACAATGGTTCATTATGATGGGCAAATGAATGATTCTTGGCTCAATGTAGGATTGGCTTGCACTGCTGCATTAGTGGGTGCAGCAGTTCTTAACAATGCAGAAGTAATCTTCTTCATTAAGGATGTTTGGTGATGGGATAATTGGGGCACATCCATGAGAACTTATCAGGCAGCTGGACATAGCCAAGTCCCTACTCTTCTTTTCCCAGAAAATAATCTACTTGTATAAGTTCACCATCCATTGATTGTTGCTTAGTTAATGTTTTGATGGTTACGCTTTTCTACTGACTAGATTTGCAGTTTAATATTACCTACACAAATAATCATCTCACGTATCATATTTCTTCTGTTATGTAAGCTTAGGTTGACAAAAATTTCCACCTATTATTGTTACAATGCTTAATAAGAATAACTAGCGGCAATCTTGTGGCCTCTATCATGACCCATTAATGTTGGATTACACTTTACAGGGCAAACTCTTAATAATCTACTTGTACAAGTTTACCATCCATAGATTGTTGCTTAGTTAATGTTTTGATGGTTACGTTTTTCTACTGACTAGATTTGCAGTTTAATATTACCTATACAAATAATCATCTCACGTATAATATTTCTTCTGTTATGTAAGCTTAGGTTGGCAAAAAATTCCACCTATTACTGTTACAATGCTTAATAAGAAAAACTAGTGGCAATCTTGTGGCCTTTATTATGACCCATTAGTGTTGGATTACACTTTACAGAGCAAACTCTTAATAACCTAACATTACCAACACAAAATGCTTGTACATGAAACCTGAACTAGCATATCTATTTTGTGTGCTTGAATTTTTAATAAAAAATGTTCTGTAGTGCAACTATATTTTAAAGCCTACACCATAGTTATAGGGGCCTTAACTTGCGAGGATTATTTACTGCTAGCTGCAAGAATGTACAATTTCAGTCCTGTTGCTTCTGTGAAGCTCAACAGTCTTCCTACTCTCCGTTTTCCTAGTGCAGCCAACTATGTAGTTAACCTTAATTGTCACACCATGTCCCACCCAACTATGCAGTTAACCAGTCATGATTTTCAAATCAACTATGTAGAAGTAGGCTTTGTCACGCCAAGCCATATCTTCTTTTTTCTTCTTTTTCTCTCTTTCAGTTTTCTTCGATCTTCTTTTTCTCTCGAATTGAACTGGGCCTTCAGTCTTCTCCTAAGCATCTTTCAGCATTACTGTAATTATGTAGTTTGCTTCTTCTAGAGTACATAGCAATTCAGTGTTTTCTCTTCTCCATTATCTCAAGGCTGACCTTGTATGATTTCAGACTTCATCAGAGAATGTTCTTCTTCATCTCATCAATAGCGAAGATCTTTACTCTAAATGCTAAGCAGCAAACTGACCGCTTCTTGTCACACAAATTTCTACTATTATAGAAAAGGAATTTCATCTCACTCTTCGTCATTTTTGACCACAAGCATCAACAGCGCATAATACAACTAGTTCTGAAAGATACATGTGCATCAAACTTATTCTCGCAAAATTCTTCTGGGAACTACTTGAAATGTTACATTGACATTATGATAAAACACTTCATGCCTGAAGCTGTGATCCAACTTATTAGTATATACAGATACAATTGTTATACTGACAGCATGCCAGTGCTGCAATGCTATTTTTGCATTCTAGAAAATTCGTAATATTCTTCAAGTTAATGCTGCTGCCTGAGGTTCATACTCCTATTCACTGCACCATAACAGTTCACTATATTACAATGTGAGAATAAGGCAGAGGCACCATATTTTTATCCAAAAAGGAACTTGTCACAATTATTTTTTTCCACGATCATGGGTTTTGAAAATCGAACGTGGACCTTATAGTTGTTCAAAATTTAATAATCTAAGTTTGTGTGTTTCCAAGCGAACAAATTGGTCTCTATTGGTCTTTCTGTAATAACATAAACATGTTTTTGGCGACCCATTATTTAGATGAATACATGATGGAATTTATTTTATTTCTTGAAAAATATATACAATCCAGTCAGACCCTTTAGAAAGCTCTATCTCACGAATGATTGCTGTCTTAGTGAAATTAAATGGACAAGTAATTGTAGGGAGTGGATTTTCAACCATTATGCAATTGAAGTTCATACTGGAGAATTTCATTTGTTCTAGAGCGACGTTTCAAATGTTATCTATATCCTGGTCGGTATACAACAACCTGTCTGTTAAATTGATTTTTTCCCCCTTTTTCAGTGATTTCTAGCGAATTCATACATTTCTACATTAACATGTACAAATGGCCTAATTTTTTAAATTTTGCATGCCTGCAAGATATCTAGCTCAGGAAAGATAGAAGGGGTATGTATATTCATCACCACCTTAGGTAAAAGTAAACATGTGTTCAATGTTTTATTTATCATCAATTTCCAGTCATTATTGTTCTTACCTTTTGCATATAGTACCAGCAATAGATTCTCTCTTTGGTCTATTTTGTGTAACTAAGCATCAGGAAAAAAAGTTTGAAGCATTTGCAAACGTTGTTGTAAATGTAGCTGGACTATTCGGTGACTCCGCAAGGAAAACAGGAATAATAGAGATGTTTCCTTCTCGATTCCCTTGTACACATTAAGGTTGTCATCGTTACAACCTGTAAACGCTATACGTAATAATATTAATAAATAATGGAAATTCAACCTTCTTTTCATCAAAAAAAAAAAAAGAAGATGCTCTACCCATGTCTGTCCATGCGGTGGTGTGCACATAGTTCTACCTGATT